>NW_026558472.1:0-300000 GCF_026930045.1 Uloborus diversus | reverse complement strand
GTGAAATAGCCAGTCAGAGAGTCAAGCTGTCAGTCTCAGTCAGTCAGTTAGTCAGTCAGTCAGTCAGTCAGTCAGTCAGTCCAGTCTCAGTCAGTCAGGCAGTTAGTCAGTCAGTCTCGGTCAGTCAGTGAGTCAGTCAGTCAGTATCAGTCAGTCAGTGAGTCAGTCTGTCAGTCAGGCAGTATCAGTCAGGCAGTAAGACTCCGCTCGACAGAACTCCGATAGCCTAATGGCTAGACCGCTGGTCTTCCAAGCGAGTGGCCTGGGTTCGAGTCCCAGCCGGAGCGAATATCTTCAATGTATATATTTCTTTTCTAATTTGAAAATTCTTTTTTTTTTCAATTTCTTTCCTTTGCAATTATTGATTATTTATGTAGGGAAGAAAATTCTGAGTCAGTTTAATTTTTCGACACGAAGATTTCAAAGTGTTTAAATAAACAATTACCAAGGTGCATTTTTTGTTTTTATTATATTTAAAACTCCCACCGACAGAGCTCCCATAGACTAATGGCTAGAGTGTTAGGCTTCCAAGCGAGTGGCCCTGGGTTCGAGTCCCAGCCTGAACGAAAATCTTCAATGTATACTTTTAGTTTCTAATTTGAAATTTCTTCTTCTTTTTTTTTTAATTTTTCTCTTTTGCGAATATTGATTATTTATGTAGGGAGAAAAATTCTGAGTCAGTTTAATTATTCGACCTGTAAATTTCAAAGTGTTTGAATCAATAATTACCAAGGTGCATTTTTTGTTTTTATTATATTTAAGACTTCCATCGACAGAGCTCCGATAGCCTAATGGCTAGACCGTTGGGTTCCTAGCCCGTGGTACTGGGTTCGAGTCCCGGCCGGAAAGGAAATCTTAAATGCAAATATTTTTTTCTAATTTTATAATTCTTTTTTTTTTATTTTTCCCTTTTGCGAAGTCAGTCAGTCAGTCTGACAGTCAATCAGTCAAGCACTCAGTCATTCAGTCTCAGTCAGTCAGTCCAGTCAGTCAGTCACTCAGTCAGTTAGTCCTTCAGCCAGTCAGTCAAGCAGTCAGTCATTTAGTCTCAGTCAGTCAGTCATTCAGTCAGTCAGTCAGTCAGGCAGTCAGTCAGTCAGTCAGTCGGTCAGTCCTGTGCAGTCAGTTAGTCACTAAAGCAGTCAGTCAGTCTCAGTCAGTCAGTCAGTCAGTCAGTCCAGTCCAGTCTCAGTCAGTCAGTCAGTCAGTCTCGGTCAGTCAGTCAGTCAGTCATTCAGTCAGTCAGTCAGTCAGGCAGTCAGTCAGTCGGTCAGCCTTATTCAGTCAGTCTGTCAGTCAGTCAGCCTTATTCAGTCAGTCTGTCAGTCATCCTTATTCAGTCAGTCTGTCAGTCAGTCAGTCGGTCAGTCCTGTCCAGTTAGTTAGTCAGTCAAGCAGTCAGTCAGGTAGTCAAGCAGTCAGTCAGTCAGTTAGTCAGTCAGTCAGTCAGTCAGTCAGTCAGTCCAGTCTCAGTCAGTCAGTCAGTTAGTCAGTCAGTCTCGGTCAGTCAGTCAGTCAGTCAGTCCAGTCCAGTCTCAGTCAGTCAGTCAGTCAGTCTCGGTCAGTCAGTCAGTCAGTCATTCAGTCAGTCAGTCAGTCAGGCAGTCAGTCAGTCGGTCAGCCTTATTCAGTCAGTCTGTCAGTCAGTCAGTCAGTCAGCCTTATTCAGTCAGTCTGTCAGTCATCCTTATTCAGTCAGTCTGTCAGTCAGTCAGTCGGTCAGTCCTGTCCAGTCAGTTAGTCAGTCAAGCAGTCAGTCAGGTAGTCAAGCAGTCAGTCAGTCAGTGTCAGTCAGTCATTTAGTCATTCAGTCAGTCAGTGAAATAGCCAGTCAGAGAGTCAAGCAGTCAGTCAGTCAGTCTCAGTCAGTCAGTTAGTCAGTCAGTTAGTCAGTCAGTCAGTCAGTCCAGTCTCAGTCAGTCAGGCAGTTAGTCAGTCCAGTCTCAGTCAGTCAGGCAGTTAGTCAGTCAGTCTCGGTCAGTCAGTGAGTCAGTCAGTCAGTATCAGTCAGTCAGTGAGTCAGTCTGTCAGTCAGGCAGTATCAGTCAGGCAGTAAGACTCCGCTCGACAGAACTCCGATAGCCTAATGGCTAGACCGCTGGTCTTCCAAGCGAGTGGCGTGGGTTCGAGTCCCAGCCGGAGCGAATATCTTCAATGTATATATTTCTTTTCTAATTTGAAAATTCTTTTTTTTTTTCAATTTCTTTCCTTTGCAATTATTGATTATTTATGTAGGGAAGAAAATTCTGAGTCAGTTTAATTTTTCGACACTAAGATTTCAAAGTGTTTAAATAAACAATTACCAAGGTGCATTTTTTGTTTTTATTATATTTAAAACTCCCACCGACAGAGCTCCCATAGACTAATGGCTAGAGTGTTAGGCTTCCAAGCGAGTGGCCCTGGGTTCGAGTCCCAGCCTGAACGAAAATCTTCAATGTATACTTTTAGTTTCTAATTTGAAATTTCTTCTTCTTTTTTTTTTAATTTTTCTCTTTTGCGAATATTGATTATTTATGTATGGAGAAAAATTCTGAGTCAGTTTAATTATTCGACCTGTAAATTTCAAAGTGTTTGAATCAATAATTACCAAGGTGCATTTTTTGTTTTTATTATATTTAAGACTTCCATCGACAGAGCTCCGATAGCCTAATGGCTAGACCGTTGGGTTCCAAGCGCGTGGTACTGGGTTCGAGTCCCGGCCGGAACGAAAATCTTCCATGTATATATTTCTCTTCTAATTTGAAGATTCTTTTTTTTTCAATTTCTTTCTTTTGCAAATATGGATTATTTATGTACGGAAGAAAATTCTGAGTCAGTTTAATCATTCGACCTTTTATTTCAAAGATTTTAGATCAATAATTACTAAGGGGCATTTTTTGTTTTTATTATAATTAAGACACCGATCAACAGAGATCCGATAGTATATTGGCGAGAGCGTTGGGCTTCCATGAGTGTCGCCCTGGGTTCAAATCCCAGCCGGAAAGGAAATCTTAAATGCAAATATTTTTTTCTAATTTTATAATTCTTTTTTTTTTATTTTTCCCTTTTGCGAAGTCAGTCAGTCAGTCTGACAGTCAATCAGTCAAGCACTCAGTCATTCAGTCTCAGTCAGTCAGTCCAGTCAGTCAGTCACTCAGTCAGTCAGTTAGTCCTTCAGCCAGTCAGTCAAGCAGTCAGTCATTTAGTCTCAGTCAGTCAGTCATTCAGTCAGTCAGTCAGTCAGGCAGTCAGTCAGTCAGTCAGTCGGTCAGTCCTGTGCAGTCAGTTAGTCACTAAAGCAGTCAGTCAGTCTCAGTCAGTCAGTCAGTCAGTCAGTCCAGTCCAGTCTCAGTCAGTCAGTCAGTCAGTCTCGGTCAGTCAGTCAGTCAGTCATTCAGTCAGTCAGTCAGTCAGGCAGTCAGTCAGTCGGTCAGCCTTATTCAGTCAGTCTGTCAGTCAGTCAGTCAGTCAGCCTTATTCAGTCAGTCTGTCAGTCATCCTTATTCAGTCAGTCTGTCAGTCAGTCAGTCGGTCAGTCCTGTCCAGTCAGTTAGTCAGTCAAGCAGTCAGTCAGGTAGTCAAGCAGTCAGTCAGTCAGTGTCAGTCAGTCATTTAGTCATTCAGTCAGTCAGTGAAATAGCCAGTCAGAGAGTCAAGCTGTCAGTCTCAGTCAGTCAGTTAGTCAGTCAGTCAGTCAGTCAGTCAGTCAGTCCAGTCTCAGTCAGTCAGGCAGTTAGTCAGTCAGTCTCGGTCAGTCAGTGAGTCAGTCAGTCAGTATCAGTCAGTCAGTGAGTCAGTCTGTCAGTCAGGCAGTATCAGTCAGGCAGTAAGACTCCGCTCGACAGAACTCCGATAGCCTAATGGCTAGACCGCTGGTCTTCCAAGCGAGTGGCCTGGGTTCGAGTCCCAGCCGGAGCGAATATCTTCAATGTATATATTTCTTTTCTAATTTGAAAATTCTTTTTTTTTTCAATTTCTTTCCTTTGCAATTATTGATTATTTATGTAGGGAAGAAAATTCTGAGTCAGTTTAATTTTTCGACACGAAGATTTCAAAGTGTTTAAATAAACAATTACCAAGGTGCATTTTTTGTTTTTATTATATTTAAAACTCCCACCGACAGAGCTCCCATAGACTAATGGCTAGAGTGTTAGGCTTCCAAGCGAGTGGCCCTGGGTTCGAGTCCCAGCCTGAACGAAAATCTTCAATGTATACTTTTAGTTTCTAATTTGAAATTTCTTCTTCTTTTTTTTTTAATTTTTCTCTTTTGCGAATATTGATTATTTATGTAGGGAGAAAAATTCTGAGTCAGTTTAATTATTCGACCTGTAAATTTCAAAGTGTTTGAATCAATAATTACCAAGGTGCATTTTTTGTTTTTATTATATTTAAGACTTCCATCGACAGAGCTCCGATAGCCTAATGGCTAGACCGTTGGGTTCCTAGCCCGTGGTACTGGGTTCGAGTCCCGGCCGGAAAGGAAATCTTAAATGCAAATATTTTTTTCTAATTTTATAATTCTTTTTTTTTTATTTTTCCCTTTTGCGAAGTCAGTCAGTCAGTCTGACAGTCAATCAGTCAAGCACTCAGTCATTCAGTCTCAGTCAGTCAGTCCAGTCAGTCAGTCACTCAGTCAGTTAGTCCTTCAGCCAGTCAGTCAAGCAGTCAGTCATTTAGTCTCAGTCAGTCAGTCATTCAGTCAGTCAGTCAGTCAGGCAGTCAGTCAGTCAGTCAGTCGGTCAGTCCTGTGCAGTCAGTTAGTCACTAAAGCAGTCAGTCAGTCTCAGTCAGTCAGTCAGTCAGTCAGTCCAGTCCAGTCTCAGTCAGTCAGTCAGTCAGTCTCGGTCAGTCAGTCAGTCAGTCATTCAGTCAGTCAGTCAGTCAGGCAGTCAGTCAGTCGGTCAGCCTTATTCAGTCAGTCTGTCAGTCAGTCAGCCTTATTCAGTCAGTCTGTCAGTCATCCTTATTCAGTCAGTCTGTCAGTCAGTCAGTCGGTCAGTCCTGTCCAGTTAGTTAGTCAGTCAAGCAGTCAGTCAGGTAGTCAAGCAGTCAGTCAGTCAGTCTCAGTCAGTCAGTTAGTCAGTCAGTCAGTCAGTCAGTCAGTCAGTCCAGTCTCAGTCAGTCAGTCAGTTAGTCAGTCAGTCTCGGTCAGTCAGTGAGTCAGTCAGTCAGTATCAGTCAGTCAGTGAGTCAGTCTGTCAGTCAGGCAGTATCAGTCAGGCAGTAAGACTCCGCTCGACAGAACTCCGATAGCCTAATGGCTAGACCGCTGGTCTTCCAAGCGAGTGGCCTGGGTTCGAGTCCCAGCCGGAGCGAACATCTTCAATGTATATATTACTTTTCTAATTTGAAAATTCTTTTTTTTTTCAATTTCTTTCCTTTGCAATTATTGATTATTTATGTAGGGAAGAAAATTCTGAGTCAGTTTAATTTTTCGACACGAAGATTTCAAAGTGTTTAAATAAACAATTACCAAGGTGCATTTTTTGTTTTTATTATATTTAAAACTCCCACCGCCAGAGCTCCCATAGACTAATGGCTAGAGTGTTAGGCTTCCAAGCGAGTGGCCCTGGGTTCGAGTCCCAGCCTGAACGAAAATCTTCAATGTATACTTTTAGTTTCTAATTTGAAATTTCTTCTTCTTCTTTTTTTAATTTTTCTCTTTTGCGAATATTGATTATTTATGTAGGGAGAAAAATTCTGAGTGAGTTTAATTATTCGACCTGTAAATTTCAAAGTGTTTGAATCAATAATTACCAAGGTGCATTTTTTGTTTTTATTATATTTAAGACTTCCATCGACAGAGCTCCGATAGCCTAATGGCTAGACCGTTGGGTTCCTAGCGCGTGGTACTGGGTTCGAGTCCCGGCCGGAAAGGAAATCTTAAATGCAAATATTTTTTTCTAATTTTATAATTCTTTTTTTTTATTTTTCCCTTTTGCGAAGTCAGTCAGTCAGTCTGACAGTCAATCAGTCAAGCACTCAGTCATTCAGTCTCAGTCATTTAGTCTCAGTCAGTCAGTCATTCAGTCAGTCAGTCAGTCAGGCAGTCAGTCAGTCAGTCAGTCGGTCAGTCCTGTGCAGTCAGTTAGTCACTAAAGCAGTCAGTCAGTCAGGCAGTCAGTCAGTCAGTCAGTCGGTCAGTCCTGTGCAGTCAGTTAGTCACTAAAGCAGTCAGTCAGTCTCAGTCAGTCAGTCAGTCCAGTCCAGTCTCAGTCAGTCAGTCAGTCAGTCTCGGTCAGTCAGTCAGTCAGTCATTCAGTCAGTCAGTCAGTCAGGCAGTCAGTCAGTCGGTCAGCCTTATTCAGTCAGTCTGTCAGTCAGTCAGCCTTATTCAGTCAGTCTGTCAGTCATCCTTATTCAGTCAGTCTGTCAGTCAGTCAGTCGGTCAGTCCTGTCCAGTTAGTTAGTCAGTCAAGCAGTCAGTCAGGTAGTCAAGCAGTCAGTCAGTCAGTGTCAGTCAGTCATTTAGTCATTCAGTCAGTCAGTGAAATAGCCAGTCAGAGAGTCAAGCAGTCAGTCAGTCAGTCTCAGTCAGTCAGTTAGTCAGTCAGTCAGTCAGTCAGTCAGTCAGTCCAGTCTCAGTCAGTCAGTCAGTTAGTCAGTCAGTCTCGGTCAGTCAGTGAGTCAGTCAGTCAGTATCAGTCAGTCAGTGAGTCAGTCTGTCAGTCAGGCAGTATCAGTCAGGCAGTAAGACTCCGCTCGACAGAACTCCGATAGCCTAATGGCTAGACCGCTGGTCTTCCAAGCGAGTGGCCTGGGTTCGAGTCCCAGCCGGAGCGAACATCTTCAATGTATATATTACTTTTCTAATTTGAAAATTCTTTTTTTTTTCAATTTCTTTCCTTTGCAATTATTGATTATTTATGTAGGGAAGAAAATTCTGAGTCAGTTTAATTTTTCGACACGAAGATTTCAAAGTGTTTAAATAAACAATTACCAAGGTGCATTTTTTGTTTTTATTATATTTAAAACTCCCACCGCCAGAGCTCCCATAGACTAAAGGCTAGAGTGTTAGGCTTCCAAGCGAGTGGCCCTGGGTTCGAGTCCCAGCCTGAACGAAAATCTTCAATGTATACTTTTAGTTTCTAATTTGAAATTTCTTCTTCTTCTTTTTTTAATTTTTCTCTTTTGCGAATATTGATTATTTATGTAGGGAGAAAAATTCTGAGTGAGTTTAATTATTCGACCTGTAAATTTCAAAGTGTTTGAATCAATAATTACCAAGGTGCATTTTTTGTTTTTATTATATTTAAGACTTCCATCGACAGAGCTCCGATAGCCTAATGGCTAGACCGTTGGGTTCCTAGCGCGTGGTACTGGGTTCGAGTCCCGGCCGGAAAGGAAATCTTAAATGCAAATATTTTTTTCTAATTTTATAATTCTTTTTTTTTATTTTTCCCTTTTGCGAAGTCAGTCAGTCAGTCTGACAGTCAATCAGTCAAGCACTCAGTCATTCAGTCTCAGTCAGTCAGTCCAGTCAGTCAGTCACTCAGTCAGTCAGTTAGTCCTTCAGACAGTCAGTCAAGCAGTCAGTCATTTAGTCTCAGTCAGTCAGTCATTCAGTCAGTCAGTCAGGCAGTCAGTCAGTCAGTCAGTCGGTCAGTCCTGTGCAGTCAGTTAGTCACTAAAGCAGTCAGTCAGTCTCAGTCAGTCAGTCAGTCAGTCAGTCCAGTCCAGTCTCAGTCAGTCAGTCAGTCAGTCTCGGTCAGTCAGTCAGTCAGTCATTCAGTCAGTCAGTCAGTCAGTCAGTCAGTCAGGCAGTCAGTCAGTCGGTCAGCCTTATTCAGTCAGTCTGTCAGTCAGTCAGTCAGTCAGCCTTATTCAGTCAGTCTGTCAGTCATCCTTATTCAGTCAGTCTGTCAGTCAGTCAGTCGGTCAGTCCTGTCCAGTCAGTTAGTCAGTCAAGCAGTCAGTCAGGTAGTCAAGCAGTCAGTCAGTCAGTGTCAGTCAGTCATTTAGTCATTCAGTCAGTCAGTGAAATAGCCAGTCAGAGAGTCAAGCAGTCAGTCAGTCAGTCTCAGTCAGTCAGTTAGTCAGTCAGTTAGTCAGTCAGTCAGTCAGTCCAGTCTCAGTCAGTCAGGCAGTTAGTCAGTCCAGTCTCAGTCAGTCAGGCAGTTAGTCAGTCAGTCTCGGTCAGTCAGTGAGTCAGTCAGTCAGTATCAGTCAGTCAGTGAGTCAGTCTGTCAGTCAGGCAGTATCAGTCAGGCAGTAAGACTCCGCTCGACAGAACTCCGATAGCCTAATGGCTAGACCGCTGGTCTTCCAAGCGAGTGGCGTGGGTTCGAGTCCCAGCCGGAGCGAATATCTTCAATGTATATATTTCTTTTCTAATTTGAAAATTCTTTTTTTTTTCAATTTCTTTCCTTTGCAATTATTGATTATTTATGTAGGGAAGAAAATTCTGAGTCAGTTTAATTTTTCGACACGAAGATTTCAAAGTGTTTAAATAAACAATTACCAAGGTGCATTTTTTGTTTTTATTATATTTAAAACTCCCACCGACAGAGCTCCCATAGACTAATGGCTAGAGTGTTAGGCTTCCAAGCGAGTGGCCCTGGGTTCGAGTCCCAGCCTGAACGAAAATCTTCAATGTATACTTTTAGTTTCTAATTTGAAATTTCTTCTTCTTTTTTTTTTAATTTTTCTCTTTTGCGAATATTGATTATTTATGTATGGAGAAAAATTCTGAGTCAGTTTAATTATTCGACCTATAAATTTCAAAGTGTTTGAATCAATAATTACCAAGGTGCATTTTTTGTTTTTATTATATTTAAGACTTCCATCGACAGAGCTCCGATAGCCTAATGGCTAGACCGTTGGGTTCCAAGCGCGTGGTACTGGGTTCGAGTCCCGGCCGGAACGAAAATCTTCCATGTATATATTTCTCTTCTAATTTGAAGATTCTTTTTTTTTCAATTTCTTTCTTTTGCAAATATGGATTATTTATGTACGGAAGAAAATTCTGAGTCAGTTTAATCATTCGACCTTTAGATTTCAAAGATTTTAGATCAATAATTACTAAGGGGCATTTTTTGTTTTTATTATAATTAAGACACCGATCAACAGAGATCCGATAGTATATTGGCGAGAGCGTTGGGCTTCCATGAGTGTCGCCCTGGGTTCAAATCCCAGCCGGAAAGGAAATCTTAAATGCAAATATTTTTTTCTAATTTTATAATTCTTTTTTTTTTTATTTTTCCCTTTTGCGAAGTCAGTCAGTCAGTCTGACAGTCAATCAGTCAAGCACTCAGTCATTCAGTCTCAGTCAGTCAGTCCAGTCAGTCAGTCACTCAGTCAGTCAGTTAGTCCTTCAGCCAGTCAGTCAAGCAGTCAGTCATTTAGTCTCAGTCAGTCAGTCATTCAGTCAGTCAGTCAGTCAGGCAGTCAGTCAGTCAGTCAGTCGGTCAGTCCTGTGCAGTCAGTTAGTCACTAAAGCAGTCAGTCAGTCTCAGTCAGTCAGTCAGTCAGTCAGTCCAGTCCAGTCTCAGTCAGTCAGTCAGTCAGTCTCGGTCAGTCAGTCAGTCAGTCATTCAGTCAGTCAGTCAGTCAGGCAGTCAGTCAGTCGGTCAGCCTTATTCAGTCAGTCTGTCAGTCAGTCAGTCAGTCAGCCTTATTCAGTCAGTCTGTCAGTCATCCTTATTCAGTCAGTCTGTCAGTCAGTCAGTCGGTCAGTCCTGTCCAGTCAGTTAGTCAGTCAAGCAGTCAGTCAGGTAGTCAAGCAGTCAGTCAGGTAGTCAAGCAGTCAGTCAGTCAGTGTCAGTCAGTCATTTAGTCATTCAGTCAGTCAGTGAAATAGCCAGTCAGAGAGTCAAGCTGTCAGTCTCAGTCAGTCAGTTAGTCAGTCAGTCAGTCAGTCAGTCAGTCAGTCCAGTCTCAGTCAGTCAGGCAGTTAGTCAGTCAGTCTCGGTCAGTCAGTGAGTCAGTCAGTCAGTATCAGTCAGTCAGTGAGTCAGTCTGTCAGTCAGGCAGTATCAGTCAGGCAGTAAGACTCCGCTCGACAGAACTCCGATAGCCTAATGGCTAGACCGCTGGTCTTCCAAGCGAGTGGCCTGGGTTCGAGTCCCAGCCGGAGCGAATATCTTCAATGTATATATTTCTTTTCTAATTTGAAAATTCTTTTTTTTTCAATTTCTTTCCTTTGCAATTATTGATTATTTATGTAGGGAAGAAAATTCTGAGTCAGTTTAATTTTTCGACACGAAGATTTCAAAGTGTTTAAATAAACAATTACCAAGGTGCATTTTTTGTTTTTATTATATTTAAAACTCCCACCGACAGAGCTCCCATAGACTAATGGCTAGAGTGTTAGGCTTCCAAGCGAGTGGCCCTGGGTTCGAGTCCCAGCCTGAACGAAAATCTTCAATGTATACTTTTAGTTTCTAATTTGAAATTTCTTCTTCTTTTTTTTTTAATTTTTCTCTTTTGCGAATATTGATTATTTATGTAGGGAGAAAAATTCTGAGTCAGTTTAATTATTCGACCTGTAAATTTCAAAGTGTTTGAATCAATAATTACCAAGGTGCATTTTTTGTTTTTATTATATTTAAGACTTCCATCGACAGAGCTCCGATAGCCTAATGGCTAGACCGTTGGGTTCCTAGCCCGTGGTACTGGGTTCGAGTCCCGGCCGGAAAGGAAATCTTAAATGCAAATATTTTTTTCTAATTTTATAATTCTTTTTTTTTTATTTTTCCCTTTTGCGAAGTCAGTCAGTCAGTATGACAGTCAATCAGTCAAGCACTCAGTCATTTAGTCTCAGTCAGTCAGTCCAGTCAGTCAGTCACTCAGTCAGTCAGTTAGTCCTTCAGCCAGTCAGTCAAGCAGTCAGTCCTTTAGTCTCAGTCAGTCAGTCATTCAGTCAGTCAGTCAGTCAGGCAGTCAGTCAGTCAGTCAGTCGGTCAGTCCTGTGCAGTCAGTTAGTCACTAAAGCAGTCAGTCAGTCTCAGTCAGTCGAGTCCAGTCTCAGTCAGTCAGTCAGTCAGTCTCGGTCAGTCAGTCAGTCAGTCATTCAGTCAGTCAGGCAGTCAGTCAGTCGGTCAGCCTTATTCAGTCAGTCTGTCAGTCAGTCAGTCAGTCAGCCTTATTCAGTCAGTCTGTCAGTCATCCTTATTCAGTCAGTCTGTCAGTCAGTCAGTCGGTCAGTCCTGTCCAGTCAGTTAGTCAGTCAAGCAGTCAGTCAGGTAGTCAAGCAGTCAGTCAGTCAGTGTCAGTCAGTCATTTAGTCATTCAGTCAGTCAGTGAAATAGCCAGTCAGAGAGTCAAGCAGTCAGTCTCAGTCAGTCAGTTAGTCAGTCAGTCAGTCAGTCAGTCAGTCAGTCCAGTCTCAGTCAGTCAGGCAGTTAGTCAGTCAGTCTCGGTCAGTCAGTGAGTCAGTCAGTCAGTATCAGTCAGTCAGTGAGTCAGTCTGTCAGTCAGGCAGTATTAGTCAGGCAGTAAGACTCCGCTCGACAGAACTCCGATAGCCTAATGGCTAGACCGCTGGTCTTCCAAGCGAGTGGCCTGGGTTCGAGTTACAGCCGGAGCGAATATCTTCAATGTATATATTTCTTTTCTAATTTGAAAATTCTTTTTTTTTTTCAATTTCTTTCCTTTGCAATTATTGATTATTTATGTAGGGAAGAAAATTCTGAGTCAGTTTAATTTTTCGACACGAAGATTTCAAAGTGTTTAAATAAACAATTACCAAGGTGCATTTTTTGTTTTTATTATATTTAAAACTCCCATCGACAGAGCTCCCATAGACTAATGGCTAGAGTGTTAGGCTTCCAAGCGAGTGGCCCTGGGTTCGAGTCCCAGCCTGAACGAAAATCTTCAATGTATACTTTTAGTTTCTAATTTGAAATTTCTTCTTCTTTTTTTTTTTAATTTTTCTCTTTTGCGAATATTGATTATTTATGTAGGGAGAAAAATTCTGAGTCAGTTTAATTATTCGACCTGTAAATTTCAAAGTGTTTGAATCAATAATTACCAAGGTGCATTTTTTGTTTTTATTATATTTAAGACTTCCATCGACAGAGCTCCGATAGCCTAATGGCTAGACCGTTGGGTTCCTAGCCCGTGGTACTGGGTTCGAGTCCCGGCCGGAAAGGAAATCTTAAATGCAAATATTTTTTTCTAATTTTATAATTCTTTTTTTTTTTATTTTTCCCTTTTGCGAAGTCAGTCAGTCAGTATGACAGTCAATCAGTCAAGCACTCAGTCATTCAGTCTCAGTCAGTCAGTCCAGTCAGTCAGTCACTCAGTCAGTCAGTTAGTCCTTCAGCCAGTCAGTCAAGCAGTCAGTCATTTAGTCTCAGTCATTCAGTCAGTCAGTCAGTCAGGCAGTCAGTCAGTCAGTCAGTCGGTCAGTCCTGTGCAGTCAGTTAGTCACTAAAGCAGTCAGTCAGTCTCAGTCAGTCAGTCAGTCAGTCAGTCCAGTCCAGTCTCAGTCAGTCAGTCAGTCAGTCTCGGTCAGTCAGTCAGTCAGTCATTCAGTCAGTCAGTCAGTCAGGCAGTCAGGCAGTCGGTCAGCCTTATTCAGTCAGTCTGTCAGTCAGTCAGTCAGTCAGCCTTATTCAGTCAGTCTGTCAGTCATCCTTATTCAGTCAGTCTGTCAGTCAGTCAGTCGGTCAGTCCTGTCCAGTCAGTTAGTCTGTCAAGCAGTCAGTCAGGTAGTCAAGCAGTCAGTCAGTCAGTGTCAGTCAGTCATTTAGTCATTCAGTCAGTCAGTGAAATAGCCAGTCAGAGAGTCAAGCAGTCAGTCAGTCAGTCTCAGTCAGTCAGTTAGTCAGTCAGTCAGTCAGTCAGTCAGTCAGTCCAGTCTCAGTCAGTCAGGCAGTTAGTCAGTCAGTCTCGGTCAGTCAGTGAGTCAGTCAGTCAGTATCAGTCAGTCAGTGAGTCAGTCTGTCAGTCAGGCAGTATCAGTCAGGCAGTAAGACTCCGCTCGACAGAACTCCGATAGCCTAATGGCTGGACCGCTGGTCTTCCAAGCGAGTGGCCTGGGTTCGAGTCCCAGCCGGAGCGAATATCTTCAATGTATATATTTCTTTTCTAATTTGAAAATTCTTTTTTTTTTTCAATTTCTTTCCTTTGCAATTATTGATTATTTATGTAGGGAAGAAAATTCTGAGTCAGTTTTATTTTTCGACACGAAGATTTCAAAGTGTTTAAATAAACAATTACCAAGGTGCATTTTTTGTTTTTATTATATTTAAAACTCCCACCGACAGAGCTCCCATAGACTAATGGCTAGAGTGTTAGGCTTCCAAGCGAGTGGCCCTGGGTTCGAGTCCCAGCCTGAACGAAAATCTTCAATGTATACTTTTAGTTTCTAATTTGAAATTTCTTCTTCTTTTTTTTTTAATTTTTCTCTTTTGCGAATATTGATTATTTATGTAGGGAGAAAAATTCTGAGTCAGTTTAATTATTCGACCTGTAAATTTCAAAGTGTTTGAATCAATAATTACCAAGGTGCATTTTTTGTTTTTATTATATTTAAGACTTCCATCGACAGAGCTCCGATAGCCTAATGGCTAGACCGTTGGGTTCCTAGCCCGTGGTACTGGGTTCGAGTCCCGGCCGGAAAGGAAATCTTAAATGCAAATATTTTTTTCTAATTTTATAATTCTTTTTTTTTTATTTTTCCCTTTTGCGAAGTCAGTCAGTCAGTATGACAGTCAATCAGTCAAGCACTCAGTCATTTAGTCTCAGTCAGTCAGTCCAGTCAGTCAGTCACTCAGTCAGTCAGTTAGTCCTTCAGCCAGTCAGTCAAGCAGTCAGTCCTTTAGTCTCAGTCAGTCAGTCATTCAGTCAGTCAGTCAGTCAGGCAGTCAGTCAGTCAGTCAGTCGGTCAGTCCTGTGCAGTCAGTTAGTCACTAAAGCAGTCAGTCAGTCTCAGTCAGTCAGTCAGTCAGTCAGTCGAGTCCAGTCTCAGTCAGTCAGTCAGTCAGTCTCGGTCAGTCAGTCAGTCAGTCATTCAGTCAGTCAGGCAGTCAGTCAGTCGGTCAGCCTTATTCAGTCAGTCTGTCAGTCAGTCAGTCAGTCAGCCTTATTCAGTCAGTCTGTCAGTCATCCTTATTCAGTCAGTCTGTCAGTCAGTCAGTCGGTCAGTCCTGTCCAGTCAGTTAGTCAGTCAAGCAGTCAGTCAGGTAGTCAAGCAGTCAGTCAGTCAGTGTCAGTCAGTCATTTAGTCATTCAGTCAGTCAGTGAAATAGCCAGTCAGAGAGTCAAGCAGTCAGTCTCAGTCAGTCAGTTAGTCAGTCAGTCAGTCAGTCAGTCAGTCAGTCCAGTCTCAGTCAGTCAGGCAGTTAGTCAGTCAGTCTCGGTCAGTCAGTGAGTCAGTCAGTCAGTATCAGTCAGTCAGTGAGTCAGTCTGTCAGTCAGGCAGTATTAGTCAGGCAGTAAGACTCCGCTCGACAGAACTCCGATAGCCTAATGGCTAGACCGCTGGTCTTCCAAGCGAGTGGCCTGGGTTCGAGTTACAGCCGGAGCGAATATCTTCAATGTATATATTTCTTTTCTAATTTGAAAATTCTTTTTTTTTTTCAATTTCTTTCCTTTGCAATTATTGATTATTTATGTAGGGAAGAAAATTCTGAGTCAGTTTAATTTTTCGACACGAAGATTTCAAAGTGTTTAAATAAACAATTACCAAGGTGCATTTTTTGTTTTTATTATATTTAAAACTCCCATCGACAGAGCTCCCATAGACTAATGGCTAGAGTGTTAGGCTTCCAAGCGAGTGGCCCTGGGTTCGAGTCCCAGCCTGAACGAAAATCTTCAATGTATACTTTTAGTTTCTAATTTGAAATTTCTTCTTCTTTTTTTTTTTAATTTTTCTCTTTTGCGAATATTGATTATTTATGTAGGGAGAAAAATTCTGAGTCAGTTTAATTATTCGACCTGTAAATTTCAAAGTGTTTGAATCAATAATTACCAAGGTGCATTTTTTGTTTTTATTATATTTAAGACTTCCATCGACAGAGCTCCGATAGCCTAATGGCTAGACCGTTGGGTTCCTAGCCCGTGGTACTGGGTTCGAGTCCCGGCCGGAAAGGAAATCTTAAATGCAAATATTTTTTTCTAATTTTATAATTCTTTTTTTTTTATTTTTCCCTTTTGCGAAGTCAGTCAGTCAGTATGACAGTCAATCAGTCAAGCACTCAGTCATTCAGTCTCAGTCAGTCAGTCCAGTCAGTCAGTCACTCAGTCAGTCAGTTAGTCCTTCAGCCAGTCAGTCAAGCAGTCAGTCATTTAGTCTCAGTCATTCAGTCAGTCAGTCAGTCAGGCAGTCAGTCAGTCAGTCAGTCGGTCAGTCCTGTGCAGTCAGTTAGTCACTAAAGCAGTCAGTCAGTCTCAGTCAGTCAGTCAGTCAGTCAGTCCAGTCCAGTCTCAGTCAGTCAGTCAGTCAGTCTCGGTCAGTCAGTCAGTCAGTCATTCAGTCAGTCAGTCAGTCAGGCAGTCAGGCAGTCGGTCAGCCTTATTCAGTCAGTCTGTCAGTCAGTCAGTCAGTCAGCCTTATTCAGTGAGTCTGTCAGTCATCCTTATTCAGTCAGTCTGTCAGTCAGTCAGTCGGTCAGTCCTGTCCAGTCAGTTAGTCTGTCAAGCAGTCAGTCAGGTAGTCAAGCAGTCAGTCAGTCAGTGTCAGTCAGTCATTTAGTCATTCAGTCAGTCAGTGAAATAGCCAGTCAGAGAGTCAAGCAGTCAGTCAGTCAGTCTCAGTCAGTCAGTTAGTCAGTCAGTCAGTCAGTCAGTCAGTCAGTCCAGTCTCAGTCAGTCAGGCAGTTAGTCAGTCAGTCTCGGTCAGTCAGTGAGTCAGTCAGTCAGTATCAGTCAGTCAGTGAGTCAGTCTGTCAGTCAGGCAGTATCAGTCAGGCAGTAAGACTCCGCTCGACAGAACTCCGATAGCCTAATGGCTAGACCGCTGGTCTTCCAAGCGAGTGTCCTGGGTTCGAGTCCCAGCCGGAGCGAATATCTTCAATGTATATATTTCTTTTCTAATTTGAAAATTCTTTTTTTTTTTTCAATTTCT
This sequence comes from Uloborus diversus, assembly GCF_026930045.1. NCBI lineage: Eukaryota > Metazoa > Arthropoda > Arachnida > Araneae > Uloboridae > Uloborus > Uloborus diversus. Next base: position 284,009 of record NW_026558472.1, on the reverse strand, counting down.
TTCCTTTGCAATTATTGATTATTTATGTAGGGAAGAAAATTCTGAGTCAGTTTAATTTTTCGACACTAAGATTTCAAAGTGTTTAAATAAACAATTACCAAGGTGCATTTTTTGTTTTTATTATATTTAAAACTCCCACCGACAGAGCTCCCATAGACTAATGGCTAGAGTGTTAGGCTTCCAAGCGAGTGGCCCTGGGTTCGAGTCCCAGCCTGAACGAAAATCTTCAATGTATACTTTTAGTTTCTAATTTGAAATTTCTTCTTCTTTTTTTTTAATTTTTCTCTTTTGCGAATATTGATTATTTATGTAGGGAGAAAAATTCTGAGTCAGTTTAATTATTCGACCTGTAAATTTCAAAGTGTTTGAATCAATAATTACCAAGGTGCATTTTTTGTTTTTATTATATTTAAGACTTCCATCGACAGAGCTCCGATAGCCTAATGGCTAGACCGTTGGGTTCCAAGCGCGTGGTACTGGGTTCGAGTCCCGGCCGGAACGAAAATCTTCCATGTATATATTTCTCTTCTAATTTGAAGATTCTTTTTTTTTTCAATTTCTTTCTTTTGCAAATATGGATTATTTATGTACGGAAGAAAATTCTGAGTCAGTTTAATCATTCGACCTTTAGATTTCAAAGATTTTAGATCAATAATTACTAAGGTGCATTTTTTGTTTTTATTATAATTAAGACACCGATCAACAGAGATCCGATAGTATATTGGCGCGAGCGTTGGGCTTCCATGAGTGTCGCCCTGGGTTCAAATCCCAGCCGGAAAGGAAATCTTAAATGCAAATATTTTTTTCTAATTTTATAATTCTTTTTTTTTTTATTTTTCCCTTTTGCGAAGTCAGTCACTCAGTCTGACAGTCAATCAGTCAAGCACTCAGTCATTCAGTCTCAGTCAGTCAGTCATTCAGTCAGTCAGTCAGTCAGGCAGTCAGGCAGTCAGTCAGTCAGTCAGTCGGTCAGTCCTGTGCAGTCAGTTAGTCACTAAAGCAGTCAGTCAGTCTCAGTCAGTCAGTCAGTCAGTCAGTCCAGTCCAGTCTCAGTCAGTCAGTCAGTCAGTCTCGGTCAGTCAGTCAGTCAGTCAGTCAGTCAGTCAGGCAGTCAGTCAGTCGGTGAGCCTTATTCAGTCAGTCTGTCAGTCAGTCAGTCAGTCAGCCTTATTCAGTCAGTCTGTCAGTCATCCTTATTCAGTCAGTCTGTCAGTCAGTCAGTCGGTCAGTCCTGTCCAGTCAGTTAGTCAGTCAAGCAGTCAGTCAGGTAGTCAAGCAGTCAGTCAGTCAGTGTCAGTCAGTCATTTAGTCATTCAGTCAGTCAGTGAAATAGCCAGTCAGAGAGTCAAGCTGTCAGTCTCAGTCAGTCAGTTAGTCAGTCAGTCAGTCAGTCAGTCAGTCAGTCCAGTCTCAGTCAGTCAGGCAGTTAGTCAGTCAGTCTCGGTCAGTCAGTGAGTCAGTCAGTCAGTATCAGTCAGTCAGTGAGTCAGTCTGTCAGTCAGGCAGTATCAGTCAGGCAGTAAGACTCCGCTCGACAGAACTCCGATAGCCTAATGGCTAGACCGCTGGTCTTCCAAGCGAGTGGCCTGGGTTCGAGTCCCAGCCGGAGCGAATATCTTCAATGTATATATTTCTTTTCTAATTTGAAAATTCTTTTTTTTTTCAATTTCTTTCCTTTGCAATTATTGATTATTTATGTAGGGAAGAAAATTCTGAGTCAGTTTAATTTTTCGACACGAAGATTTCAAAGTGTTTAAATAAACAATTACCAAGGTGCATTTTTTGTTTTTATTATATTTAAAACTCCCACCGACAGAGCTCCCATAGACTAATGGCTAGAGTGTTAGGCTTCCAAGAGAGTGGCCCTGGGTTCGAGTCCCAGCCTGAACGAAAATCTTCAATGTATACTTTTAGTTTCTAATTTGAAATTTCTTCTTCTTTTTTTTTTAATTTTTCTCTTTTGCGAATATTGATTATTTATGTAGGGAGAAAAATTCTGAGTCAGTTTAATTATTCGACCTGTAAATTTCAAAGTGTTTGAATCAATAATTACCAAGGTGCATTTTTTGTTTTTATTATATTTAAGACTTCCATCGACAGAGCTCCGATAGCCTAATGGCTAGACCGTTGGGTTCCTAGCCCGTGGTACTGGGTTCGAGTCCCGGCCGGAAAGGAAATCTTAAATGCAAATATTTTTTTCTAATTTTATAATTCTTTTTTTTTATTTTTCCCTTTTGCGAATTCAGTCAGTCAGTATGACAGTCAATCAGTCAAGCACTCAGTCATTCAGTCTCAGTCAGTCAGTCCAGTCAGTCAGTCACTCAGTCAGTCAGTTAGTCCTTCAGCCAGTCAGTCAAGCAGTCAGTCATTTAGTCTCAGTCAGTCAGTCATTCAGTCAGTCAGTCAGTCAGGCAGTCAGTCAGGCAGTCAGTCAGTCAGTCAGTCGGTCAGTCCTGTGCAGTCAGTTAGTCACTAAAGCAGTCAGTCAGTCTCAGTCAGTCAGTCAGTCAGTCAGTCCAGTCCAGTCTCAGTCAGTCAGTCAGTCAGTCTCGGTCAGTCAGTCAGTCAGTCATTCAGTCAGTCAGTCAGTCGGGTAGTCAGTCAGTCGGTCAGCCTTATTCAGTCAGTCTGTCAGTCAGTCAGTCAGTCAGCCTTATTCAGTCAGTCAGTCAGTCATCCTTATTCAGTCAGTCTGTCAGTCAGTCAGTCGGTCAGTCCTGTCCAGTCAGTTAGTCAGTCAAGCAGTCAGTCAGGTAGTCAAGCAGTCAGTCAGTCAGTGTCAGTCAGTCATTTAGTCATTCAGTCAGTCAGTGAAATAGCCAGTCAGAGAGTCAAGCAGTCAGTCTCAGTCAGTCAGTTAGTCAGTCAGTCAGTCAGTCAGTCAGTCCAGTCTCAGTCAGTCAGGCAGTTAGTCAGTCAGTCTCGGTCAGTCAGTGAGTCAGTCAGTCAGTATCAGTCAGTCAGTGAGTCAGTCTGTCAGTCAGGCAGTATTAGTCAGGCAGTAAGACTCCGCTCGACAGAACTCCGATAGCCTAATGGCTAGACCGCTGGTCTTCCAAGCGAGTGGCCTGGGTTCGAGTCCCGGCCGGAACGAAAATCTTCAATGTATATATTTCTTTTCTAATTTGAAAATTCTTTTTTTTTTCAATTTCTTTCCTTTGCAATTATTGATTATTTATGTAGGGAAGAAAATTCTGAGTCAGTTTTATTTTTCGACACGAAGATTTCAAAGTGTTTAAATAAACAATTACCAAGGTGCATTTTTTGTTTTTATTATATTTAAAACTCCCATCGACAGAGCTCCCATAGACTAATGGCTAGAGTGTTAGGCTTCCAAGCGAGTGGCCCTGGGTTCGAGTCCCAGCCTGAACGAAAATCTTCAATGTATACTTTTAGTTTCTAATTTGAAATTTCTTCTTCTTTTTTTTTTAATTTTTCTCTTTTGCGAATATTGATTATTTATGTAGGGAGAAAAATTCTGAGTCAGTGTAATTATTCGACCTTTAAATTTCAAAGTGTTTGAATCAATAATTACCAAGGTGCATTTTTTGTTTTTATTATATTTAAGACTTCCATCGACAGAGCTCCGATAGCCTAATGGCTAGACCGTTGGGTTCCTAGCCCGTGGTACTGGGTTCGAGTCCCGGCCGGAAAGGAAATCTTAAATGCAAATATTTTTTTCTAATTTTATAATTCTTTTTTTTTTATTTTTCCCTTTTGCGAAGTCAGTCAGTCAGTATGACAGTCAATCAGTCAAGCACTCAGTCATTCAGTCTCAGTCAGTCAGTCCAGTCAGTCAGTCACTCAGTCAGTCAGTTAGTCCTTCAGCCAGTCAGTCAAGCAGTCAGTCATTTAGTCTCAGTCAGTCAGTCATTCAGTCAGTCAGTCAGTCAGGCAGTCAGTCAGTCAGTCAGTCGGTCAGTCCTGTGCAGTCAGTTAGTCACTAAAGCAGTCAGTCAGTCTCAGTCAGTCAGTCAGTCAGTCAGTCCAGTCCAGTCTCAGTCAGTCAGTCAGTCAGTCTCGGTCAGTCAGTCAGTCATTCAGTCAGTCAGTCAGTCAGGCAGTCAGGCAGTCGGTCAGCCTTATTCAGTCAGTCTGTCAGTCAGTCAGTCAGTCAGCCTTATTCAGTCAGTCTGTCAGTCATCCTTATTCAGTCAGTCTGTCAGTCAGTCAGTCGGTCAGTCCTGTCCAGTCAGTTAGTCTGTCAAGCAGTCAGTCAGGTAGTCAAGCAGTCAGTCAGTCAGTGTCAGTCAGTCATTTATTCATTCAGTCAGTCAGTGAAATAGCCAGTCAGAGAGTCAAGCAGTCAGTCAGTCAGTCTCAGTCAGTCAGTTAGTCAGTCAGTCAGTCAGTCAGTCAGTCAGTCCAGTCTCAGTCAGTCAGGCAGTTAGTCAGTCAGTCTCGGTCAGTCAGTGAGTCAGTCAGTCAGTATCAGTCAGTCAGTGAGTCAGTCTGTCAGTCAGGCAGTATCAGTCAGGCAGTAAGACTCCGCTCGACAGAACTCCGATAGCCTAATGGCTAGACCGCTGGTCTTCCAAGCGAGTGTCCTGGGTTCGAGTCCCAGCCGGAGCGAATATCTTCAATGTATATATTTCTTTTCTAATTTGAAAATTCTTTTTTTTTTCAATTTCTTTCCTTTGCAATTATTGATTATTTATGTAGGGAAGAAAATTCTGAGTCAGTTTAATTTTTCGACACGAAGATTTCAAAGTGTTTAAATAAACAATTACCAAGGTGCATTTTTTGTTTTTATTATATTTAAAACTCCCACCGACAGAGCTCCCATAGACTAATGGCTAGAGTGTTAGGCTTCCAAGCGAGTGGCCCTGGGTTCGAGTCCCAGCCTGAACGAAAATCTTCAATGTATACTTTTAGTTTCTAATTTGAAATTTCTTCTTCTTTTTTTTTAATTTTTCTCTTTTGCGAATATTGATTATTTATGTAGGGAGAAAAATTCTGAGTCAGTTTAATTATTCGACCTGTAAATTTCAAAGTGTTTGAATCAATAATTACCAAGGTGCATTTTTTGTTTTTATTATATTTAAGACTTCCATCGACAGAGCTCCGATAGCCTAATGGCTAGACCGTTGGGTTCCAAGCGCGTGGTACTGGGTTCGAGTCCCGGCCGGAACGAAAATCTTCCATGTATATATTTCTCTTCTAATTTGAAGATTCTTTTTTTTTTCAATTTCTTTCTTTTGCAAATATGGATTATTTATGTACGGAAGAAAATTCTGAGTCAGTTTAATCATTCGACCTTTAGATTTCAAAGATTTTAGATCAATAATTACTAAGGTGCATTTTTTGTTTTTATTATAATTAAGACACCGATCAACAGAGATCCGATAGTATATTGGCGCGAGCGTTGGGCTTCCATGAGTGTCGCCCTGGGTTCAAATCCCAGCCGGAAAGGAAATCTTAAATGCAAATATTTTTTTCTAATTTTATAATTCTTTTTTTTTTATTTTTCCCTTTTGCGAAGTCAGTCACTCAGTCTGACAGTCAATCAGTCAAGCACTCAGTCATTCAGTCTCAGTCAGTCAGTCATTCAGTCAGTCAGTCAGTCAGGCAGTCAGTCAGTCAGTCAGTCGGTCAGTCCTGTGCAGTCAGTTAGTCACTAAAGCAGTCAGTCAGTCTCAGTCAGTCAGTCAGTCAGTCAGTCCAGTCCAGTCTCAGTCAGTCAGTCAGTCAGTCTCGGTCAGTCAGTCAGTCAGTCATTCAGTCAGTCAGTCAGTCAGGCAGTCAGTCAGTCGGTGAGCCTTATTCAGTCAGTCTGTCAGTCAGTCAGTCAGTCAGCCTTATTCAGTCAGTCTGTCAGTCATCCTTATTCAGTCAGTCTGTCAGTCAGTCAGTCGGTCAGTCCTGTCCAGTCAGTTAGTCAGTCAAGCAGTCAGTCAGGTAGTCAAGCAGTCAGTCAGTCAGGTAGTCAAGCAGTCAGTCAGTCAGTGTCAGTCAGTCATTTAGTCATTCAGTCAGTCAGTGAAATAGCCAGTCAGAGAGTCAAGCTGTCAGTCTCTGTCAGTCAGTTAGTCAGTCAGTCAGTCAGTCAGTCAGTCAGTCCAGTCTCAGTCAGTCAGGCAGTTAGTCAGTCAGTCTCGGTCAGTCAGTGAGTCAGTCAGTCAGTATCAGTCAGTCAGTGAGTCAGTCTGTCAGTCAGGCAGTATTAGTCAGGCAGTAAGACTCCGCTCGACAGAACTCCGATAGCCTAATGGCTAGACCGCTGGTCTTCCAAGCGAGTGGCCTGGGTTCGAGTCCCAGCCGGAGCGAATATCTTCAATGTATATATTTCTTTTCTAATTTGAAAATTCTTTTTTTTTCAATTTCTTTCCTTTGCAATTATTGATTATTTATGTAGGGAAGAAAATTCTGAGTCAGTTTAATTTTTCGACACGAAGATTTCAAAGTGTTTAAATAAACAATTACCAAGGTGCATTTTTTGTTTTTATTATATTTAAAACTCCCACCGACAGAGCTCCCATAGACTAATGGCTAGAGTGTTAGGCTTCCAAGCGAGTGTCCCTGGGTTCGAGTCCCAGCCTGAACGAAAATCTTCAATGTATACTTTTAGTTTCTAATTTGAAATTTCTTCTTCTTTTTTTTTTAATTTTTCTCTTTTGCGAATATTGATTATTTATGTAGGGAGAAAAATTCTGAGTCAGTTTAATTATTCGACCTGTAAATTTCAAAGTGTTTGAATCAATAATTACCAAGGTGCATTTTTTGTTTTTATTATATTTAAGACTTCCATCGACAGAGCTCCGATAGCCTAAAGGCTAGACCGTTGGGTTCCTAGCGCGTGGTACTGGGTTCGAGTCCCGGCCGGAAAGGAAATCTTAAATGCAAATATTTTTTTCTAATTTTATAATTCTTTTTTTTTATTTTTCCCTTTTGCGAAGTCAGTCAGTCAGTCTGACAGTCAATCAGTCAAGCACTCAGTCATTCAGTCTCAGTCAGTCAGTCCAGTCAGTCAGTCACTCAGTCAGTTAGTCCTTCAGCCAGTCAGTCAAGCAGTCAGTCATTTAGTCTCAGTCAGTCAGTCATTCAGTCAGTCAGTCAGGCAGTCAGTCAGTCAGTCAGTCGGTCAGTCCTGTGCAGTCAGTTAGTCACTAAAGCAGTCAGTCAGTCTCAGTCAGTCAGTCAGTCAGTCAGTCCAGTCCAGTCTCAGTCAGTCAGTCAGTCAGTCTCGGTCAGTCAGTCAGTCAGTCATTCAGTCAGTCAGTCAGTCAGGCAGTCAGTCAGTCGGTCAGCCTTATTCAGTCAGTCTGTCAGTCAGTCAGCCTTATTCAGTCAGTCTGTCAGTCATCCTTATTCAGTCAGTCTGTCAGTCAGTCAGTCGGTCAGTCCTGTCCAGTTAGTTAGTCAGTCAAGCAGTCAGTCAGGTAGTCAAGCAGTCAGTCAGTCAGTCTCAGTCAGTCAGTTAGTCAGTCAGTCAGTCAGTCAGTCAGTCAGTCCAGTCTCAGTCAGTCAGTCAGTTAGTCAGTCAGTCTCGGTCAGTCAGTGAGTCAGTCAGTCAGTATCAGTCAGTCAGTGAGTCAGTCTGTCAGTCAGGCAGTATCAGTCAGGCAGTAAGACTCCGCTCGACAGAACTCCGATAGCCTAATGGCTAGACCGCTGGTCTTCCAAGCGAGTGGCCTGGGTTCGAGTCCCAGCCGGAGCGAATATCTTCAATGTATATATTTCTTTTCTAATTTGAAAATTCTTTTTTTTTTCAATTTCTTTCCTTTGCAATTATTGATTATTTATGTAGGGAAGAAAATTCTGAGTCAGTTTAATTTTTCGACACGAAGATTTCAAAGTGTTTAAATAAACAATTACCAAGGTGCATTTTTTGTTTTTATTATATTTAAAACTCCCACCGACAGAGCTCCCATAGACTAATGGCTAGAGTGTTAGGCTTCCAAGCGAGTGGCCCTGGGTTCGAGTCCCAGCCTGAACGAAAATCTTCAATGTATACTTTTAGTTTCTAATTTGAAATTTCTTCTTCTTTTTTTTTTAATTTTTCTCTTTTGCGAATATTGATTATTTATGTAGGGAGAAAAATTCTGAGTCAGTTTAATTATTCGACCTGTAAATTTCAAAGTGTTTGAATCAATAATTACCAAGGTGCATTTTTTGTTTTTATTATATTTAAGACTTCCATCGACAGAGCTCCGATAGCCTAATGGCTAGACCGTTGGGTTCCTAGCCCGTGGTACTGGGTTCGAGTCCCGGCCGGAAAGGAAATCTTAAATGCAAATATTTTTTTCTAATTTTATAATTCTTTTTTTTTATTTTTCCCTTTTGCGAAGTCAGTCAGTCAGTATGACAGTCAATCAGTCAAGCACTCAGTCATTCAGTCTCAGTCAGTCAGTCCAGTCAGTCAGTCACTCAGTCAGTCAGTTAGTCCTTCAGCCAGTCAGTCAAGCAGTCAGTCATTTAGTCTCAGTCAGTCAGTCATTCAGTCAGTCAGTCAGTCAGGCAGTCAGTCAGTCAGTCAGTCGGTCAGTCCTGTGCAGTCAGTTAGTCACTAAAGCAGTCAGTCAGTCTCAGTCAGTCAGTCAGTCAGTCAGTCCAGTCCAGTCTCAGTCAGTCAGTCAGTCAGTCTCGGTCAGTCAGTCAGTCAGTCATTCAGTCAGTCAGTCAGTCGGGTAGTCAGTCAGTCGGTCAGCCTTATTCAGTCAGTCTGTCAGTCAGTCAGTCAGTCAGCCTTATTCAGTCAGTCTGTCAGTCATCCTTATTCAGTCAGTCTGTCAGTCAGTCAGTCGGTCAGTCCTGTCCAGTCAGTTAGTCAGTCAAGCAGTCAGTCAGGTAGTCAAGCAGTCAGTCAGTCAGTGTCAGTCAGTCATTTAGTCATTCAGTCAGTCAGTGAAATAGCCAGTCAGAGAGTCAAGCAGTCAGTCTCAGTCAGTCAGTTAGTCAGTCAGTCAGTCAGTCAGTCAGTCAGTCCAGTCTCAGTCAGTCAGGCAGTTAGTCAGTCAGTCTCGGTCAGTCAGTGAGTCAGTCAGTCAGTATCAGTCAGTCAGTGAGTCAGTCTGTCAGTCAGGCAGTATTAGTCAGGCAGTAAGACTCCGCTCGACAGAACTCCGATAGCCTAATGGCTAGACCGCTGGTCTTCCAAGCGAGTGGCCTGGGTTCGAGTCCCGGCCGGAACGAAAATCTTCCATGTATATAATTCTCTTCAAATTTGAAGATTCTTTTTTTTTTCAATTTCTTTCTTTTGCAAATATGGATTATTTATGTACGGATGAAAATTCTGAGTCAGTTTAATCATTCGACCTTTAGATTTCAAAGATTTTAGATCAATAATTACTAAGGTGCATTTTTTGTTTTTATTATAATTAAGACACCGATCAACAGAGATCCGATAGTATATTGGCGAGAGCGTTGGGCTTCCATGAGTGTCGCCCTGGGTTCAAATCCCAGCCGGAAAGGAAATCTTAAATGCAAATATTTTTTTCTAATTTTATAATTCTTTTTTTCTATTTTTCCCTTTTGCGAAGTCAGTCAGTCAGTCTGACAGTCAATCAGTCAAGCACTCAGTCATTCAGTCTCAGTCAGTCAGTCCAGTCAGTCAGTCACTCAGTCAGTCAGTTAGTACTTCAGCCAGTCAGTCAAGCAGTCAGTCATTTAGTCTCAGTCAGTCAGTCATTCAGTCAGTCAGTCAGTCAGGCAGTCAGTCAGTCAGTCAGTCGGTCAGTCCTGTGCAGTCAGTTAGTCACTAAAGCAGTCAGTCAGTCTCAGTCAGTCAGTCAGTCAGTCAGTCCAGTCCAGTCTCAGTCAGTCAGTCAGTCAGTCTCGGTCAGTCAGTCAGTCAGTCATTCAGTCAGTCAGTCAGTCAGGCAGTCAGTCAGTCGGTGAGCCTTATTCAGTCAGTCTGTCAGTCAGTCAGTCAGTCAGCCTTATTCAGTCAGTCTGTCAGTCATCCTTATTCAGTCAGTCTGTCAGTCAGTCAGTCGGTCAGTCCTGTCCAGTCAGTTAGTCAGTCAAGCAGTCAGTCAGGTAGTCAAGCAGTCAGTCAGTCAGTGTCAGTCAGTCATTTAGTCATTCAGTCAGTCAGTGAAATAGCCAGTCAGAGAGTCAAGCTGTCAGTCTCAGTCAGTCAGTTAGTCAGTCAGTCAGTCAGTCAGTCAGTCAGTCCAGTCTCAGTCAGTCAGGCAGTTAGTCAGTCAGTCTCGGTCAGTCAGTGAGTCAGTCAGTCAGTATCAGTCAGTCAGTGAGTCAGTCTGTCAGTCAGGCAGTATCAGTCAGGCAGTAAGACTCCGCTCGACAGAACTCCGATAGCCTAATGGCTAGACCGCTGGTCTTCCAAGCGAGTGGCCTGGGTTCGAGTCCCAGCCGGACCGAATATCTTCAATGTATATATTTCTTTTCTAATTTGAAAATTCTTTTTTTTTTCAATTTCTTTCCTTTGCAATTATTGATTATTTATGTAGGGAAGAAAATTCTGAGTCAGTTTAATTTTTCGACACGAAGATTTCAAAGTGTTTAAATAAACAATTACCAAGGTGCATTTTTTGTTTTTATTATATTTAAAACTCCCACCGACAGAGCTCCCATAGACTAATGGCTAGAGTGTTAGGCTTCCAAGCGAGTGGCCCTGGGTTCGAGTCCCAGCCTGAACGAAAATCTTCAATGTATACTTTTAGTTTCTAATTTGAAATTTCTTCTTCTTTTTTTTTTAATTTTTCTCTTTTGCGAATATTGATTATTTATGTAGGGAGAAAAATTCTGAGTCAGTTTAATTATTCGACCTGTAAATTTCAAAGTGTTTGAATCAATAATTACCAAGGTGCATTTTTTGTTTTTATTATATTTAAGACTTCCATCGACAGAGCTCCGATAGCCTAATGGCTAGACCGTTGGGTTCCTAGCCCCTGGTACTGGGTTCGAGTCCCGGCCGGAAAGGAAATCTTAAATGCAAATATTTTTTTTCTAATTTTATAATTCTTTTTTTTTTATTTTTCCCTTTTGCGAAGTCAGTCAGTCAGTATGACAGTCAATCAGTCAAGCACTCAGTCATTCAGTCTCAGTCAGTCAGTCCAGTCAGTCAGTCACTCAGTCAGTCAGTTAGTCCTTCAGCCAGTCAGTCAAGCAGTCAGTCATTTAGTCTCAGTCAGTCAGTCATTCAGTCAGTCAGTCAGTCAGGCAGTCAGTCAGTCAGTCAGTCGGTCAGTCCTGTGCAGTCAGTTAGTCACTAAAGCAGTCAGTCAGTCTCAGTCAGTCAGTCAGTCAGTCAGTCCAGTCCAGTCTCAGTCAGTCAGTCAGTCAGTCTCGGTCAGTCAGTCAGTCAGTCATTCAGTCAGTCAGTCAGTCGGGTAGTCAGTCAGTCGGTCAGCCTTATTCAGTCAGTCTGTCAGTCAGTCAGTCAGTCAGCCTTATTCAGTCAGTCTGTCAGTCATCCTTATTCAGTCAGTCTGTCAGTCAGTCAGTCGGTCAGTCCTGTCCAGTCAGTTAGTCAGTCAAGCAGTCAGTCAGGTAGTCAAGCAGTCAGTCAGTCAGTGTCAGTCAGTCATTTAGTCATTCAGTCAGTCAGTGAAATAGCCAGTCAGAGAGTCAAGCTGTCAGTCTCAGTCAGTCAGTTAGTCAGTCAGTCAGTCAGTCAGTCAGTCAGTCCAGTCTCAGTCAGTCAGGCAGTTAGTCAGTCAGTCTCGGTCAGTCAGTGAGTCAGTCAGTCAGTATCAGTCAGTCAGTGAGTCAGTCTGTCAGTCAGGCAGTATCAGTCAGGCAGTAAGACTCCGCTCGACAGAACTCCGATAGCCTAATGGCTAGACCGCTGGTCTTCCAAGCGAGTGGCCTGGGTTCGAGTCCCAGCCGGACCGAATATCTTCAATGTATATATTTCTTTTCTAATTTGAAAATTCTTTTTTTTTCAATTTCTTTCCTTTGCAATTATTGATTATTTATGTAGGGAAGAAAATTCTGAGTCAGTTTAATTTTTCGACACGAAGATTTCAAAGTGTTTAAATAAACAATTACCAAGGTGCATTTTTTGTTTTTATTATATTTAAAACTCCCACCGACAGAGCTCCCATAGACTAATGGCTAGAGTGTTAGGCTTCCAAGCGAGTGGCCCTGGGTTCGAGTCCCAGCCTGAACGAAAATCTTCAATGTATACTTTTAGTTTCTAATTTGAAATTTCTTCTTCTTTTTTTTTTAATTTTTCTCTTTTGCGAATATTGATTATTTATGTAGGGAGAAAAATTCTGAGTCAGTTTAATTATTCGACCTGTAAATTTCAAAGTGTTTGAATCAATAATTACCAAGGTGCATTTTTTGTTTTTATTATATTTAAGACTTCCATCGACAGAGCTCCGATAGCCTAATGGCTAGACCGTTGGGTTCCTAGCCCCTGGTACTGGGTTCGAGTCCCGGCCGGAAAGGAAATCTTAAATGCAAATATTTTTTTTCTAATTTTATAATTCTTTTTTTTTTATTTTTCCCTTTTGCGAAGTCAGTCAGTCAGTATGACAGTCAATCAGTCAAGCACTCAGTCATTCAGTCTCAGTCAGTCAGTCCAGTCAGTCAGTCACTCAGTCAGTCAGTTAGTCCTTCAGCCAGTCAGTCAAGCAGTCAGTCATTTAGTCTCAGTCAGTCAGTCATTCAGTCAGTCAGTCAGTCAGGCAGTCAGTCAGTCAGTCAGTCGGTCAGTCCTGTGCAGTCAGTTAGTCACTAAAGCAGTCAGTCAGTCTCAGTCAGTCAGTCAGTCAGTCAGTCCAGTCCAGTCTCAGTCAGTCAGTCAGTCAGTCTCGGTCAGTCAGTCAGTCAGTCATTCAGTCAGTCAGTCAGTCGGGTAGTCAGTCAGTCGGTCAGCCTTATTCAGTCAGTCTGTCAGTCAGTCAGTCAGTCAGCCTTATTCAGTCAGTCTGTCAGTCATCCTTATTCAGTCAGTCTGTCAGTCAGTCAGTCGGTCAGTCCTGTCCAGTCAGTTAGTCAGTCAAGCAGTCAGTCAGGTAGTCAAGCAGTCAGTCAGTCAGTGTCAGTCAGTCATTTAGTCATTCAGTCAGTCAGTGAAATAGCCAGTCAGAGAGTCAAGCAGTCAGTCTCAGTCAGTCAGTTAGTCAGTCAGTCAGTCAGTCAGTCAGTCAGTCCAGTCTCAGTCAGTCAGGCAGTTAGTCAGTCAGTCTCGGTCAGTCAGTGAGTCAGTCAGTCAGTATCAGTCAGTCAGTGAGTCAGTCTGTCAGTCAGGCAGTATTAGTCAGGCAGTAAGACTCCGCTCGACAGAACTCCGATAGCCTAATGGCTAGACCGCTGGTCTTCCAAGCGAGTGGCCTGGGTTCGAGTTACAGCCGGAGCGAATATCTTCAATGTATATATTTCTTTTCTAATTTGAAAATTCTTTTTTTTTTCAATTTCTTTCCTTTGCAATTATTGATTATTTATGTAGGGAAGAAAATTCTGAGTCAGTTTTATTTTTCGACACGAAGATTTCAAAGTGTTTAAATAAACAATTACCAAGGTGCATTTTTTGTTTTTATTATATTTAAAACTCCCATCGTCAGAGCTCCCATAGACTAATGGCTAGAGTGTTAGGCTTCCAAGCGAGTGGCCCTGGGTTCGAGTCCCAGCCTGAACGAAAATCTTCAATGTATACTTTTAGTTTCTAATTTGAAATTTCTTCTTCTTTTTTTTTTAATTTTTCTCTTTTGCGAATATTGATTATTTATGTAGGGAGAAAAATTCTGAGTCAGTTTAATTATTCGACCTGTAAATTTCAAAGTGTTTGAATCAATAATTACCAAGGTGCATTTTTTGTTTTTATTATATTTAAGACTTCCATCGACAGAGCTCCGATAGCCTAATGGCTAGACCGTTGGGTTCCTAGCCCGTGGTACTGGGTTCGAGTCCCGGCCGGAAAGGAAATCTTAAATGCAAATATTTTTTTCTAATTTTATAATTCTTTTTTTTTTATTTTTCCCTTTTGCGAAGTCAGTCAGTCAGTATGACAGTCAATCAGTCAAGCACTCAGTCATTCAGTCTCAGTCAGTCAGTCCAGTCAGTCAGTCACTCAGTCAGTTAGTCCTTCAGCCAGTCAGTCAAGCAGTCAGTCATTCAGTCAGTCAGTCAGTCAGTCAGGCAGTCAGGCAGTCAGTCAGTCGGTCAGTCCTGTGCAGTCAGTTAGTCACTAAAGCAGTCAGTCAGTCTCAGTCAGTCAGTCAGTCAGTCAGTCCAGTCCAGTCTCAGTCAGTCAGTCAGTCAGTCTCGGTCAGTCAGTCAGTCAGTCATTCAGTCAGTCAGTCAGTCAGGCAGTCAGTCAGTCGGTCAGCCTTATTCAGTCAGTCTGTCAGTCAGTCAGCCTTATTCAGTCAGTCTGTCAGTCATCCTTATTCAGTCAGTCTGTCAGTCAGTCAGTCGGTCAGTCCTGTCCAGTTAGTTAGTCAGTCAAGCAGTCAGTCAGGTAGTCAAGCAGTCAGTCAGTCAGTGTCAGTCAGTCATTTAGTCATTCAGTCAGTCAGTGAAATAGCCAGTCAGAGAGTCAAGCAGTCAGTCAGTCAGTCTCAGTCAGTCAGTTAGTCAGTCAGTCAGTCAGTCAGTCAGTCAGTCCAGTCTCAGTCAGTCAGTCAGTTAGTCAGTCAGTCTCGGTCAGTCAGTGAGTCAGTCAGTCAGTATCAGTCAGTCAGTGAGTCAGTCTGTCAGTCAGGCAGTATCAGTCAGGCAGTAAGACTCCGCTCGACAGAACTCCGATAGCCTAATGGCTAGACCGCTGGTCTTCCAAGCGAGTGGCCTGGGTTCGAGTCCCAGCCGGAGCGAACATCTTCAATGTATATATTACTTTTCTAATTTGAAAATTCTTTTTTTTTTCAATTTCTTTCCTTTGCAATTATTGATTATTTATGTAGGGAAGAAAATTCTGAGTCAGTTTAATTTTTCGACACGAAGATTTCAAAGTGTTTAAATAAACAATTACCAAGGTGCATTTTTTGTTTTTATTATATTTAAAACTCCCACCGCCAGAGCTCCCATAGACTAATGGCTAGAGTGTTAGGCTTCCAAGCGAGTGGCCCTGGGTTCGAGTCCCAGCCTGAAAGAAAATCTTCAATGTATTCTTTTAGTTTCTAATTTGAAATTTCTTCTTCTTTTTTTTTTAATTTTTCTCTTTTGCGAATATTGATTATTTATGTAGGGAGAAAAATTCTGAGTGAGTTTAATTATTCGACCTGTAAATTTCAAAGTGTTTGAATCAATAATTATCAAGGTGCATTTTTTGTTTTTATTATATTTAAGACTTCCATCGACAGAGCTCCGATAGCCTAATGGCTAGACCGTTGGGTTCCTAGCGCGTGGTACTGGGTTCGAGTCCCGGCCGGAAAGGAAATCTTAAATGCAAACATTTTTTTCTAATTTTATAATTCTTTTTTTTTTTATTTTTCCCTTTTGCGAAGTCAGTCAGTCAGTCTGACAGTCAATCAGTCAAGCACTCAGTCATTCAGTCTCAGTCAGTCAGTCCAGTCAGTCAGTCACTCAGTCAGTCAGTTAGTCCTTCAGCCAGTCAGTCAAGCAGTCAGTCATTTAGTCTCAGTCAGTCAGTCATTCAGTCAGTCAGTCAGGCAGTCAGTCAGTCAGTCAGTCGGTCAGTCCTGTGCAGTCAGTTAGTCACTAAAGCAGTCAGTCAGTCTCAGTCAGTCAGTCAGTCAGTCAGTCCAGTCCAGTCTCAGTCAGTCAGTCAGTCAGTCTCGGTCAGTCAGTCAGTCAGTCATTCAGTCAGTCAGTCAGTCAGGCAGTCAGTCAGTCGGTCAGCCTTATTCAGTCAGTCTGTCAGTCAGTCAGTCAGTCAGCCTTATTCAGTCAGTCTGTCAGTCATCCTTATTCAGTCAGTCTGTCAGTCAGTCAGTCGGTCAGTCCTGTCCAGTCAGTCAGGTAGTCAAGCAGTCAGTCAGTCAGTGTCAGTCAGTCAGTGTCAGTCAGTCATTTAGTCATTCAGTCAGTCAGTGAAATAGCCAGTCAGAGAGTCAAGCAGTCAGTCAGTCAGTCTCAGTCAGTCAGTTAGTCAGTCAGTTAGTCAGTCAGTCAGTCTGTCCAGTCTCAGTCAGTCAGGCAGTTAGTCAGTCAGTCTCGGTCAGTCAGTGAGTCAGTCAGTCAGTATCAGTCAGTCAGTGAGTCAGTCTGTCAGTCAGGCAGTATCAGTCAGGCAGTAAGACTCCGCTCGACAGAACTCCGATAGCCTAATGGCTAGACCGCTGGTCTTCCAAGCGAGTGGCCTGGGTTCGAGTCCCAGCCGGAGCGAATATCTTCAATGTATATATTTCTTTTCTAATTTGAAAATTCTTTTTTTTTCAATTTCTTTCCTTTGCAATTATTGATTATTTATGTAGGGAAGAAAATTCTGAGTCAGTTTAATTTTTCGACACGAAGATTTCAAAGTGTTTAAATAAACAATTACCAAAGTGCATTTTTTGTTTTTATTATATTTAAAACTCCCACCGACAGAGCTCCCATAGACTAATGGCTAGAGTGTTAGGCTTCCAAGCGAGTGGCCCTGGGTTCGAGTCCCAGCCTGAACGAAAATCTTCAATGTATACTTTTAGTTTCTAATTTGAAATTTCTTCTTCTTTTTTTTTAATTTTTCTCTTTTGCGAATATTGATTATTTATGTATGGAGAAAAATTCTGAGTCAGTTTAATTATTCGACCTGTAAATTTCAAAGTGTTTGAATCAATAATTACCAAGGTGCATTTTTTGTTTTTATTATATTTAAGACTTCCATCGACAGAGCTCCGATAGCCTAATGGCTAGACCGTTGGGTTCCAAGCGCGTGGTACTGGGTTCGAGTCCCGGCCGGAACGAAAATCTTCCATGTATATATTTCTCTTCTAATTTGAAGATTCTTTTTTTTTCAATTTCTTTCTTTTGCAAATATGGATTATTTATGTACGGAAGAAAATTCTGAGTCAGTTTAATCATTCGACCTTTAGATTTCAAAGATTTTAGATCAATAATTACTAAGGTGCATTTTTTGTTTTTATTATAATTAAGACACCGATCAACAGAGATCCGATAGTATATTGGCGAGAGCGTTGGGCTTCCATGAGTGTCGCCCTGGGTTCAAATCCCAGCCGGAAAGGAAATCTTAAATGCAAATATTTTTTTCTAATTTTATAATTCTTTTTTTTTTTATTTTTCCCTTTTGCGAAGTCAGTCAGTCAGTCCAGTCAGTCAGTCACTCAGTCAGTCAGTTAGTCCTTCAGCCAGTCAGTCAAGCAGTCAGTCATTTAGTCTCAGTCAGTCAGTCATTCAGTCAGTCAGTCAGTCAGGCAGTCAGTCAGTCGGTCAGTCCTGTGCAGTCAGTTAGTCACTAAAGCAGTCAGTCAGTCTCAGTCAGTCAGTCAGTCAGTCAGTCCAGTCCAGTCTCAGTCAGTCAGTCAGTCAGTCTCGGTCAGTCAGTCAGTCAGTCATTCAGTCAGTCAGTCAGTCAGGCAGTCAGTCAGTCGGTCAGCCTTATTCAGTCAGTCTGTCAGTCAGTCAGTCAGTCAGCCTTATTCAGTCAGTCTGTCAGTCATCCTTATTCAGTCAGTCTGTCAGTCAGTCAGTCGGTCAGTCCTGTCCAGTCAGTTAGTCAGTCAAGCAGTCAGTCAGGTAGTCAAGCAGTCAGTCAGTCAGTGTCAGTCAGTCATTTAGTCATTCAGTCAGTCAGTGA
This sequence comes from Uloborus diversus, assembly GCF_026930045.1. Lineage (NCBI taxonomy): Eukaryota > Metazoa > Arthropoda > Arachnida > Araneae > Uloboridae > Uloborus > Uloborus diversus. Next base: position 266,398 of record NW_026558472.1, on the reverse strand, counting down.
AATAGCCAGTCAGAGAGTCAAGCTGTCAGTCTCAGTCAGTCAGTTAGTCAGTCAGTCAGTCAGTCAGTCAGTCAGTCCAGTCTCAGTCAGTCAGGCAGTTAGTCAGTCAGTCTCGGTCAGTCAGTGAGTCAGTCAGTCAGTATCAGTCAGTCAGTGAGTCAGTCTGTCAGTCAGGCAGTATCAGTCAGGCAGTAAGACTCCGCTCGACAGAACTCCGATAGCCTAATGGCTAGACCGCTGGTCTTCCAAGCGAGTGGCCTGGGTTCGAGTCCCAGCCGGAGCGAATATCTTCAATGTATATATTTCTTTTCTAATTTGAAAATTCTTTTTTTTTTCAATTTCTTTCCTTTGCAATTATTGATTATTTATGTAGGGAAGAAAATTCTGAGTCAGTTTAATTTTTCGACACGAAGATTTCAAAGTGTTTAAATAAACAATTACCAAGGTGCATTTTTTGTTTTTATTATATTTAAAACTCCCACCGACAGAGCTCCCATAGACTAATGGCTAGAGTGTTAGGCTTCCAAGCGAGTGGCCCTGGGTTCGAGTCCCAGCCTGAACGAAAATCTTCAATGTATACTTTTAGTTTCTAATTTGAAATTTCTTCTTCTTTTTTTTTAATTTTTCTCTTTTGCGAATATTGATTATTTATGTAGGGAGAAAAATTCTGAGTCAGTTTAATTATTCGACCTGTAAATTTCAAAGTGTTTGAATCAATAATTACCAAGGTGCATTTTTTGTTTTTATTATATTTAAGACTTCCATCGACAGAGCTCCGATAGCCTAATGGCTAGACCGTTGGGTTCCTAGCCCGTGGTACTGGGTTCGAGTCCCGGCCGGAAAGGAAATCTTAAATGCAAATATTTTTTTCTAATTTTATAATTCTTTTTTTTTTATTTTTCCCTTTTGCGAAGTCAGTCAGTCAGTATGACAGTCAATCAGTCAAGCACTCAGTCATTCAGTCTCAGTCAGTCAGTCCAGTCAGTCAGTCACTCAGTCAGTCAGTTAGTCCTTCAGCCAGTCAGTCAAGCAGTCAGTCATTTAGTCTCAGTCAGTCAGTCATTCAGTCAGTCAGTCAGTCAGGCAGTCAGTCAGTCAGTCAGTCGGTCAGTCCTGTGCAGTCAGTTAGTCACTAAAGCAGTCAGTCAGTCTCAGTCAGTCAGTCAGTCAGTCAGTCCAGTCCAGTCTCAGTCAGTCAGTCAGTCAGTCTCGGTCAGTCAGTCAGTCAGTCATTCAGTCAGTCAGTCAGTCAGGCAGTCAGTCAGTCGGTCAGCCTTATTCAGTCAGTCTGTCAGTCAGTCAGTCAGTCAGCCTTATTCAGTCAGTCTGTCAGTCATCCTTATTCAGTCAGTCTGTCAGTCAGTCAGTCGGTCAGTCCTGTCCAGTCAGTTAGTCAGTCAAGCAGTCAGTCAGGTAGTCAAGCAGTCAGTCAGTCAGTGTCAGTCAGTCATTTAGTCATTCAGTCAGTCAGTGAAATAGCCAGTCAGAGAGTCAAGCAGTCAGTCTCAGTCAGTCAGTTAGTCAGTCAGTCAGTCAGTCAGTCAGTCAGTCCAGTCTCAGTCAGTCAGGCAGTTAGTCAGTCAGTCTCGGTCAGTCAGTGAGTCAGTCAGTCAGTATCAGTCAGTCAGTGAGTCAGTCTGTCAGTCAGGCAGTATTAGTCAGGCAGTAAGACTCCGCTCGACAGAACTCCGATAGCCTAATGGCTAGACCGCTGGTCTTCCAAGCGAGTGGCCTGGGTTCGAGTTACAGCCGGAGCGAATATCTTCAATGTATATATTTCTTTTCTAATTTGAAAATTCTTTTTTTTTTCAATTTCTTTCCTTTGCAATTATTGATTATTTATGTAGGGAAGAAAATTCTGAGTCAGTTTAATTTTTCGACACGAAGATTTCAAAGTGTTTAAATAAACAATTACCAAGGTGCATTTTTTGTTTTTATTATATTTAAAACTCCCATCGACAGAGCTCCCATAGACTAATGGCTAGAGTGTTAGGCTTCCAAGCGAGTGGCCCTGGGTTCGAGTCCCAGCCTGAACGAAAATCTTCAATGTATACTTTTAGTTTCTAATTTGAAATTTCTTCTTCTTTTTTTTTTAATTTTTCTCTTTTGCGAATATTGATTATTTATGTAGGGAGAAAAATTCTGAGTCAGTTTAATTATTCGACCTGTAAATTTCAAAGTGTTTGAATCAATAATTACCAAGGTGCATTTTTTGTTTTTATTATATTTAAGACTTCCATCGACAGAGCTCCGATAGCCTAATGGCTAGACCGTTGGGTTCCTAGCCCGTGGTACTGGGTTCGAGTCCCGGCCGGAAAGGAAATCTTAAATGCAAATATTTTTTTCTAATTTTATAATTCTTTTTTTTTTATTTTTCCCTTTTGCGAAGTCAGTCAGTCAGTATGACAGTCAATCAGTCAAGCACTCAGTCATTCAGTCTCAGTCAGTCAGTCCAGTCAGTCAGTCACTCAGTCAGTCAGTTAGTCCTTCAGCCAGTCAGTCAAGCAGTCAGTCATTTAGTCTCAGTCAGTCAGTCATTCAGTCAGTCAGTCAGTCAGGCAGTCAGTCAGTCAGTCAGTCGGTCAGTCCTGTGCAGTCAGTTAGTCACTAAAGCAGTCAGTCAGTCTCAGTCAGTCAGTCAGTCAGTCCAGTCCAGTCTCAGTCAGTCAGTCAGTCAGTCTCGGTCAGTCAGTCAGTCAGTCATTCAGTCAGTCAGTCAGTCAGGCAGTCAGGCAGTCGGTCAGCCTTATTCAGTCAGTCTGTCAGTCAGTCAGTCAGTCAGCCTTATTCAGTCAGTCTGTCAGTCATCCTTATTCAGTCAGTCTGTCAGTCAGTCAGTCGGTCAGTCCTGTCCAGTCAGTTAGTCAGTCAAGCAGTCAGTCAGGTAGTCAAGCAGTCAGTCAGTCAGTGTCAGTCAGTCATTTAGTCATTCAGTCAGTCAGTGAAATAGCCAGTCAGAGAGTCAAGCAGTCAGTCAGTCAGTCTCAGTCAGTCAGTTAGTCAGTCAGTCAGTCAGTCAGTCAGTCAGTCCAGTCTCAGTCAGTCAGGCAGTTAGTCAGTCAGTCTCGGTCAGTCAGTGAGTCAGTCAGTCAGTATCAGTCAGTCAGTGAGTCAGTCTGTCAGTCAGGCAGTATCAGTCAGGCAGTAAGACTCCGCTCGACAGAACTCCGATAGCCTAATGGCTAGACCGCTGGTCTTCCAAGCGAGTGTCCTGGGTTCGAGTCCCAGCCGGAGCGAATATCTTCAATGTATATATTTCTTTTCTAATTTGAAAATTCTTTTTTTTTTCAATTTCTTTCCTTTGCAATTATTGATTATTTATGTAGGGAAGAAAATTCTGAGTCAGTTTAATTTTTCGACACGAAGATTTCAAAGTGTTTAAATAAACAATTACCAAGGTGCATTTTTTGTTTTTATTATATTTAAAACTCCCACCGACAGAGCTCCCATAGACTAATGGCTAGAGTGTTAGGCTTACAAGCGAGTGGCCCTGGGTTCGAGTCCCAGCCTGAACGAAAATCTTCAATGTATACTTTTAGTTTCTAATTTGAAATTTCTTCTTCTTTTTTTTTTAATTTTTCTCTTTTGCGAATATTGATTATTTATGTAGGGAGAAAAATTCTGAGTCAGTTTAATTATTCGACCTGTAAATTTCAAAGTGTTTGAATCAATAATTACCAAGGTGCATTTTTTGTTTTTATTATATTTAAGACTTCCATCGACAGAGCTCCGATAGCCTAATGGCTAGACCGTTGGGTTCCAAGCGCGTGGTACTGGGTTCGAGTCCCGGCCGGAACGAAAATCTTCCATGTATATATTTCTCTTCTAATTTGAAGATTCTTTTTTTTTTCAATTTCTTTCTTTTGCAAATATGGATTATTTATGTACGGAAGAAAATTCTGAGTCAGTTTAATCATTCGACCTTTAGATTTCAAAGATTTTAGATCAATAATTACAAAGGTGCATTTTTTGTTTTTATTATAATTAAGACACCGATCAACAGAGATCCGATAGTATATTGGCGCGAGCGTTGGGCTTCCATGAGTGTCGCCCTGGGTTCAAATCCCAGCCGGAAAGGAAATCTTAAATGCAAATATTTTTTTCTAATTTTATAATTCTTTTTTTTTTATTTTTCCCTTTTGCGAAGTCAGTCACTCAGTCTGACAGTCAATCAGTCAAGCACTCAGTCATTCAGTCTCAGTCAGTCAGTCCAGTCAGTCAATCACTCAGTCAGTCAGTTAGTCCTTCAGCCAGTCAGTCAAGCAGTCAGTCATTTAGTCTCAGTCAGTCAGTCATTCAGTCAGTCAGTCAGTCAGGCAGTCAGTCAGTCAGTCAGTCGGTCAGTCCTGTGCAGTCAGTTAGTCACTAAAGCAGTCAGTCAGTCTCAGTCAGTCAGTCAGTCAGTCCAGTCCAGTCTCAGTCAGTCAGTCAGTCAGTCTCGGTCAGTCAGTCAGTCAGTCATTCAGTCAGTCAGTCAGTCGTCAGTCATTCAGTCAGTCAGTCAGTCAGGCAGTCAGTCAGTCGGTGAGCCTTATTCAGTCAGTCTGTCAGTCAGTCAGTCAGTCAGCCTTATTCAGTCAGTCTGTCAGTCATCCTTATTCAGTCAGTCTGTCAGTCAGTCAGTCGGTCAGTCCTGTCCAGTCAGTTAGTCAGTCAAGCAGTCAGTCAGGTAGTCAAGCAGTCAGTCAGTCAGTGAAATAGCCAGTCAGAGAGTCAAGCTGTCAGTCTCAGTCAGTCAGTTAGTCAGTCAGTCAGTCAGTCAGTCCAGTCTCAGTCAGTCAGGCAGTTAGTCAGTCAGTCTCGGTCAGTCAGTGAGTCAGTCAGTCAGTATCAGTCAGTCAGTGAGTCAGTCTGTCAGTCAGGCAGTATCAGTCAGGCAGTAAGACTCCGCTCTACAGAACTCCGATAGCCTAATGGCTAGACCGCTGGTCTTCCAAGCGAGTGGCCTGGGTTCGAGTCCCAGCCGGAGCGAATATCTTCAATGTATATATTTCTTTTCTAATTTGAAAATTCTTTTTTTTTTCAATTTCTTTCCTTTGCAATTATTGATTATTTATGTAGGGAAGAAAATTCTGAGTCAGTTTAATTTTTCGACACGAAGATTTCAAAGTGTTTAAATAAACAATTACCAAGGTGCATTTTTTGTTTTTATTATATTTAAAACTCCCACCGACAGAGCTCCCATAGACTAATGGCTAGAGTGTTAGGCTTCCAAGCGAGTGGCAATGGGTTCGAGTCCCAGCCTGAACGAAAATCTTCAATGTATACTTTTAGTTTCTAATTTGAAATTTCTTCTTCTTTTTTTTTATTTTTTCTCTTTTGCGAATATTGATTATTTATGTAGGGAGAAAAATTCTGAGTCAGTTTAATTATTCGACCTGTAAATTTCAAAGTGTTTGAATCAATAATTACCAAGGTGCATTTTTTGTTTTTATTATATTTAAGACTTCCATCGACAGAGCTCCGATAGCCTAATGGCTAGACCGTTGGGTTCCTAGCCCGTGGTACTGGGTTCGAGTCCCGGCCGGAAAGGAAATCTTAAATGCAAATATTTTTTTCTAATTTTATAATTCTTTTTTTTTTATTTTTCCCTTTTGCGAAGTCAGTCAATCAGTCTGACAGTCAATCAGTCAAGCACTCAGTCATTCAGTCTCAGTCAGTCAGTCCAGTCAGTCAGTCACTCAGTCAGTCAGTTAGTCCTTCAGCCAGTCAGTCAAGCAGTCAGTCATTTAGTCTCAGTCAGTCAGTCATTCAGTCAGTCAGTCAGTCAGGCAGTCAGTCAGTCAGTCAGTCGGTCAGTCCTGTGCAGTCAGTTAGTCACTAAAGCAGTCAGTCAGTCTCAGTCAGTCAGTCAGTCAGTCAGTCCAGTCCAGTCTCAGTCAGTCAGTCAGTCAGTCTCGGTCAGTCAGTCAGTCAGTCATTCAGTCAGTCAGTCAGTCAGGCAGTCAGTCAGTCGGTGAGCCTTATTCAGTCAGTCTGTCAGTCAGTCAGTCAGTCAGCCTTATTCAGTCAGTCTGTCAGTCATCCTTATTCAGTCAGTCTGTCAGTCAGTCAGTCGGTCAGTCCTGTCCAGTCAGTTAGTCAGTCAAGCAGTCAGTCAGGTAGTCAAGCAGTCAGTCAGTCAGTGTCAGTCAGTCATTTAGTCATTCAGTCAGTCAGTGAAATAGCCAGTCAGAGAGTCAAGCTGTCAGTCTCAGTCAGTCAGTTAGTCAGTCAGTCAGTCAGTCAGTCAGTCAGTCCAGTCTCAGTCAGTCAGGCAGTTAGTCAGTCAGTCTCGGTCAGTCAGTGAGTCAGTCAGTCAGTATCAGTCAGTCAGTGAGTCAGTCTGTCAGTCAGGCAGTATCAGTCAGGCAGTAAGACTCCGCTCGACAGAACTCCGATAGCCTAATGGCTAGACCGCTGGTCTTCCAAGCGAGTGGCCTGGGTTCGAGTCCCAGCCGGAGCGAATATCTTCAATGTATATATTTCTTTTCTAATTTGAAAATTCTTTTTTTTTTCAATTTCTTTCCTTTGCAATTATTGATTATTTATGTAGGGAAGAAAATTCTGAGTCAGTTTAATTTTTCGACACGAAGATTTCAAAGTGTTTAAATAAACAATTACCAAGGTGCATTTTTTGTTTTTATTATATTTAAAACTCCCACCGACAGAGCTCCCATAGACTAATGGCTAGAGTGTTAGGCTTCCAAGCGAGTGGCCCTGGGTTCGAGTCCCAGCCTGAACGAAAATCTTCAATGTATACTTTTAGTTTCTAATTTGAAATTTCTTCTTCTTTTTTTTTAATTTTTCTCTTTTGCGAATATTGATTATTTATGTAGGGAGAAAAATTCTGAGTCAGTTTAATTATTCGACCTGTAAATTTCAAAGTGTTTGAATCAATAATTACCAAGGTGCATTTTTTGTTTTTATTATATTTAAGACTTCCATCGACAGAGCTCCGATAGCCTAATGGCTAGACCGTTGGGTTCCTAGCCCGTGGTACTGGGTTCGAGTCCCGGCCGGAAAGGAAATCTTAAATGCAAATATTTTTTTCTAATTTTATAATTCTTTTTTTTTTATTTTTCCCTTTTGCGAAGTCAGTCAGTCAGTATGACAGTCAATCAGTCAAGCACTCAGTCATTCAGTCTCAGTCAGTCAGTCCAGTCAGTCAGTCACTCAGTCAGTCAGTTAGTCCTTCAGCCAGTCAGTCAAGCAGTCAGTCATTTAGTCTCAGTCAGTCAGTCATTCAGTCAGTCAGTCAGTCAGGCAGTCAGTCAGTCAGTCAGTCGGTCAGTCCTGTGCAGTCAGTTAGTCACTAAAGCAGTCAGTCAGTCTCAGTCAGTCAGTCAGTCAGTCAGTCCAGTCCAGTCTCAGTCAGTCAGTCAGTCAGTCTCGGTCAGTCAGTCAGTCAGTCATTCAGTCAGTCAGTCAGTCAGGCAGTCAGTCAGTCGGTCAGCCTTATTCAGTCAGTCTGTCAGTCAGTCAGTCAGTCAGCCTTATTCAGTCAGTCTGTCAGTCATCCTTATTCAGTCAGTCTGTCAGTCAGTCAGTCGGTCAGTCCTGTCCAGTCAGTTAGTGAGTCAAGCAGTCAGTCAGGTAGTCAAGCAGTCAGTCAGTCAGTGTCAGTCAGTCATTTAGTCATTCAGTCAGTCAGTGAAATAGCCAGTCAGAGAGTCAAGCAGTCAGTCTCAGTCAGTCAGTTAGTCAGTCAGTCAGTCAGTCAGTCAGTCAGTCCAGTCTCAGTCAGTCAGGCAGTTAGTCAGTCAGTCTCGGTCAGTCAGTGAGTCAGTCAGTCAGTATCAGTCAGTCAGTGAGTCAGTCTGTCAGTCAGGCAGTATTAGTCAGGCAGTAAGACTCCGCTCGACAGAACTCCGATAGCCTAATGGCTAGACCGCTGGTCTTCCAAGCGAGTGGCCTGGGTTCGAGTTACAGCCGGAGCGAATATCTTCAATGTATATATTTCTTTTCTAATTTGAAAATTCTTTTTTTTTTCAATTTCTTTTCTTTGCAATTATTGATTATTTATGTAGGGAAGAAAATTCTGAGTCAGTTTTATTTTTCGACACGAAGATTTCAAAGTGTTTAAATAAACAATTACCAAGGTGCATTTTTTGTTTTTATTATATTTAAAACTCCCATCGACAGAGCTCCCATAGACTAATGGCTAGAGTGTTAGGCTTCCAAGCGAGTGGCCCTGGGTTCGAGTCCCAGCCTGAACGAAAATCTTCAATGTATACTTTTAGTTTCTAATTTGAAATTTCTTCTTCTTTTTTTTTTAATTTTTCTCTTTTGCGAATATTGATTATTTATGTAGGGAGAAAAATTCTGAGTCAGTTTAATTATTCGACCTGTAAATTTCAAAGTGTTTGAATCAATAATTACCAAGGTGCATTTTTTGTTTTTATTATATTTAAGACTTCCATCGACAGAGCTCCGATAGCCTAATGGCTAGACCGTTGGGTTCCTAGCCCGTGGTACTGGGTTCGAGTCCCGGCCGGAAAGGATATCTTAAATGCAAATATTTTTTTCTAATTTTATAATTCTTTTTTTTTTATTTTTCCCTTTTGCGAAGTCAGTCAGTCAGTATGACAGTCAATCAGTCAAGCACTCAGTCATTCAGTCTCAGTCAGTCAGTCCAGTCAGTCAGTCACTCAGTCAGTCAGTTAGTCCTTCAGCCAGTCAGTCAAGCAGTCAGTCATTTAGTCTCAGTCAGTCAGTCATTCAGTCAGTCAGTCAGTCAGGCAGTCAGTCAGTCAGTCAGTCGGTCAGTCCTGTGCAGTCAGTTAGTCACTAAAGCAGTCAGTCAGTCTCAGTCAGTCAGTCAGTCAGTCAGTCCAGTCCAGTCTCAGTCAGTCAGTCAGTCAGTCTCGGTCAGTCAGTCAGTCAGTCATTCAGTCAGTCAGTCAGTCAGGCAGTCAGGCAGTCGGTCAGCCTTATTCAGTCAGTCTGTCAGTCCGTCAGTCAGTCAGCCTTATTCAGTCAGTCTGTCAGTCATCCTTATTCAGTCAGTCTGTCAGTCAGTCAGTCGGTCAGTCCTGTCCAGTCAGTTAGTCAGTCAAGCAGTCAGTCAGGTAGTCAAGCAGTCAGTCAGTCAGTGTCAGTCAGTCATTTAGTCATTCAGTCAGTCAGTGAAATAGCCAGTCAGAGAGTCAAGCAGTCAGTCAGTCAGTCTCAGTCAGTCAGTTAGTCAGTCAGTCAGTCAGTCAGTCAGTCAGTCCAGTCTCAGTCAGTCAGGCAGTTAGTCAGTCAGTCTCGGTCAGTCAGTGAGTCAGTCAGTCAGTATCAGTCAGTCAGTGAGTCAGTCTGTCAGTCAGGCAGTATCAGTCAGGCAGTAAGACTCCGCTCGACAGAACTCCGATAGCCTAATGGCTAGACCGCTGGTCTTCCAAGCGAGTGGCCTGGGTTCGAGTCCCAGCCGGAGCGAATATCTTCAATGTATATATTTCTTTTCTAATTTGAAAATTCTTTTTTTTTTCAATTTCTTTCCTTTGCAATTATTGATTATTTATGTAGGGAAGAAAATTCTGAGTCAGTTTAATTTTTCGACACAAAGATTTCAAAGTGTTTAAATAAACAATTACCAAGGTGCATTTTTTGTTTTTATTATATTTAAAACTCCCACCGACAGAGCTCCCATAGACTAATGGCTAGAGTATTAGGCTTCCAAGCGAGTGGCCCTGGGTTCGAGTCCCAGCCTGAACGAAAATCTTCAATGTATACTTTTAGTTTCTAATTTGAAATTTCTTCTTCTTTTTTTTTAATTTTTCTCTTTTGCGAATATTGATTATTTATGTAGGGAGAAAAATTCTGAGTCAGTTTAATTATTCGACCTGTAAATTTCAAAGTGTTTGAATCAATAATTACCAAGGTGCATTTTTTGTTTTTATTATATTTAAGACTTCCATCGACAGAGCTCCGATAGCCTAATGGCTAGACCGTTGGGTTCCTAGCGCGTGGTACTGGGTTCGAGTCCCGGCCGGAAAGGAAATCTTAAATGCAAATATTTTTTTCTAATTTTATAATTCTTTTTTTTTTATTTTTCCCTTTTGCGAAGTCAGTCAGTCAGTCTGACAGTCAATCAGTCAAGCACTCAGTCATTCAGTCTCAGTCAGTCAGTCCAGTCAGTCAGTCACTCAGTCAGTCAGTTAGTCCTTCAGCCAGTCAGTCAAGCAGTCAGTCATTTAGTCTCAGTCAGTCAGTCATTCAGTCAGTCAGTCTCAGTCAGTCAGTCAGTCAGTCAGTCCAGTCCAGTCTCAGTCAGTCAGTCAGTCAGTCTCGGTCAGTCAGTCAGTCAGTCATTCAGTCAGTCAGGCAGTCAGTCAGTCGGTCAGCCTTATTCAGTCAGTCTGTCAGTCAGTCAGTCAGTCAGCCTTATTCAGTCAGTCTGTCAGTCATCCTTATTCAGTCAGTCTGTCAGTCAGTCAGTCGGTCAGTCCTGTCCAGTCAGTTAGTCAGTCAAGCAGTCAGTCAGGTAGTCAAGCAGTCAGTCAGTCAGTGTCAGTCAGTCATTTAGTCATTCAGTCAGTCAGTGAAATAGCCAGTCAGAGAGTCAAGCAGTCAGTCAGTCAGTCTCAGTCAGTCAGTTAGTCAGTCAGTCAGTCAGTCAGTCAGTCCAGTCTCAGTCAGTCAGGCAGTTAGTGAGTCAGTCTCGGTCAGTCAGTGAGTCAGTCAGTCAGTATTAGTCAGTCAGTGAGTCAGTCTGTCAGTCAGGCAGTATCAGTCAGGCAGTAAGACTCCGCTCGACAGAACTCCGATAGCCTAATGGCTAGACCGCTGGTCTTCCAAGCGAGTGGCCTGGGTTCGAGTCCCAGCCGGAGCGAATATCTTCAATGTATATATTTCTTTTCTAATTTGAAAATTCTTTTTTTTTTTCAATTTCTTTCCTTTGCAATTATTGATTATTTATGTAGGGAAGAAAATTCTGAGTCAGTTTAATTTTTCGACACGAAGATTTCAAAGTGTTTAAATAAACAATTACCAAGGTGCATTTTTTGTTTTTATTATATTTAAAACTCCCACCGACAGAGCTCCCATAGACTAATGGCTAGAGTGTTAGGCTTCCAAGCGAGTGGCCCTGGGTTCGAGTCCCAGCCTGAACGAAAATCTTCAATGTATACTTTTAGTTTCTAATTTGAAATTTCTTCTTCTTTTTTTTTTTAATTTTTCTCTTTTGCGAATATTGATTATTTATGTAGGGAGAAAAATTCTGAGTCAGTTTAATTATTCGACCTGTAAATTTCAAAGTGTTTGAATCAATAATTACCAAGGTGCATTTTTTGTTTTTATTACATTTAAGACTTCCATCGACAGAGCTCCGATAGCCTAATGGCTAGACCGTTGGGTTCCAAGCGCGTGGTACTGGGTTCGAGTCCCGGCCGGAACGAAAATCTTCCATGTATATATTTCTCTTCTAATTTGAAGATTCTTTTTTTTTTTCAATTTCTTTCTTTTGCAAATATGGATTATTTATGTACGGAAGAAAATTCTGAGTCAGTTTAATCATTCGACCTTTAGATTTCAAAGATTTTAGATCAATAATTACTAAGATGCATTTTGTGTTTTTATTATAATTAAGACACCGATCAACAGAGATCCGATAGTATATTGGCGAGAGCGTTGGGCTTCCATGAGTGTCGCCCTGGGTTCAAATCCCAGCCGGAAAGGAAATCTTAAATGCAAATATTTTTTTCTAATTTTATAATTCTTTTTTTTTTTATTTTTCCCTTTTGCGAAGTCAGTCAGTCAGTCTGACAGTCAATCAGTCAAGCACTCAGTCATTCAGTCTCAGTCAGTCAGTCCAGTCAGTCAGTCACTCAGTCAGTCAGTTAGTCCTTCAGCCAGTCAGTCAAGCAGTCAGTCATTTAGTCTCAGTCAGTCAGTCATTCAGTCAGTCAGTCAGTCAGGCAGTCAGTCAGTCAGTCAGTCGGTCAGTCCTGTGCAGTCAGTTAGTCACTAAAGCAGTCAGTCAGTCTCAGTCAGTCAGTCAGTCCAGTCCAGTCTCAGTCAGTCAGTCAGTCAGTCTCGGTCAGTCAGTCAGTCAGTCATTCAGTCAGTCAGTCAGTCAGGCAGTCAGTCAGTCGGTCAGCCTTATTCAGTCAGTCTGTCAGTCAGTCAGTCAGTCAGCCTTATTCAGTCAGTCTGTCAGTCATCCTTATTCAGTCAGTCTGTCAGTCAGTCAGTCGGTCAGTCCTGTCCAGTCAGTTAGTCAGTCAAGCAGTCAGTCAGGTAGTCAAGCAGTCAGTCAGTCAGTGTCAGTCAGTCATTTAGTCATTCAGTCAGTCAGTGAAATAGCCAGTCAGAGAGTCAAGCAGTCAGTCAGTCAGTCTCAGTCAGTCAGTTAGTCAGTCAGTCAGTCAGTCAGTCCAGTCTCAGTCAGTCAGGCAGTTAGTCAGTCAGTCTCGGTCAGTCAGTGAGTCAGTCAGTCAGTATCAGTCAGTCAGTGAGTCAGTCTGTCAGTCAGGCAGTATCAGTCAGGCAGTAAGACTCCGCTCGACAGAACTCCGATAGCCTAATGGCTAGACCGCTGGTCTTCCAAGCGAGTGGCCTGGGTTCGAGTCCCAGCCGGAGCGAATATCTTCAATGTATATATTTCTTTTCTAATTTGAAAATTCTTTTTTTTTTTCAATTTCTTTCCTTTGCAATTATTGATTATTTATGTAGGGAAGAAAATTCTGAGTCAGTTTAATTTTTCGACACGAAGATTTCAAAGTGTTTAAATAAACAATTACCAAGGTGCATTTTTTGTTTTTATTATATTTAAAACTCCCACCGACAGAGCTCCCATAGACTAATGGCTAGAGTGTTAGGCTTCCAAGCGAGTGGCCCTGGGTTCGAGTCCCAGCCTGAACGAAAATCTTCAATGTATACTTTTAGTTTCTAATTTGAAATTTCTTCTTCTTTTTTTTTTAATTTTTCTCTTTTGCGAATATTGATTATTTATGTAGGGAGAAAAATTCTGAGTCAGTTTAATTATTCGACCTGTAAATTTCAAAGTGTTTGAATCAATAATTACCAAGGTGCATTTTTTGTTTTTATTATATTTAAGACTTCCATCGACAGAGCTCCGATAGCCTAATGGCTAGACCGTTGGGTTCCAAGCGCGTGGTACGGGGTTCGAGTCCCGGCCGGAACGAAAATCTTCCATGTATATATTTCTCTTCTAATTTGAAGATTCTTTTTTTTTCAATTTCTTTCTTTTGCAAATATGGATTATTTATGTACGGAAGAAAATTCTGAGTCAGTTTAATCATTCGACCTTTAGATTTCAAAGATTTTAGATCAATAATTACTAAGGTGCATTTTTTGTTTTTATTATAATTAAGACACCGATCAACAGAGATCCGATAGTATATTGGCGAGAGCGTTGAGCTTCCATGAGTGTCGCCCTGGGTTCAAATCCCAGCCGGAAAGGAAATCTTAAATGCAAATATTTTTTTCTAATTTTATAATTCTTTTTTTTTTATTTTTCCCTTTTGCGAAGTCAGTCAGTCAGTCTGACAGTCAATCAGTCAAGCACTCAGTCATTCACTCTCAGTCAGTCAGTCCAGTCAGTCAGTCACTCAGTCAGTCAGTTAGTCCTTCAGCCAGTCAGTCAAGCAGTCAGTCATTTAGTCTCAGTCAGTCAGTCATTCAGTCAGTCAATCAGTCAGGCAGTCAGTCAGTCAGTCAGTCGGTCAGTCCTGTGCAGTCAGTTAGTCACTAAAGCAGTCAGTCAGTCTCAGTCAGTCAGTCAGTCAGTCCAGTCCAGTCTCAGTCAGTCAGTCAGTCAGTCTCGGTCAGTCTGTCAGTCAGTCATTCAGTCAGTCAGTCAGTCAGTCGGTCAGCCTTATTCAGTCAGTCTGTCAGTCAGTCAGTCAGTCAGCCTTATTCAGTCAGTCTGTCAGTCATCCTTATTCAGTCAGTCTGTCAGTCAGTCAGTCGGTCAGTCCTGTCCAGTCAGTTAGTCAGTCAAGCAGTCAGTCAGGTAGTCAAGCAGTCAGTCAGTCAGTGTCAGTCAGTCATTTAGTCATTCAGTCAGTCAGTGAAATAGCCAGTCAGAGAGTCAAGCAGTCAGTCAGTCAGTCTCAGTCAGTCAGTTAGTCAGTCAGTCAGTCAGTCAGTCAGTCAGTTCAGTCTCAGTCAGTCAGGCAGTTAGTCAGTCAGTCTCGGTCAGTCAGTGAGTCAGTCAGTCAGTATCAGTCAGTCAGTGAGTCAGTCTGTCAGTCAGGCAGTATCAGTCAGGCAGTAAGACTCCGCTCGACAGAACTCCGATAGCCTAATGGCTAGACCGCTGGTCTTCCAAGCGAGTGGCCTGGGTTCGAGTCCCAGCCGGACCGAATATCTTCAATGTATATATTTCTTTTCTAATTTGAAAATTCTTTTTTTCTTCAATTTCTTTCCTTTGCAATTATTGATTATTTATGTAGGGAAGAAAATTCTGAGTCAGTTTAATTTTTCGACACGAAGATTTCAAAGTGTTTGAATCAATAATTACCAAGGTGCATTTTTTGTTTTTATTATATTTAAGACTTCCATCGACAGAGCTCCGATAGCCTAATGGCTAGACCGTTGGGTTCCAAGCGCGTGGTACTGGGTTCGAGTCCCGGCCGGAACGAAAATCTTCCATGTATATATTTCTCTTCTAATTTGAAGATTCTTTTTTTTTTCAATTTCTTTCTTTTGCAAATATGGATTATTTATGTACGGAAGAAAATTCTGAGTCAGTTTAATCATTCGACCTTTAGATTTCAAAGATTTTAGATCAATAATTACTAAGGTGCATTTTTTGTTTTTATTATAATTAAGACACCGATCAACAGAGATCCGATAGTATATTGGCGAGAGCGTTGGGCTTCCATGAGTGTCGCCCTGGGTTCAAATCCCAGCCGGAAAGGAAATCTTAAATGCAAATATTTGTTTCTAATTTTATAATTCTTTTTTTTTATTTTTCCCTTTTGCGAAGTCAGTCAGTCAGTCTGACAGTCAATCAGTCAAGCACTCAGTTATTCAGTCTCAGTCAGTCAGTCCAGTCAGTCAGTCACTCAGTCAGTCAGTTAGTCCTTCAGCCAGTCAGTCAAGCAGTCAGTCATTTAGTCTCAGTCAGTCAGTCATTCAGTCAGTCAGTCAGTCAGGCAGTCAGTCAGTCAGTCAGTTGGTCAGTCCTGTGCAGTCAGTTAGTCACTAAAGCAGTCAGTCAGTCTCAGTCAGTCAGTCAGTCAGTCAGTCCAGTCCAGTCTCAGTCAGTCAGTCAGTCAGTCTCGGTCAGTCAGTCAGTCAGTCATTCAGTCAGTCAGTCAGTCAGGCAGTCAGTCAGTCGGTCAGCCTTATTCAGTCAGTCTGTCAGTCAGTCAGTCAGTCAGCCTTATTCAGTCAGTCTGTCAGTCATCCTTATTCAGTCAGTCTGTCAGTCAGTCAGTCGGTCAGTCCTGTCCAGTCAGTTCGTCAGTCAAGCAGTCAGTCAGTCCAGTCTCAGTCAGTCAGGCAGTTAGTCAGTCAGTCTCGGTCAGTCAGTGAGTCAGTCAGTCAGTATCAGTCAGTCAGTGAGTCAGTCTGTCAGTCAGGCAGTATCAGTCAGGCAGTAAGACTCCGCTCGACAGAACTCCGATAGCCTAATGGCTAGACCGCTGGTCTTCCAAGCGAGTGGCCTGGGTTCGAGTCCCAGCCGGAGCGAATATCTTCAATGTATATATTTCTTTTCTAATTTGAAAATTCTTTTTTTTTCAATTTCTTTCCTTTGCAATTATTGATTATTTATGTAGGAAAGAAAATTCTGAGTCAGTTTAATTTTTCGGCACGAAGATTTCAAAGTGTTTAAATAAACAATTACCAAGGTGCATTTTTTGTTTTTATTATATTTAAAACGCCCACCGACAGAGCTCCCATAGACTAATGGCTAGAGTGTTAGGCTTCCAAGCGAGTGGCCCTGGGTTCGAGTCCCAGCCTGAACGAAAATCTTCAATGTATACTTTTAGTTTCTAATTTGAAATTTCTTCTTCTTTTTTTTTAATTTTTCTCTTTTGCGAATATTGATTATTTATGTAGGGAGAAAAATTCTGAGTCAGTTTAATTATTCGACCTGTAAATTTCAAAGTGTTTGAATCAATAATTACCAAGGTGCATTTTTTGTTTTTATTATATTTAAGACTTCCAACGACAGAGCTCCGATAGCCTAATGGCTAGACCGTTGGGTTCCTAGCGCGTGGTACTGGGTTCGAGTCCCGGCCGGAAAGGAAATCTTAAATGCAAATATTTTTTTCTAATTTTATAATTCTTTTTTTTTATTTTTCCCTTTTGCGCAGTCAGTCAGTCAGTCTGACAGTCAATCAGTCAAGCACTCAGTCATTCAGTCTCAGTCAGTCAGTCCAGTCAGTCAGTCACTCAGTCAGTCAGTTAGTCCTTCAGCCAGTCAGTCAAGCAGTCAGTCATTTAGTCTCAGTCAGTCAGTCATTCAGTCAGTCAGTCAGTCAGGCAGTCAGTCAGTCAGTCAGTCGGTCAGTCCTGTGCAGTCAGTTAGTCACTAAAGCAGTCAGTCAGTCTCAGTCAGTCAGTCAGTCCAGTCCAGTCTCAGTCAGTCAGTCAGTCTCGGTCAGTCAGTCATTCAGTCAGTCAGTCAGTCAGTCGGTCAGCCTTATTCAGTCAGTCTGTCAGTCAGTCAGTCAGTCAGCCTTATTCAGTCAGTCTGTCAGTCATCCTTATTCAGTCAGTCTGTCAGTCAGTCAGTCGGTCAGTCCTGTCCAGTCAGTTAGTCAGTCAAGCAGTCAGTCAGGTAGTCAAGCAGTCAGTCAGTCAGTGTCAGTCAGTCATTTAGTCATTCAGTCAGTCAGTGAAATAGCCAGTCAGAGAGTCAAGCAGTCAGTCAGTCAGTCTCAGTCAGTCAGTTAGTCAGTCAGTCAGTCAGTCAGTCAGTCAGTCCAGTCTCAGTCAGTCAGGCAGTTAGTCAGTCAGTCTCGGTCAGTCAGTGAGTCAGTCAGTCAGTATCAGTCAGTCAGTGAGTCAGTCTGTCAGTCAGGCAGTATCAGTCAGGCAGTAAGACTCCGCTCGACAGAACTCCGATAGCCTAATGGCTAGACCGCTGGTCTTCCAAGCGAGTGGCCTGGGTTCGAGTCCCAGCCGGAGCGAATATCTTCAATGTATATATTTCTTTTGTAATTTGAAAATTCTTTTTTTTTCAATTTCTTTCCTTTGCAATTATTGATTATTTATGTAGGGAAGAAAATTCTGAGTCAGTTTAATTTTTCGACACTAAGATTTCAAAGTGTTTAAATAAACAATTACCAAGGTGCATTTTTTGTTTTTATTATATTTAAAACTCCCACCGACAGAGCTCCCATAGACTAATGGCTAGAGTGTTAGGCTTCCAAGCGAGTGGCCCTGGGTTCGAGTCCCAGCCTGAACGAAAATCTTCAATGTATACTTTTAGTTTCTAATTTGAAATTTCTTCTTCTTTTTTTTTAATTTTTCTCTTTTGCGAATATTGATTATTTATGTAGGGAGAAAAATTCTGAGTCAGTTTAATTATTCGACCTGTAAATTTCAAAGTGTTTGAATCAATAATTACCAAGGTGCATTTTTTGTTTTTATTATATTTAAGACTTCCATCGACAGAGCTCCGATAGCCTAATGGCTAGACCGTTGGGTTCCTAGCGCGTGGTACTGGGTTCGAGTCCCGGCCGGAAAGGAGATCTTAAATGCAAATATTCTTTTCTAATTTTATAATTCTTTTTTTTTTATTTTTCCCTTTTGCGAAGTCAGTCAGTCAGTCTGACAGTCAATCAGTCAAGCACTCAGTCATTCAGTCTCAGTCAGTCAGTCCAGTCAGTCAGTCACTAAGTCAGTCAGTTAGTCCTTCAGCCAGTCAGTCAAGCAGTCAGTCATTTAGTCTCAGTCAGTCAGTCAGTCAGGCAGTCAGTCAGTCAGTCAGTCGGTCAGTCCTGTGCAGTCAGTTAGTCACTAAAGCAGTCAGTCAGTCTCAGTCAGTCAGTCAGTCAGTCAGTCCAGTCCAGTCTCAGTCAGTCAGTCTCGGTCAGTCAGTCAGTCAGTCAGTCAGTCAGTCAGGCAGTCAGTCAGTCGGTCAGCCTTATTCAGTCAGTCTGTCAGTCAGTCAGTCAGTCAGCCTTATTCAGTCAGTCTGTCAGTCATCCTTATTCAGTCAGTCTGTCAGTCAGTCAGTCGGTCAGTCCTGTCCAGTCAGTTAGTCAGTCAAGCAGTCAGTCAGGTAGTCAAGCAGTCAGTCAGTCAGTGTCAGTCAGTCATTTAGTCATTCAGTCAGTCAGTGAAATAGCCAGTCAGAGAGTCAAGCAGTCAGTCAGTCAGTCTCAGTCAGTCAGTTAGTCAGTCAGTCAGTCAGTCAGTCAGTCAGTCCAGTCTCAGTCAGTCAGGCAGTTAGTCAGTCAGTCTCGGTCAGTCAGTGAGTCAGTCAGTCAGTATCAGTCAGTCAGTGAGTCAGTCTGTCAGTCAGGCAGTATCAGTCAGGCAGTAAGACTCCGCTCGACAGAACTCCGATAGCCTAATGGCTAGACCGCTGGTCTTCCAAGCGAGTGGCCTGGGTTCGAGTCCCAGCCGGAGCGAATATCTTCAATGTATATTTTTTTTTTTCTAATTTGAAAATTCTTTTTTTTTTTCAATTTCTTTCCTTTGCAATTATTGATTATTTATGTAGGGAAGAAGATTCTGAGTCAGTTTAATTTTTCGACACGAAGATTTCAAAGTGTTTAAATAAACAATTACCAAGGTGCATTTTTTTTTATTATATTTAAAACTCCCACCGACAGAGCTCCCATAGACTAATGGCTAGAGTGTTAGGCTTCCAAGCGAGTGGCCCTGGGTTCGAGTCCCAACCTGAACGAAAATCTTCAATGTATACTTTTAGTTTCTAATTTGAAATTTCCTCTTCTTTTTTTTTTAATTTTTCTCTTTTGCGAATATTGATTATTTATGTAGGGAGAAAAATTCTGAGTCAGTTTAATTATTCGACCTGTAAATTTCAAAGTGTTTGAATCAATAATTACCAAGGTGCATTTTTTGTTTTTATTATATTTAAGACTTCCATCGACAGAGCTCCGGTAGCCTAATGGCTAGACCGTTGGGTTCCAAGCGCGTGGTACTGGGTTCGAGTCCCGGCCGGAACGAAAATCTTCCATGTATATATTTCTCTTCTAATTTGTAGATTCTTTTTTTTTTCAATTTCTTTCTTTTGCAAATATGGATTATTTATGTACGGAAGAAAATTCTGAGTCAGTTTAATCATTCGACCTTTAGATTTCAAAGATTTTAGATCAATAATTACTAAGGTGCATTTTTTGTTTTTATTATAATTAAGACACCGATCAACAGAGATCCGATAGTATATTGGCGAGAGCGTTGGGCTTCCATGAGTGTCGCCCTGGGTTCAAATCCCAGCCGGAAAGGAAATCTTAAATGCAAATATTTTTTTCTAATTTTATAATTCTTTTTTTTTTATTTTTCCCTTTTGCGAAGTCAGTCAGTCAGTCTGACAGTCAATCAGTCAAGCACTCAGTCATTCAGTCTCAGTCAGTCAGTCCAGTCAGTCAGTCACTCAGTCAGTCAGTTAGTCCTTCAGCCAGTCAGTCAAGCAGTCAGTCATTTAGTCTCAGTCAGTCAGTCATTCAGTCAGTCAGTCAGTCAGGCAGTCAGTCAGTCAGTCAGTCGGTCAGTCCTGTGCAGTCAGTTAGTCACTAAAGCAGTCAGTCAGTCTCAGTCAGTCAGTCAGTCAGTCAGTCCAGTCCAGTCTCAGTCAGTCAGTCAGTCAGTCTCGGTCAGTCAGTCAGTCAGTCATTCAGTCAGTCAGTCAGTCAGGCAGTCATTCATTCGGTCAGCCTTATTCAGTCAGTCTGTCAGTCAGTCAGTCAGTCAGCCTTATTCAGTCAGTCTGTCAGTCATCCTTATTCAGTCAGTCTGTCAGTCAGTCAGTCGGTCAGTCCTGTCCAGTCAGTTAGTAAATCAAGCAGTCAGTCAGGTAGTCAAGCAGTCAGTCAGTCAGTGTCAGTCAGTCATTTAGTCATTCAGTCAGTCAGTGAGTCAGTCTGTCAGTCAGGCAGTATCAGTCAGGCAGTAAGACTCCGCTCGACAGAACTCCGATAGCCTAATGGCTAGACCGCTGGTCTTCCAAGCGAGTGGCCTGGGTTAGAGTCCCAGCCGGAGCGAATATCTTCAATGTATATATTTCTTTTCTAATTTGAAAATTCTTTTTTTTTTTCAATTTCTTTCCTTTGCAATTATTGATTATTTATGTAGGGAAGAAAATTCTGAGTCAGTTTAATTTTTCGACACGAAGATTTCAAAGTGTTTAAATAAACAATTACCAAGGTGCATTTTTTGTTTTTATTATATTTAAAACTCCCACCGACAGAGCTCCCATAGACTAATGGCTAGAGTGTTAGGCTTCCAAGCGAGTGGCCCTGGGTTCGAGTCCCAGCCTGAACGCAAATCTTCAATGTATACTTTTAGTTTCTAATTTGAAATTTCTTCTTCTTTTTTTTTTTAATTTTTCTCTTTTGCGAATATTGATGATTTATGTAGGGAGAAAAATTCTGAGTCAGTTTAATTATTCGACCTGTAAATTTCAAAGTGTTTGAATCAATAATTACCAAGGTGCATTTTTTGTTTTTATTATATTTAAGACTTCCATCGACAGAGCTCCGATAGCCTAATGGCTAGACTGTTGGGTTCCTAGCGCGTGGTACTGGGTTCGAGTCCCGGCCGGAAAGGAAATCTTAAATGCAAATATTTTTTTCTAATTTTATAATTCTTTTTTTTTTATTTTTCCCTTTTGCGAAGTCAGTCAGTCTGACAGTCAATCAGTCAAGCACTCAGTCATTCAGTCTCAGTCAGTCAGTCCAGTCAGTCAGTCACTCAGTCAGTCAGTTAGTCCTTCAGCCAGTCAGTCAAGCAGTCAGTCATTTAGTCTCAGTCAGTCAGTCATTCAGTCAGTCAGTCAGTCAGGCAGTCAGTCAGTCAGTCAGTCGGTCAGTCCTGTGCAGTCAGTTAGTCACTAAAGCAGTCAGTCAGTCTCAGTCAGTCAGTCAGTCAGTCAGTCCAGTCCAGTCTCAGTCAGTCAGTCAGTCAGTCTCGGTCAGTCAGTCAGTCAGTCAGTCAGCCTTATTCAGTCAGTCTGTCAGTCATCCTTATACAGTCAGTCTGTCAGTCAGTCGGTCAGTCCTGTCCAGTCAGTTAGTCAGTCAAGCAGTCAGTCAGGTAGTCAAGCAGTCAGTCAGTCAGTGTCAGTCAGTCATTTAGTCATTCAGTCAGTCAGTGAAATAGCCAGTCAGAGAGTCAAGCAGTCAGTCAGTCAGTCTCAGTCAGTCAGTTAGTCAGTCAGTCAGTCAGTCAGTCAGTCAGTCCAGTCTCAGTCAGTCAGTGAGTCAGTCAGTCAGTATCAGTCAGTCAGTGAGTCAGTCTGTCAGTCAGGCAGTATCAGTCAGGCAGTAAGACTCCGCTCGACAGAACTCCGATAGCCTAATGGCTAGACCGCTGGTCTTCTAAGCGAGTGGCCTGGGTTCGAGTCCCAGCCGGAGCGAATATCTTCAATGTATATATTTCTTTTCTAATTTGAAAATTCTTTTTTTTTTCAATTTCTTTCCTTTGCAATTATTGATTATTTATGTAGGGAAGAAAATTCTGAGTCAGTTTAATTTTTCGACACGAAGATTTCAAAGTGTTTAAATAAACAATTACCAAGGTGCATTTTTTGTTTTTATTATATTTAAAACTCCCACCGACAGAGCTCCCATAGACTAATGGCTAGAGTGTTAGGCTTCCAAGCGAGTGGCCCTGGGTTCGAGTCCCAGCCTGAACGAAAATCTTCAATGTATACTTTTAGTTTCTAATTTGAAATTTCTTCTTCTTTTTTTTTTAATTTTTCTCTTTTGCGAATATTGATTATTTATGTAGGGAGAAAAATTTTGAGTCAGTTTAATTATTCGACCTGTAAATTTCAAAGTGTTTGAATCAATAATTACCAAGGTGCATTTTTTGTTTTTATTATATTTAAGACTTCCATCGACAGAGCTCCGATAGCCTAATGGCTAGACCGTTGGGTTCCTAGCGCGTGGTACTGGGTTCGAGTCCCGGCCGGAAAGGAAATCTTAAATGCAAATATTTTTTTCTAATTTTATAATTCTTTTTTTTTATTTTTCCCTTTTGCGAAGTCAGTCAGTCAGTCTGACAGTCAATCAGTCAAGCACTCAGTCATTCAGTCTCAGTCAGTCAGTCCAGTCAGTCAGTCACTCAGTCAGTCAGTTAGTCCTTCAGCCAGTCAGTTAGTCCTTCAGCCAGTCAGTCAAGCAGTCAGTCATTTAGTCTCAGTCAGTCAGTCAGGCAGTCAGTCAGTCAGTCAGTCGGTCAGTCCTGTGCAGTCAGTTAGTCACTAAAGCAGTCAGTCAGTCTCAGTCAGTCAGTCAGTCAGTCAGTCTCGGTCAGTCAGTCAGTCAGTCATTCAGTCAGTCAGTCAGTCAGGCAGTCAGTCAGTCGGTCAGCCTTATTCAGTCAGTCTGTCAGTCAGTCAGTCAGTCAGCCTTATTCAGTCAGTCTGTCAGTCATCCTTATTCAGTCAGTCTGTCAGTCAGTCAGTCGGTCAGTCCTGTCCAGTCAGTTAGTCAGTCAAGCAGTCAGTCAGGTAGTCAAGCAGTCAGTCAGTCAGTGTCAGTCAGTCATTTAGTCATTCAGTCAGTCAGTGAAATAGCCAGTCAGAGAGTCAAGCAGTCAGTCAGTCAGTCTCAGTCAGTCAGTTAGTCAGTCAGTCAGTCAATCAGTCAGTCAGTCCAGTCTCAGTCAGTCAGGCAGTTAGTCAGTCAGTCTCGGTCAGTCAGTGAGTCAGTCAGTCAGTATCAGTCAGTCAGTGAGTCAGTCTGTCAGTCAGGCAGTATCAGTCAGGCAATAAGACTCCGCTCGACAGAACTCCGATAGCCTAATGGCTAGACCGCTGGTCTTCCAAGCGAGTGGCCTGGGTTCGAGTCCCAGCCGGAGCGAATATCTTCAATGTATATATTTCTTTTCTAATTTGAAAATTCTTTTTTTTTTCAATTTCTTTCCTTTGCAATTATTGATTATTTATGTAGGGAAGAAAATTCTGAGTCAGTTTAATTTTTCGACACGAAGATTTCAAAGTGTTTAAATAAACAATTACCAAGGTGCATTTTTTTGTTTTTATTATATTTAAAACTCCCACCGACAGAGCTCCCATAGATTAATGGCTAGAGTGTTAGGCTTCCAAGCGAGTGTCCCTGGGTTCGAGTCCCAGCCTGAACGAAAATCTTCAATGTATACTTTTAGTTTCTAATTTGAAATTTCTTCTTCTTTTTTTTTAATTTTTCTCTTTTGCGAATATTGGTTATTTATGTAGGGAGAAAAATTCTGAGTCAGTTTAATTATTCGACCTGTAAATTTCAATGTGTTTGAATCAATAATTACCAAGGTGCATTTTTTGTTTTTATTATATTTAAGACTTCCATCGACAGAGCTCCGATAGCCTAATGGCTAGACCGTTGGGTTCCAAGCGCGTGGTACTGGGTTCGAGTCCCGGCCGGAACGAAAATCTTCCATGTATATATTTCTCTTCTAATTTGAAGATCCTTTTTTTTTTCAATTTCTTTCTTTTGCAAATATGGATTATTTATGTACGGAAGAAAATTCTGAGTCAGTTTAATCATTCGACCTTTAGATTTCAAAGATTTTAGATCAATAATTACTAAGGTGCATTTTTTGTTTTTATTATAATTAAGACACCGATCAACAGAGATCCGATAGTATATTGGCGAGAGCGTTGGGCTTCCATGAGTGTCGCCCTGGGTTCAAATCCCAGCCGGAAAGGAAATCTTAAATGCAAATATTTTTTTCTAATTTCATAATTCTTTTTTTTTATTTTTCCCTTTTGCGAAGTCAGTCAGTCAGTCTGACAGTCAATCAGTCAAGCACTCAGTCATTCAGTCTCAGTCAGTCAGTCCAGTCAGTCAGTCACTCAGTCAGTCAGTTAGTCCTTCAGCCAGTCAGTCAAGCAGTCAGTCATTTAGTCTCAGTCAGTCAGTCATTCAGTCAGTCAGTCAGTCAGGCAGTCAGTCAGTCAGACAGTCGGTCAGTCCTGTGCAGTCAGTTAGTCACTAAAGCAGTCAGTCAGTCTCAGTCAGTCAGTCAGTCAGTCAGTCCAGTCCAGTCTCAGTCAGTCAGTCAGTCAGTCTCGGTCAGTCAGTCAGTCAGTCATTCAGTCAGTCAGGCAGTCAGTCAGTCGGTCAGCCTTATTCAGTCAGTCTGTCAGTCAGTCAGTCAGCCTTATTCAGTCAGTCTGTCAGTCATCCTTATTCAGTCAGTCTGTCAGTCAGTCAGTCGGTCAGTCCTGTCCAGTCAGTTAGTCAGTCAAGCAGTCAGTCAGGTAGTCAAGCAGTCAGTCAGTCAGTGTCAGTCAGTCATTTAGTCATTCAGTCAGTCAGTGAAATAGCCAGTCAGAGAGTCAAGCAGTCAGTCAGTCAGTGTCAGTCAGTCATTTAGTCATTCAGTCAGTCAGTGAAATAGCCAGTCAGAGAGTCAAGCAGTCAGTCAGTCAGTCTCAGTCAGTCAGTTAGTCAGTCAGTCAGTCAGTCAGTCAGTCCAGTCTCAGTCAGTCAGGCAGTTAGTCAGTCAGTCTCGGTCAGTCAGTGAGTCAGTCAGTCAGTATCAGTCAGTCAGTGAGTCAGTCTGTCAGTCAGGCAGTATCAGTCAGGCAGTAAGACTCCGCTCGACCGAACTCCGATAGCCTAATGGCTAGACCGCTGGTCTTCCAAGCGAGTGGCCTGGGTTCGAGTCCCAGCCGGAGCGAATATCTTCAATGTATATATTTCTTTTCTAATTTGAAAATTCTTTTTTTTTTCAATTTCTTTCCTTTGCAATTATTGATTATTTATGTAGGGAAGAAAATTCTGAGTCAGTTTAATTTTTCGACACGAAGATTTCAAAGTGTTTAAATAAACAATTACCAAGGTGCATTTTTTGTTTTTATTATATTTAAAACTCCCACCGACAGTGCTCCCATAGACTAATGGCTAGAGTGTTAGGCTTCCAAGCGAGTGGCCCTGGGTTCGAGTCCCAGCCTGAACGAAAATCTTCAATGTATACTTTTAGTTTCTAATTTGAAATTTCTTCTTCTTTTTTTTTTTAATTTTTCTCTTTTGCGAATATTGATTATTTATGTAGGGAGAAAAATTCTGAGTCAGTTTAATTATTCGACCTGTAAATTTCAAAGTGTTTGAATCAATAATTACCAAGGTGCATTTTTTGTTTTTATTATATTTAAGACTTCCATCGACAGAGCTCCGATAGCCTAATGGCTAGACCGTTGGGTTCCAAGCGCGTGGTACTGGGTTGGAGTCCCGGCCGGAACGAAAATCTTCCATGTATATATTTCTCTTCTAATTTGAAGATTCTTTTTTTTTTTCAATTTCTTTCTTTTGCAAATATGGATTATTTATGTACGGAAGAAAATTCTGAGTCAGTTTAATCATTCGACCTTTAGATTTCAAAGATTTTAGATCAATAATTACTAAGGTGCATTTTTTGTTTTTATTATAATTAAGACACCGATCAACAGAGATCCGATAGTATATTGGCGAGAGCGTTGGGCTTCCATGAGTGTCGCCCTGGGTTTAAATCCCAGCCGGAAAGGAAATCTTAAATGCAAATATTTTTTTCTAATTTTATAATTCTTTTTTTTTTTATTTTTCCCTTTTGCGAAGTCAGTCAGTCAGTCTGACAGTCAATCAGTCAAGCACTCAGTCATTCAGTCTCAGTCAGTCAGTCACTCAGTCAGTCAGTTAGTCCTTCAGCCAGTCAGTCAAGCAGTCAGTCATTTAGTCTCAGTCAGTCAGTCATTCAGTCAGTCAGTCAGTCAGTCAGTCAGTCGGTCAGTCCTGTGCAGTCAGTTAGTCACTAAAGCTGTCAGTCAGTCTCAGTCAGTCAGTCAGTCAGTCAGTCCAGTCCAGTCTCAGTCAGTCAGTCAGTCAGTCTCGGTCAGTCAGTCAGTCAGTCATTCAGTCAGTCAGTCAGTCAGGCAGTCAGTCAGTCGGTCAGCCTTATTCAGTCAGTCTGTCAGTCAGTCAGTCAGTCAGCCTTATTCAGTCAGTCTGTCAGTCATCCTTATTCAGTCAGTCTGTCAGTCAGTCAGTCGGTCAGTCCTGTCCAGTCAGTTAGTCAGTCAAGCAGTCAGTCAGGTAGTCAAGCAGTCAGTCAGTCAGTGTCAGTCAGTCATTTAGTCATTCAGTCAGTCAGTGAAATAGCCAGTCAGAGAGTCAAGCAGTCAGTCAGTCAGTCTCAGTCAGTGAAATAGCCAGTCAGAGAGTCAAGCAGTCAGTCAGTCAGTCTCAGTCAGTCAGTTAGTCAGTCAGTCAGTCAGTCAGTCAGTCAGTCCAGTCTCAGTCAGTCAGGCAGTTAGTCAGTCAGTCTCGGTCAGTCAGTGTGTCAGTCAGTCAGTATCAGTCAGTCAGTGAGTCAGTCTGTCAGTCAGGCAGTATCAGTCAGGCAGTAAGACTCCGCTCGACAGAACTCCGATAGCCTAATGGCTAGACCGCTGGTCTTCCAAGCGAGTGGCCTGGGTTCGAGTCCCAGCCGGAGCGAATATCTTCAATGTATATATTTCTTTTCTAATTTGAAAATTCTTTTTTTTTTCAATTTCTTTCCTTTGCAATTATTGATTATTTATGTAGGGAAGAAAATTCTGGGTCAGTTTAATTTTTCGACACGAAGATTTCAAAGTGTTTAAATAAACAATTACCAAGGTGCATTTTTTGTTTTTATTATATTTAAAACTCCCACCGACAGAGCTCCCATAGACTAATGGCTAGAGTGTTAGGCTTCCAAGCGAGTGGCCCTGGGTTCGAGTCCCAGCCTGAACGAAAATTTTCAATGTATACTTTTAGTTTCTAATTTGAAATTTCTTCTTCTTTTTTTTTAATTTTTCTCTTTTGCGAATATTGATTATTTATGTAGGGAGAAAAATTCTGAGTCAGTTTAATTTTTCGACCTGTAAATTTCAAAGTGTTTGAATCAATAATTACCAAGGTGCATTTTTTGTTTTTATTATATTTAAGACTTCCATCGACAGAGCTCCGATAGCCTAATGGCTAGACCGTTGGGTTCCAAGCGCGTGGTACTGGGTTCGAGTCCCGGCCGGAACGAAAATCTTCCATGTATATATTTCTCTTCTAATTTGAAGATTCTTTTTTTTTTCAATTTCTTTCTTTTGCAAATATGGATTATTTATGTACGGAAGAAAATTCTGAGTCAGTTTAATCATTCGACCTTTAGATTTCAAAGATTTTAGATCAATAATTACTAAGGTGCATTTTTTGTTTTTATTATAATTAAGACACCGATCAACAGAGATCCGATAGTATATTGGCGAGAGCGTTGGGCTTCCATGAGTGTCGCCCTGGGTTCAAATCCCAGCCGGAAAGGAAATCTTAAATGCAAATATTTTTTTCTAATTTTATAATTCTTTTTTTTTTATTTTTCCCTTTTGCGAAGTCAGTCAGTCAGTCTGACAGTCAATCAGTCAAGCACTCAGTCATTCAGTCTCAGTCAGTCAGTCCAGTCAGTCAGTCACTCAGTCAGTCAGGCAGTCAGTCAGTCGGTCAGCCTTATTCAGTCAGTCTGTCAGTCAGTCAGTCAGTCAGCCTTATTCAGTCAGTCTGTCAGTCATCCTTATTCAGTCAGTCTGTCAGTCAGTCAGTCGGTCAGTCCTGTCCAGTCAGTTAGTCAGTCAAGCAGTCAGTCAGGTAGTCAAGCAGTCAGTCAGTCAGTGTCAGTCAGTCATTTAGTCATTCAGTCAGTCAGTGAAATAGCCAGTCAGAGAGTCAAGCAGTCAGTCAGTCAGGCAGTCAGTCAGTCGGTCAGCCTTATTCAGTCAGTCTGTCAGTCAGTCAGTCAGTCAGCCTTATTCAGTCAGTCTGTCAGTCAGTCAGTCGGTCAGTCCTGTCCAGTCAGTTAGTCAGTCAAGCAGTCAGTCAGGTAGTCAAGCAGTCAGTCAGTCAGTGTCAGTCAGTCATTTAGTCATTCAGTCAGTCAGTGAAATAGCCAGTCAGAGAGTCAAGCAGTCAGTCAGTCAGTCTCAGTCAGTCAGTTAGTCAGTCAGTCAGTCAGTCAGTCAGTCCAGTCTCAGTCAGTCAGGCAGTTAGTCAGTCAGTCTCGGTCAGTCAGTGATTCAGTCAGTCAGTATCAGTCAGTCAGTGAGTCAGTCTGTCAGTCAGGCAGTATCAGTCAGGCAGTAAGACTCCGCTCGACAGAACTCCGATAGCCTAATGGCTAGACCGCTGGTCTTCCAAGCGAGTGGCCTGGGTTCGAGTCCCAGCCGGAGCGAATATCTTCAATGTATATATTTCTTTTCTAATTTGAAAATTCTTTTTTTTTTCAATTTCTTTCCTTTGCAATTATTGATTATTTATGTAGGGAAGAAAATTCTGAGTCAGTTTAATTTTTCGACACGAAGATTTCAAAGTGTTTAAATAAACAATTACCAAGGTGCATTTTTTGTTTTTATTATATTTAAAACACCCACCGACAGAGCTCCCATAGACTAATGGCTAGAGTGTTAGGCTTCCAAGCGAGTGGCCCTGGGTTCGAGTCCCAGCCTGAACGAAAATCTTCAATGTATACTTTTAGTTTCTAATTTGAAATTTCTTCTTCTTTTTTTTTAATTTTTCTCTCTTGCGAATATTGATTATTTATGTAGGGAGAAAAATTCTGAGTCAGTTTAATTATTCGACCTGTAAATTTCAAAGTGTTTAAATCAATAATTACCAAGGTGCATTTTTTGTTTTTATTATATTTAAGACTTCCATCGACAGAGCTCCGATAGCCTAATGGCTAGACCGTTGGGTTCCTAGCGCATGGTACTGGGTTCGAGTCCCGGCCGGAAAGGAAATCTTAAATGCAAATATTTTTTTCTAATTTTATAATTCTTTTTTTTTATTTTTCCCTTTTGCGAAGTCAGTCAGTCCGTCTGACAGTCAATCAGTCAAGCACTCAGTCATTCAGTCTCAGTCAGTCAGTCCAGTCAGTCAGTCACTCAGTCAGTCAGTTAGT
This sequence comes from Uloborus diversus, assembly GCF_026930045.1. Taxonomy (NCBI): domain Eukaryota; kingdom Metazoa; phylum Arthropoda; class Arachnida; order Araneae; family Uloboridae; genus Uloborus; species Uloborus diversus. Next base: position 237,379 of record NW_026558472.1, on the reverse strand, counting down.
CCTTCAGCCAGTCAGTCAAGCAGTCAGTCATTTAGTCTCAGTCAGTCAGTCATTCAGTCAGTCAGTCAGTCAGGCAGTCAGTCAGTCAGTCAGTCGGTCAGTCCAGTGCAGTCAGTTAGTCACTAAAGCAGTCAGTCAGTCTCAGTCAGTCAGTCAGTCAGTCCAGTCCAGTCTCAGTCAGTCAGTCAGTCAGTCTCGGTCAGTCAGTCAGTCAGTCATTCAGTCAGTCAGTCAGTCAGTCAGTCAGTCAGTCGGTCAGCCTCATTCAGTCAGTCTGTCAGTCAGTCAGTCAGTCAGCCTTATTCAGTCAGTCTGTCAGTCATCCTTATTCAGTCAGTCTGTCAGTCAGTCAGTCGGTCAGTCCTGTCCAGTCAGTTAGTCAGTCAAGCAGTCAGTCAGGTAGTCAAGCAGTCAGTCAGTCAGTGTCAGTCAGTCATTTAGTCATTCAGTCAGTCAGTGAAATAGCCAGTCAGAGAGTCAAGCAGTCAGTCAGTCAGTCTCAGTCAGTCAGTTAGTCAGTCAGTCAGTCAGTCAGTCCAGTCTCAGTCAGTCAGGCAGTTAGTCAGTCAGTCTCGGTCAGTCAGTGAGTCAGTCAGTCAGTATCAGTCAGTCAGTGAGTCAGTCTGTCAGTCAGGCAGTATCAGTCAGGCAGTAAGACTCCGCTCGACAGAACTCCGATAGCCTAATGGCTAGACCGCTGGTCTTCCAAGCGAGTGGCCTGGGTTTGAGTCCCAACTGGAGCGAATATCTTCAATGTATATATTTCTTTTCTAATTTGAAAATTCTTTTTTTTTTTCAATTTCTTTCTTTTGCAATTATTGATTATTTATGTAGGGAAGAAAATTCTGAGTCAGTTTAATTTTTCGACACAAAGATTTCAAAGTGTTTAAATAAACAATTACCAAGGTGCATTTTTTGTTTTTATTATATTTAAAACTCCCACCGACAGAGCTCCCATAGACTAATGGCTAGAGTGTTAGGCTTCCAAGCGAGTGGCCCTGGGTTCTAGTCCCAGCCTGAACGAAAATCTTCAATGTATACTTTTAGTTTCTAATTTGAAATTTCTTCTTTTTTTTTTTAATTTTTCTCTTTTGCGAATATTGATTATTTATGTAGGGAGAAAAACTCTGAGTCAGTTTAATTATTCGACCTGTAAATTTCAAAGTGTTTGAATCAATAATTACCAAGGTGCATTTTTTGTTTTTATTATATTTAAGACTTCCGTCGACAGAGCTCCGATAGCCTAATGGCTAGACCGTTGGGTTCCTAGCGCGTGGTACTGGGTTCGAGTCCCGGCCGGAAAGGAAATCTTAAATGCAAATATTTTTTTCTAATTTTATAATTCTTTTTTTTTTATTTTTCCCTTTTGCGAAGTCAGTCAGTCAGTCTGACAGTCAATCAGTCAAGCACTCAGTCATTCAGTCTCAGTCAGTCAGTCCAGTCAGTCAGTCACTCAGTCAGTCAGTTAGTCCTTCAGCCAGTCAGTCAAGCAGTCAGTCATTTAGTCTCAGTCAGTCAGTCATTCAGTCAGTCAGTCAGTCAGGCAGTCAGTCAGTCAGTCAGTCGGTCAGTCCTGTGCAGTCAGTTAGTCACTAAAGCAGTCAGTCAGTCTCAGTCAGTCAGTCAGTCAGTCAGTCCAGTCCAGTCTCAGTCAGTCAGTCAGTCAGTCTCGGTCAGTCAGTCAGTCAGTCATTCAGTCAGTCAGTCAGTCAGTCAGGCAGTCAGTCAGTCGGTCAGCCTTATTCAGTCAGTCTGTCAGTCAGTCAGTCAGTCAGCCTTATTCAGTCAGTCTGTCAGTCAGTCAGTCGGTCAGTCCTGTCCAGTCAGTTAGTCAGTCAAGCAGTCAGTCAGAGAGTCAAGCAGTCAGTCAGTCAGTCTCAGTCAGTCAGTTAGTCAGTCAGTCAGTCAGTCAGTCAGTCAGTCCAGTCTCAGTCAGTCAGGCAGTTAGTCAGTCAGTCTCGGTCAGTCAGTGAGTCAGTCAGTCAGTATCAGTCAGTCAGTGAGTCAGTCTGTCAGTCAGGCAGTATCAGTCAGGCAGTAAGACTCCGCTCGACAGAACTCCGATAGCCTAATGGCTAGACCGCTGGTCTTCCAAGCGAGTGGCCTGGGTTCGAGTCCCAGCCGGAGCGAATATCTTCAATGTATATATTTCTTTTCTAATTTGAAAATTCTTTTTTTTTTTCAATTTCTTTCCTTTGCAATTATTGATTATTTATGTAGGGAAGAAAATTCTGAGTCAGTTTAATTTTTCGACACGAAGATTTCAAAGTGTTTAAATAAACAATTACCAAGGTGCATTTTTTGTTTTTATTATATTTAAAACTCCCACCGACAGAGCTCCCATAGACTAATGGCTAGAGTGTTAGGCTTCCAAGCGAGTGGCCCTGGGTTCGAGTCCCAGCCTGAACGAAAATCTTCAATGTATACTTTTAGTTTCTAATTTGAAATTTCTTCTTCTTTTTTTTTTAATTTTTCTCTTTTGCGAATATTGATTATTTATGTAGGGAGAAAAATTCTGAGTCAGTTTAATTATTCGACCTGTAAATTTCAAAGTGTTTGAATCAATAATTACCAAGGTGCATTTTTTGTTTTTATTATATTTAAGACTTCCATCGACAGAGCTCCGATAGCCTAATGGCAAGACCGTTGGGCTCCTAGCGCGTGGTACTGGGTTCGAGTCCCGGCCGGAAAGGAAATCTTAAATGCAAATATTTTTTTCTAATTTTATAATTCTTTTTTTTTTATTTTTCCCTTTTGCGAAGTCAGTCAGTCAGTCTGACAGTCAATCAGTCAAGCACTCAGTCATTCAGTCTCAGTCAGTCAGTCCAGTCAGTCAGTCACTCAGTCAGTCAGTTAGTCCTTCAGCGAGTCAGTCAAGCAGTCAGTCATTTAGTCTCAGTCAGTCAGTCATTCAGTCAGTCAGTCAGTCAGGCAGTCAGTCAGTCAGTCAGTCGGTCAGTACTGTGCAGTCAGTTAGTCACTAAAGCAGTCAGTCAGTCTCAGTCAGTCAGTCAGTCAGTCAGTCCAGTCCAGTCTCAGTCAGTCAGTCAGTCAGTCTCGGTCAGTCAGTCAGTCAGTCATTCAGTCAGTCAGTCAGTCAGTCAGTCAGTCAGTCGGTCAGCCTCATTCAGTCAGTCTGTCAGTCATCCTTATTCAGTCAGTCTGTCAGTCAGTCAGTCGGTCAGTCCTGTCCAGTCAGTTAGTCAGTCAAGCAGTCAGTCAGGTAGTCAAGCAGTCAGTCAGTCAGTGTCAGTCAGTCATTTAGTCATTCAGTCAGTCAGTGAAATAGCCAGTCAGAGAGTCAAGCAGTCAGTCAGTCAGTCTCAGTCAGTCAGTTAGTCAGTCAGTCAGTCAGTCAGTCCAGTCTCAGTCAGTCAGGCAGTTAGTCAGTCAGTCTCGGTCAGTCAGTGAGTCAGTCAGTCAGTATCAGTCAGTCAGTGAGTCAGTCTGTCAGTCAGGCAGTATCAGTCAGGCAGTAAGACTCCGCTCGACAGAACTCCGATAGCCTAATGGCTAGACCGCTGGTCTTCCAAGCGAGTGGCCTGGGTTTGAGTCCCAACTGGAGCGAATATCTTCAATGTATATATTTCTTTTCTAATTTGAAAATTCTTTTTTTTTTCAATTTCTTTCTTTTGCAATTATTGATTATTTATGTAGGGAAGAAAATTCTGAGTCAGTTTAATTTTTCGACACAAAGATTTCAAAGTGTTTAAATAAACAATTACCAAGGTGCATTTTTTGTTTTTATTATATTTAAAACTCCCACCGACAGAGCTCCCATAGACTAATGGCTAGAGTGTTAGGCTTCCAAGCGAGTGGCCCTGGGTTCTAGTCCCAGCCTGAACGAAAATCTTCAATGTATACTTTTAGTTTCTAATTTGAAATTTCTTCTTTTTTTTTTAATTTTTCTCTTTTGCGAATATTGATTATTTATGTAGGGAGAAAAACTCTGAGTCAGTTTAATTATTCGACCTGTAAATTTCAAAGTGTTTGAATCAATAATTACCAAGGTGCATTTTTTGTTTTTATTATATTTAAGACTTCCGTCGACAGAGCTCCGATAGCCTAATGGCTAGACCGTTGGGTTCCTAGCGCGTGGTACTGGGTTCGAGTCCCGGCCGGAAAGGAAATCTTAAATGCAAATATTTTTTTCTAATTTTATAATTCTTTTTTTTTTATTTTTCCCTTTTGCGAAGTCAGTCAGTCAGTCTGACAGTCAATCAGTCAAGCACTCAGTCATTCAGTCTCAGTCAGTCAGTCCAGTCAGTCAGTCACTCAGTCAGTCAGTTAGTCCTTCAGCCAGTCAGTCAAGCAGTCAGTCATTTAGTCTCAGTCAGTCAGTCATTCAGTCAGTCAGTCAGTCAGGCAGTCAGTCAGTCAGTCAGTCGGTCAGTCCTGTGCAGTCAGTTAGTCACTAAAGCAGTCAGTCAGTCTCAGTCAGTCAGTCAGTCAGTCAGTCCAGTCCAGTCTCAGTCAGTCAGTCAGTCAGTCTCGGTCAGTCAGTCAGTCAGTCATTCAGTCAGTCAGTCAGTCAGTCAGGCAGTCAGTCAGTCGGTCAGCCTTATTCAGTCAGTCTGTCAGTCAGTCAGTCAGTCAGCCTTATTCAGTCAGTCTGTCAGTCAGTCAGTCGGTCAGTCCTGTCCAGTCAGTTAGTCAGTCAAGCAGTCAGTCAGAGAGTCAAGCAGTCAGTCAGTCAGTCTCAGTCAGTCAGTTAGTCAGTCAGTCAGTCAGTCAGTCAGTCAGTCCAGTCTCAGTCAGTCAGGCAGTTAGTCAGTCAGTCTCGGTCAGTCAGTGAGTCAGTCAGTCAGTATCAGTCAGTCAGTGAGTCAGTCTGTCAGTCAGGCAGTATCAGTCAGGCAGTAAGACTCCGCTCGACAGAACTCCGATAGCCTAATGGCTAGACCGCTGGTCTTCCAAGCGAGTGGCCTGGGTTCGAGTCCCAGCCGGAGCGAATATCTTCAATGTATATATTTCTTTTCTAATTTGAAAATTCTTTTTTTTTTTCAATTTCTTTCCTTTGCAATTATTGATTATTTATGTAGGGAAGAAAATTCTGAGTCAGTTTAATTTTTCGACACGAAGATTTCAAAGTGTTTAAATAAACAATTACCAAGGTGCATTTTTTGTTTTTATTATATTTAAAACTCCCACCGACAGAGCTCCCATAGACTAATGGCTAGAGTGTTAGGCTTCCAAGCGAGTGGCCCTGGGTTCGAGTCCCAGCCTGAACGAAAATCTTCAATGTATACTTTTAGTTTCTAATTTGAAATTTCTTCTTCTTTTTTTTTTAATTTTTCTCTTTTGCGAATATTGATTATTTATGTAGGGAGAAAAATTCTGAGTCAGTTTAATTATTCGACCTGTAAATTTCAAAGTGTTTGAATCAATAATTACCAAGGTGCATTTTTTGTTTTTATTATATTTAAGACTTCCATCGACAGAGCTCCGATAGCCTAATGGCAAGACCGTTGGGCTCCTAGCGCGTGGTACTGGGTTCGAGTCCCGGCCGGAAAGGAAATCTTAAATGCAAATATTTTTTTCTAATTTTATAATTCTTTTTTTTTTTATTTTTCCCTTTTGCGAAGTCAGTCAGTCAGTCTGACAGTCAATCAGTCAAGCACTCAGTCATTCAGTCTCAGTCAGTCAGTCCAGTCAGTCAGTCACTCAGTCAGTCAGTTAGTCCTTCAGCCAGTCAGTCAAGCAGTCAGTCATTTAGTCTCAGTCAGTCAGTCATTCAGTCAGTCAGTCAGTCAGGCAGTCAGTCAGTCAGTCAGTCGGTCAGTACTGTGCAGTCAGTTAGTCACTAAAGCAGTCAGTCAGTCTCAGTCAGTCAGTCAGTCAGTCAGTCCAGTCCAGTCTCAGTCAGTCAGTCAGTCAGTCTCGGTCAGTCAGTCAGTCAGTCATTCAGTCAGTCAGTCAGTCAGTCAGTCGGTCAGCCTCATTCAGTCAGTCTGTCAGTCATCCTTATTCAGTCAGTCTGTCAGTCAGTCAGTCGGTCAGTCCTGTCCAGTCAGTTAGTCAGTCAAGCAGTCAGTCAGGTAGTCAAGCAGTCAGTCAGTCAGTGTCAGTCAGTCATTTAGTCATTCAGTCAGTCAGTGAAATAGCCAGTCAGAGAGTCAAGCAGTCAGTCAGTCAGTCTCAGTCAGTCAGTTAGTCAGTCAGTCAGTCAGTCAGTCAGTCAGTCCAGTCTCAGTCAGTCAGGCAGTTAGTCAGTCAGTCTCGGTCAGTCAGTGAGTCAGTCAGTCAGTATCAGTCAGTCAGTGAGTCAGTCTGTCAGTCAGGCAGTATCAGTCAGGCAGTAAGACTCCGCTCGACAGAACTCCGATAGCCTAATGGCTAGACCGCTGGTCTTCCAAGCGAGTGGCCTGGGTTCGAGTCCCAGCCGGAGCGAGTATCTTCAATGTATATATTTCTTTTCTAATTTGAAAATTCTTTTTTTTTTCAATTTCTTTCCTTTGCAATTATTGATTATTTATGTAGGGAAGAAAATTCTGAGTCAGTTTAATTTTTCGACACGAAGATTTCAAAGTGTTTAAATAAACAATTACCAAGGTGCATTTTTTGTTTTTATTATATTTAAAACTCCCACCGACAGAGCTCCCATAGACTAATGGCTAGAGTGTTAGGCTTCCAAGCGAGTGGCCCTGGGTTCTAGTCCCAGCCTGAACGAAAATCTTCAATGTATACTTTTAGTTTCTAATTTGAAATTTCTTCTTTTTTTTTTAATTTTTCTCTTTTGCGAATATTGATTATTTATGTAGGGAGAAAAACTCTGAGTCAGTTTAATTATTCGACCTGTAAATTTCAAAGTGTTTGAATCAATAATTACCAAGGTGCATTTTTTGTTTTTATTATATTTAAGACTTCCGTCGACAGAGCTCCGATAGCCTAATGGCTAGACCGTTGGGTTCCTAGCGCGTGGTACTGGGTTCGAGTCCCGGCCGGAAAGGAAATCTTAAATGCAAATATTTTTTTCTAATTTTATAATTCTTTTTTTTTTATTTTTCCCTTTTGCGAAGTCAGTCAGTCAGTCTGACAGTCAATCAGTCAAGCACTCAGTCATTCAGTCTCAGTCAGTCAGTCCAGTCAGTCAGTCACTCAGTCAGTCAGTTAGTCCTTCAGCCAGTCAGTCAAGCAGTCAGTCATTTAGTCTCAGTCAGTCAGTCATTCAGTCAGTCAGTCAGTCAGGCAGTCAGTCAGTCAGTCAGTCGGTCAGTCCTGTGCAGTCAGTTAGTCACTAAAGCAGTCAGTCAGTCTCAGTCAGTCAGTCAGTCAGTCAGTCCAGTCCAGTCTCAGTCAGTCAGTCAGTCAGTCTCGGTCAGTCAGTCAGTCAGTCATTCAGTCAGTCAGTCAGTCAGTCAGGCAGTCAGTCAGTCGGTCAGCCTTATTCAGTCAGTCTGTCAGTCAGTCAGTCAGTCAGCCTTATTCAGTCAGTCTGTCAGTCAGTCAGTCGGTCAGTCCTGTCCAGTCAGTTAGTCAGTCAAGCAGTCAGTCAGAGAGTCAAGCAGTCAGTCAGTCAGTCTCAGTCAGTCAGTTAGTCAGTCAGTCAGTCAGTCAGTCAGTCAGTCCAGTCTCAGTCAGTCAGGCAGTTAGTCAGTCAGTCTCGGTCAGTCAGTGAGTCAGTCAGTCAGTATCAGTCAGTCAGTGAGTCAGTCTGTCAGTCAGGCAGTATCAGTCAGGCAGTAAGACTCCGCTCGACAGAACTCCGATAGCCTAATGGCTAGACCGCTGGTCTTCCAAGCGAGTGGCCTGGGTTCGAGTCCCAGCCGGAGCGAATATCTTCAATGTATATATTTCTTTTCTAATTTGAAAATTCTTTTTTTTTTTCAATTTCTTTCCTTTGCAATTATTGATTATTTATGTAGGGAAGAAAATTCTGAGTCAGTTTAATTTTTCGACACGAAGATTTCAAAGTGTTTAAATAAACAATTACCAAGGTGCATTTTTTGTTTTTATTATATTTAAAACTCCCACCGACAGAGCTCCCATAGACTAATGGCTAGAGTGTTAGGCTTCCAAGCGAGTGGCCCTGGGTTCGAGTCCCAGCCTGAACGAAAATCTTCAATGTATACTTTTAGTTTCTAATTTGAAATTTCTTCTTCTTTTTTTTTTAATTTTTCTCTTTTGCGAATATTGATTATTTATGTAGGGAGAAAAATTCTGAGTCAGTTTAATTATTCGACCTGTAAATTTCAAAGTGTTTGAATCAATAATTACCAAGGTGCATTTTTTGTTTTTATTATATTTAAGACTTCCATCGACAGAGCTCCGATAGCCTAATGGCAAGACCGTTGGGCTCCTAGCGCGTGGTACTGGGTTCGAGTCCCGGCCGGAAAGGAAATCTTAAATGCAAATATTTTTTTCTAATTTTATAATTCTTTTTTTTTTTATTTTTCCCTTTTGCGAAGTCAGTCAGTCAGTCTGACAGTCAATCAGTCAAGCACTCAGTCATTCAGTCTCAGTCAGTCAGTCCAGTCAGTCAGTCACTCAGTCAGTCAGTTAGTCCTTCAGCCAGTCAGTCAAGCAGTCAGTCATTTAGTCTCAGTCAGTCAGTCATTCAGTCAGTCAGTCAGTCAGGCAGTCAGTCAGTCAGTCAGTCGGTCAGTACTGTGCAGTCAGTTAGTCACTAAAGCAGTCAGTCAGTCTCAGTCAGTCAGTCAGTCAGTCAGTCCAGTCCAGTCTCAGTCAGTCAGTCAGTCAGTCTCGGTCAGTCAGTCAGTCAGTCATTCAGTCAGTCAGTCAGTCAGTCAGTCAGTCAGTCGGTCAGCCTCATTCAGTCAGTCTGTCAGTCATCCTTATTCAGTCAGTCTGTCAGTCAGTCAGTCGGTCAGTCCTGTCCAGTCAGTTAGTCAGTCAAGCAGTCAGTCAGGTAGTCAAGCAGTCAGTCAGTCAGTGTCAGTCAGTCATTTAGTCATTCAGTCAGTCAGTGAAATAGCCAGTCAGAGAGTCAAGCAGTCAGTCAGTCAGTCTCAGTCAGTCAGTTAGTCAGTCAGTCAGTCAGTCAGTCAGTCAGTCCAGTCTCAGTCAGTCAGGCAGTTAGTCAGTCAGTCTCGGTCAGTCAGTGAGTCAGTCAGTCAGTATCAGTCAGTCAGTGAGTCAGTCTGTCAGTCAGGCAGTATCAGTCAGGCAGTAAGACTCCGCTCGACAGAACTCCGATAGCCTAATGGCTAGACCGCTGGTCTTCCAAGCGAGTGGCCTGGGTTCGAGTCCCAGCCGGAGCGAGTATCTTCAATGTATATATTTCTTTTCTAATTTGAAAATTCTTTTTTTTTTTCAATTTCTTTCCTTTGCAATTATTGATTATTTATGTAGGGAAGAAAATTCTGAGTCAGTTTAATTTTTCGACACGAAGATTTCAAAGTGTTTAAATAAACAATTACCAAGGTGCATTTTTTGTTTTTATTATATTTAAAACTCCCACCGACAGAGCTCCCATAGACTAATGGCTAGAGTGTTAGGCTTCCAAGCGAGTGGCCCTGGGTTCGAGTCCCAGCCTGAACGAAAATCTTCAATGTATACTTTTAGTTTCTAATTTGAAATTTCTTCTTCTTTTTTTTTTAATTTTTCTCTTTTGCGAATATTGATTATTTATGTAGGGAGAAAAATTCTGAGTCAGTTTAATTATTCGACCTGTAAATTTCAAAGTGTTTGAATCAATAATTACCAAGGTGCATTTTTTGTTTTTATTATATTTAAGACTTCCATCGACAGAGCTCCGATAGCCTAATAGCTAGACCGTTGGGTTCCTAGCGCGTGGTACTGGGTTCGAGTATCGGCCGGAAAGGAAATCTTAAATGCAAATATTTTTTTCTAATTTTATAATTCTTTTTTTTTATTTTTCCCTTTTGCGAAGTCAGTCAGTCAGTCTGACAGTCAATCAGTCAAGCACTCAGTCATTCCGTCTCAGTCAGTCAGTCCAGTCAGTCAGTCACTCAGTCAGTCAGGCAGTCAGTCAGTCGGTCAGCCTTATTCAGTCAGTCTGTCAGTCAGTCAGTCAGTCAGCCTTATTCAGTCAGTCTGTCAGTCATCCTTATTCAGTCAGTCTGTCAGTCAGTCAGTCGGTCAGTCCTGTCCAGTCAGTTAGTCAGTCAAGCAGTCAGTCAGGCAGTCAGTCAGTCGGTCAGCCTTATTCAGTCAGTCTGTCAGTCAGTCAGTCAGTCAGCCTTATTCAGTCAGTCTGTCAGTCAGTCAGTCGGTCAGTCCTGTCCAGTCAGTTAGTCAGTCAAGCAGTCAGTCAGGTAGTCAAGCAGTCAGTCAGTCAGTGTCAGTCAGTCATTTAGTCATTCAGTCAGTCAGTGAAATAGCCAGTCAGAGAGTCAAGCAGTCAGTCAGTCAGTCTCAGTCAGTCAGTTAGTCAGTCAGTCAGTCAGTCAGTCAGTCCAGTCTCAGTCAGTCAGGCAGTTAGTCAGTCAGTCTCGGTCAGTCAGTGATTCAGTCAGTCAGTATCAGTCAGTCAGTGAGTCAGTCTGTCAGTCAGGCAGTATCAGTCAGGCAGTAAGACTCCGCTCGACAGAACTCCGATAGCCTAATGGCTAGACCGCTGGTCTTCCAAGCGAGTGGCCTGGGTTCGAGTCCCAGCCGGAGCGAATATCTTCAATGTATATATTTCTTTTCTAATTTGAAAATTCTTTTTTTTTTCAATTTCTTTCCTTTGCAATTATTGATTATTTATGTAGGGAAGAAAATTCTGAGTCAGTTTAATTTTTCGACACGAAGATTTCAAAGTGTTTAAATAAACAATTACCAAGGTGCATTTTTTGTTTTTATTATATTTAAAACACCCACCGACAGAGCTCCCATAGACTAATGGCTAGAGTGTTAGGCTTCCAAGCGAGTGGCCCTGGGTTCGAGTCCCAGCCTGAACGAAAATCTTCAATGTATACTTTTAGTTTCTAATTTGAAATTTCTTCTTCTTTTTTTTTAATTTTTCTCTCTTGCGAATATTGATTATTTATGTAGGGAGAAAAATTCTGAGTCAGTTTAATTATTCGACCTGTAAATTTCAAAGTGTTTAAATCAATAATTACCAAGGTGCATTTTTTGTTTTTATTATATTTCAGACTTCCATCGACAGAGCTCCGATAGCCTAATGGCTAGACCGTTGGGTTCCTAGCGCATGGTACTGGGTTCGAGTCCCGGCCGGAAAGGAAATCTTAAATGCAAATATTTTTTTCTAATTTTATAATTCTTTTTTTTTATTTTTCCCTTTTGCGAAGTCAGTCAGTCCGTCTGACAGTCAATCAGTCAAGCACTCAGTCATTCAGTCTCAGTCAGTCAGTCCAGTCAGTCAGTCACTCAGTCAGTCAGTTAGTCCTTCAGCCAGTCAGTCAAGCAGTCAGTCATTTAGTCTCAGTCAGTCAGTCATTCAGTCAGTCAGTCAGTCAGGCAGTCAGTCAGTCAGTCAGTCGGTCAGTCCTGTGCAGTCAGTTAGTCACTAAAGCAGTCAGTCAGTCTCAGTCAGTCAGTCAGTCAGTCCAGTCCAGTCTCAGTCAGTCAGTCAGTCAGTCTCGGTCAGTCAGTCAGTCAGTCATTCAGTCAGTCAGTCAGTCAGTCAGTCAGTCAGTCGGTCAGCCTCATTCAGTCAGTCTGTCAGTCAGTCAGTCAGTCAGCCTTATTCAGTCAGTCTGTCAGTCATCCTTATTCAGTCAGTCTGTCAGTCAGTCAGTCGGTCAGTCCTGTCCAGTCAGTTAGTCAGTCAAGCAGTCAGTCAGGTAGTCAAGCAGTCAGTCAGTCAGTGTCAGTCAGTCATTTAGTCATTCAGTCAGTCAGTGAAATAGCCAGTCAGAGAGTCAAGCAGTCAGTCAGTCAGTCTCAGTCAGTCAGTTAGTCAGTCAGTCAGTCAGTCAGTCCAGTCTCAGTCAGTCAGGCAGTTAGTCAGTCAGTCTCGGTCAGTCAGTGAGTCAGTCAGTCAGTATCAGTCAGTCAGTGAGTCAGTCTGTCAGTCAGGCAGTATCAGTCAGGCAGTAAGACTCCGCTCGACAGAACTCCGATAGCCTAATGGCTAGACCGCTGGTCTTCCAAGCGAGTGGCCTGGGTTTGAGTCCCAACTGGAGCGAATATCTTCAATGTATATATTTCTTTTCTAATTTGAAAATTCTTTTTTTTTTCAATTTCTTTCTTTTGCAATTATTGATTATTTATGTAGGGAAGAAAATTCTGAGTCAGTTTAATTTTTCGACACGAAGATTTCAAAGTGTTTAAATAAACAATTACCAAGGTGCATTTTTTGTTTTTATTATATTTAAAACTCCCACCGACAGAGCTCCCATAGACTAATGGCTAGAGTGTTAGGCTTCCAAGCGAGTGGCCCTGGGTTCTAGTCCCAGCCTGAACGAAAATCTTCAATGTATACTTTTAGTTTCTAATTTGAAATTTCTTCTTTTTTTTTTAATTTTTCTCTTTTGCGAATATTGATTATTTATGTAGGGAGAAAAACTCTGAGTCAGTTTAATTATTCGACCTGTAAATTTCAAAGTGTTTGAATCAATAATTACCAAGGTGCATTTTTTGTTTTTATTATATTTAAGACTTCCGTCGACAGAGCTCCGATAGCCTAATGGCTAGACCGTTGGGTTCCTAGCGCGTGGTACTGGGTTCGAGTCCCGGCCGGAAAGGAAATCTTAAATGCAAATATTTTTTTCTAATTTTATAATTCTTTTCTTTTTATTTTTCCCTTTTGCGAAGTCAGTCAGTCAGTCTGACAGTCAATCAGTCAAGCACTCAGTCATTCAGTCTCAGTCAGTCAGTCCAGTCAGTCAGTCACTCAGTCAGTTAGTTATTCCTTCAGCCAGTCAGTCAAGCAGTCAGTCATTTAGTCTCAGTCAGTCAGTCATTCAGTCAGTCAGTCAGTCAGGCAGTCAGTCAGTCAGTCAGTCGGTCAGTCCTGTGCAGTCAGTTAGTCACTAAAGCAGTCAGTCAGTCTCAGTCAGTCAGTCAGTCAGTCAGTCCAGTCCAGTCTCAGTCAGTCAGTCAGTCAGTCTCGGTCAGTCAGTCAGTCAGTCATTCAGTCAGTCAGTCAGTCAGTCAGGCAGTCAGTCAGTCGGTCAGCCTTATTCAGTCAGTCTGTCAGTCAGTCAGTCAGTCAGCCTTATTCAGTCAGTCTGTCAGTCAGTCAGTCGGTCAGTCCTGTCCAGTCAGTTAGTCAGTCAAGCAGTCAGTCAGAGAGTCAAGCAGTCAGTCAGTCAGTCTCAGTCAGTCAGTTAGTCAGTCAGTCAGTCAGTCAGTCAGTCAGTCCAGTCTCAGTCAGTCAGGCAGTTAGTCAGTCAGTCTCGGTCAGTCAGTGAGTCAGTCAGTCAGTATCAGTCAGTCAGTGAGTCAGTCTGTCAGTCAGGCAGTATCAGTCAGGCAGTAAGACTCCGCTCGACAGAACTCCGATAGCCTAATGGCTAGACCGCTGGTCTTCCAAGCGAGTGGCCTGGGTTCGAGTCCCAGCCGGAGCGAATATCTTCAATGTATATATTTCTTTTCTAATTTGAAAATTCTTTTTTTTTTTCAATTTCTTTCCTTTGCAATTATTGATTATTTATGTAGGGAAGAAAATTCTGAGTCAGTTTAACTTTTCGACACGAAGATTTCAAAGTGTTTAAATAAACAATTACCAAGGTGCATTTTTTGTTTTTATTATATTTAAAACTCCCACCGACAGAGCTCCCATAGACTAATGGCTAGAGTGTTAGGCTTCCAAGCGAGTGGCCCTGGGTTCGAGTCCCAGCCTGAACGAAAATCTTCAATGTATACTTTTAGTTTCTAATTTGAAATTTCTTCTTCTTTTTTTTTTAATTTTTCTCTTTTGCGAATATTGATTATTTATGTAGGGAGAAAAATTCTGAGTCAGTTTAATTATTCGACCTGTAAATTTCAAAGTGTTTGAATCAATAATTACCAAGGTGCATTTTTTGTTTTTATTATATTTAAGACTTCCATCGACAGAGCTCCGATAGCCTAATGGCTAGACCGTTGGGCTCCTAGCGCGTGGTACTGGGTTCGAGTCCCGGCCGGAAAGGAAATCTTAAATGCAAATATTTTTTTCTAATTTTATAATTCTTTTTTTTTTTATTTTTCCCTTTTGCGAAGTCAGTCAGTCAGTCTGACAGTCAATCAGTCAAGCACTCAGTCATTCAGTCTCAGTCAGTCAGTCCAGTCAGTCAGTCACTCAGTCAGTCAGTTAGTCCTTCAGCCAGTCAGTCAAGCAGTCAGTCATTTAGTCTCAGTCAGTCAGTCATTCAGTCAGTCAGTCAGTCAGGCAGTCAGTCAGTCAGTCAGTCGGTCAGTACTGTGCAGTCAGTTAGTCACTAAAGCAGTCAGTCAGTCTCAGTCAGTCAGTCAGTCAGTCAGTCCAGTCCAGTCTCAGTCAGTCAGTCAGTCAGTCTCGGTCAGTCAGTCAGTCAGTCATTCAGTCAGTCAGTCAGTCAGTCAGTCAGTCAGTCGGTCAGCCTCATTCAGTCAGTCTGTCAGTCATCCTTATTCAGTCAGTCTGTCAGTCAGTCAGTCGGTCAGTCCTGTCCAGTCAGTTAGTCAGTCAAGCAGTCAGTCAGGTAGTCAAGCAGTCAGTCAGTCAGTGTCAGTCAGTCATTTAGTCATTCAGTCAGTCAGTGAAATAGCCAGTCAGAGAGTCAAGCAGTCAGTCAGTCAGTCTCAGTCAGTCAGTTAGTCAGTCAGTCAGTCAGTCAGTCAGTCAGTCCAGTCTCAGTCAGTCAGGCAGTTAGTCAGTCAGTCTCGGTCAGTCAGTGAGTCAGTCAGTCAGTATCAGTCAGTCAGTGAGTCAGTCTGTCAGTCAGGCAGTATCAGTCAGGCAGTAAGACTCCGCTCGACAGAACTCCGATAGCCTAATGGCTAGACCGCTGGTCTTCCAAGCGAGTGGCCTGGGTTCGAGTCCCAGCCGGAGCGAATATCTTCAATGTATATATTTCTTTTCTAATTTGAAAATTCTTTTTTTTTTCAATTTCTTTCCTTTGCAATTATTGATTATTTATGTAGGGAAGAAAATTCTGAGTCAGTTTAATTTTTCGACACGAAGATTTCAAAGTGTTTAAATAAACAATTACCAAGGTGCATTTTTTGTTTTTATTATATTTAAAACTCCCACCGACAGAGCTCCCATAGACTAATGGCTAGAGTGTTAGGCTTCCAAGCGAGTGGCCCTGGGTTCGAGTCCCAGCCTGAACGAAAATCTTCAATGTATACTTTTAGTTTCTAATTTGAAATTTCTTCTTCTTTTTTTTTTAATTTTTCTCTTTTGCGAATATTGATTATTTATGTAGGGAGAAAAATTCTGAGTCAGTTTAATTATTCGACCTGTAAATTTCAAAGTGTTTGAATCAATAATTACCAAGGTGCATTTTTTGTTTTTATTATATTTAAGACTTCCATCGACAGAGCTCCGATAGCCTAATAGCTAGACCGTTGGGTTCCTAGCGCGTGGTACTGGGTTCGAGTATCGGCCGGAAAGGAAATCTTAAATGCAAATATTTTTTTCTAATTTTATAATTCTTTTTTTTTATTTTTCCCTTTTGCGAAGTCAGTCAGTCAGTCTGACAGTCAATCAGTCAAGCACTCAGTCATTCAGTCTCAGTCAGTCAGTCCAGTCAGTCAGTCACTCAGTCAGTCAGTTAGTCCTTCAGCCAGTCAGTCAAGCAGTCAGTCATTTAGTCTCAGTCAGTCAGTCATTCAGTCAGTCAGTCAGTCAGGCAGTCAGTCAGTCAGTCAGTCGGTCAGTCCTGTGCAGTCAGTTAGTCACTAAAGCAGTCAGTCAGTCTCAGTCAGTCAGTCAGTCTCAGTCAGTCAGTTAGTCAGTCAGTCAGTCAGTCAGTCAGTCAGTCCAGTCTCAGTCAGTCAGGCAGTTAGTCAGTCAGTCTCGGTCAGTCAGTGAGTCAGTCAGTCAGTATCAGTCAGTCAGTGAGTCAGTCTGTCAGTCAGGCAGTATCAGTCAGGCAGTAAGACTCCGCTCGACAGAACTCCGATAGCCTAATGGCTAGACCGCTGGTCTTCCAAGCGAGTGGCCTGGGTTCGAGTCCCAGCCGGAGCGAATATCTTCAATGTATATATTTCTTTTCTAATTTGAAAATTCTTTTTTTTTTCAATTTCTTTCCTTTGCAATTATTGATTATTTATGTAGGGAAGAAAATTCTGAGTCAGTTTAATTTTTCGACACAAAGATTTCAAAGTGTTTAAATAAACAATTACCAAGGTGCATTTTTTGTTTTTATTATATTTAAAACTCCCACCGACAGAGCTCCCATAGACTAATGGCTAGAGTGTTAGGCTTCCAAGCGAGTGGCCCTGGGTTCGAGTCCCAGCCTGAACGAAAATCTTCAATGTATACTTTTAGTTTCTAATTTGAAATTTCTTCTTCTTTTTTTTTTAATTTTTCTCTTTTGCGAATATTGATTATTTATGTAGGGAGGAAAATTCTGAGTCAGTTTAATTATTCGACCTGTAAATTTCAAAGTGTTTGAATCAATAATTACCAAGGTGCATTTTTTGATTTTATTATATTTAAGACTTCCATCGACAGAGCGCCGATAGCCTAATGGCTAGACCGTTGGGCTCCTAGCGCGTGGTACTGGGTTCGAGTCCCGGCCGGAAAGGAAATCTTAAATGCAAATATTTTTTTCTAATTTTATAATTCTTTTTTTTTATTTTTCCCTTTTGCGAAGTCAGTCAGTCAGTCTGACAGTCAATCAGTCAAGCACTCAGTCATTCAGTCTCAGTCAGTCAGTCCAGTCAGTCAGTCACTCAGTCAGTCAGTTAGTCCTTCAGCCAGTCAGTCAAGCAGTCAGTCATTTAGTCTCAGTCAGTCAGTCATTCAGTCAGTCAGTCAGTCAGGCAGTCAGTCAGTCAGTCAGTCGGTCAGTACTGTGCAGTCAGTTAGTCACTAAAGCAGTCAGTCAGTCTCAGTCAGTCAGTCAGTCCAGTCCAGTCTCAGTCAGTCAGTCAGTCAGTCTCGGTCAGTCAGTCAGTCAGTCATTCAGTCAGTCAGTCAGTCAGTCAGTCAGTCAGTCGGTCAGCCTCATTCAGTCAGTCTGTCAGTCAGTCAGTCAGTCAGCCTTATTCAGTCAGTCTGTCAGTCATCCTTATTCAGTCAGTCTGTCAGTCAGTCAGTCGGTCAGTCCTGTCCAGTCAGTTAGTCAGTCAAGCAGTCAGTCAGGTAGTCAAGCAGTCAGTCAGTCAGTGTCAGTCAGTCATTTAGTCATTCAGTCAGTCAGTGAAATAGCCAGTCAGAGAGTCAAGCAGTCAGTCAGTCAGTCTCAGTCAGTCAGTTAGTCAGTCAGTCAGTCAGTCAGTCAGTCAGTCCAGTCTCAGTCAGTCAGGCAGTTAGTCAGTCAGTCTCGGTCAGTCAGTGAGTCAGTCAGTCAGTATCAGTCAGTCAGTGAGTCAGTCTGTCAGTCAGGCAGTATCAGTCAGGCAGTAAGACTCCGCTCGACAGAACTCCGATAGCCTAATGGCTAGACCGCTGGTCTTCCAAGCGAGTGGCCTGGGTTCGAGTCCCAGCCGGAGCGAATATCTTCAATGTATATATTTCTTTTCTAATTTGAAAATTCTTTTTTTTTCAATTTCTTTCCTTTGCAATTATTGATTATTTATGTAGGGAAGAAAATTCTGAGTCAGTTTAATTTTTCGACACAAAGATTTCAAAGTGTTTAAATAAACAATTACCAAGGTGCATTTTTTGTTTTTATTATATTTAAAACTCCCACCGACAGAGCTCCCATAGACTAATGGCTAGAGTGTTAGGCTTCCAAGCGAGTGGCCCTGGGTTCGAGTCCCAGCCTGAACGAAAATCTTCAATGTATACTTTTAGTTTCTAATTTGAAATTTCTTCTTCTTTTTTTTAATTTTTCTCTTTTGCGAATATTGATTATTTATGTAGGGAGGAAAATTCTGAGTCAGTTTAATTATTCGACCTGTAAATTTCAAAGTGTTTGAATCAATAATTACCAAGGTGCATTTTTTGATTTTATTATATTTAAGACTTCCATCGACAGAGCTCCGATAGCCTAATGGCTAGACCGTTGGGCTCCTAGCGCGTGGTACTGGGTTCGAGTCCCGGCCGGAAAGGAAATCTTAAATGCAAATATTTTTTTCTAATTTTATAATTCTTTTTTTTTTATTTTTCCCTTTTGCGAAGTCAGTCAGTTAGTCTGACAGTCAATCAGTCAAGCACTCAGTCATTCAGTCTCAGTCAGTCAGTCCAGTCAGTCAGTCACTCAGTCAGTCAGTTAGTCCTTCAGCCAGTCAGTCAAGCAGTCAGTCATTTAGTCTCAGTCAGTCAGTCATTCAGTCAGTCAGTCAGTCAGGCAGTCAGTCAGTCAGTCAGTCGGTCAGTACTGTGCAGTCAGTTAGTCACTAAAGCAGTCAGTCAGTCTCAGTCAGTCAGTCAGTCAGTCAGTCCAGTCCAGTCTCAGTCAGTCAGTCAGTCAGTCTCGGTCAGTCAGTCAGTCAGTCATTCAGTCAGTCAGTCAGTCAGTCAGTCAGTCAGTCGGTCAGCCTCATTCAGTCAGTCTGTCAGTCAGTCAGTCAGTCAGCCTTATTCAGTCAGTCTGTCAGTCATCCTTATTCAGTCAGTCTGTCAGTCAGTCAGTCGGTCAGTCCTGTCCAGTCAGTTAGTCAGTCAAGCAGTCAGTCAGGTAGTCAAGCAGTCAGTCAGTCAGTGTCAGTCAGTCATTTAGTCATTCAGTCAGTCAGTGAAATAGCCAGTCAGAGTGTCAAGCAGTCAGTCAGTCAGTCTCAGTCAGTCAGTTAGTCAATCAGTCAGTCAGTCAGTCAGTCAGTCCAGTCTCAGTCAGTCAGGCAGTTAGTCAGTCAGTCTCGGTCAGTCAGTGAGTCAGTCAGTCAGTATCAGTCAGTCAGTGAGTCAGTCTGTCAGTCAGGCAGTATCAGTCAGGCAGTAAGACTCCGCTCGACAGAACTCCGATAGACTAATGGCTAGACCGCTGGTCTTCCAAGCGAGTGGCCTGGGTTCGAGTCCCAGCCGGAGCGAATATCTTCAATGTATATATTTCTTTTCTAATTTGAAAATTCTTTTTTTTTTTCAATTTCTTTCCTTTGCAATTATTGATTATTTATGTAGGGAAGAAAATTCTGAGTCAGTTTAATTTTTCGACACGAAGATTTCAAAGTGTTTAAATAAACAATTACCAAGGTGCATTTTTTGTTTTTACTATATTTAAAACTCCCACCGACAGAGCTCCCATAGACTAATGGCTAGAGTGTTAGGCTTCCAAGCGAGTGGCCCTGGGTTCGAGTCCCAGCCTGAACGAAAATCTTCAATGTATACTTTTAGTTTCTAATTTGAAATTTCTTCTTCTTTTTTTTTTAATTTTTCTCTTTTGCGAATATTGATTATTTATGTAGGGAGAAAAATTCTGAGTCAGTTTAATTATTCGACCTGTAAATTTCAAAGTGTTTGAATCAATAATTACCAAGGTGCATTTTTTGTTTTTATTATATTTAAGACTTCCATCGACAGAGCTCCGATAGCCTAATGGCTAGACCGTTGGGTTCCTAGCGCGTGGTACTGGGTTCGAGTCCCGGCCGGAAAGGAAATCTTAAATGCAAATATTTTTTTCTAATTTTATAATTCTTTTTTTTTTTATTTTTCCCTTTTGCGAAGTCAGTCAGTCAGTCTGACAGTCAATCAGTCAAGCACTCAGTCATTCAGTCTCAGTCAGTCAGTCCAGTCAGTCAGTCACTCAGTCAGTCAGTTAGTCCTTCAGCCAATCAGTCAAGCAGTCAGTCATTTAGTCTCAGTCAGTCAGTCATTCAGTCAGTCAGTCAGTCAGGCAGTCAGTCAGTCAGTCAGTCGGTCAGTCCTGTGCAGTCAGTTAGTCACTAAAGCAGTCAGTCAGTCTCAGTCAGTCAGTCAGTCAGTCAGTCCAGTCCAGTCTCAGTCAGTCAGTCAGTCAGTCTCGGTCAGTCAGTCAGTCAGTCATTCAGTCAGTCAGTCAGTCAGGCAGTCAGTCAGTCGGTCAGCCTTATTCAGTCAGTCTGTCAGTCAGTCAGTCAGTCAGCCTTATTCAGTCAGTCTGTCAGTCATCCTTATTCAGTCAGTCTGTCAGTCAGTCAGTCGGTCAGTCCTGTCCAGTCAGTTAGTCAGTCAAGCAGTCAGTCAGGTAGTCAAGCAGTCAGTCAGTCAGTGTCAGTCAGTCATTTAGTCATTCAGTCAGTCAGTGAAATAGCCAGTCAAAGAGTCAAGCAGTCAGTCAGTCTCAGTCAGTCAGTTAGTCAGTCAGTCAGTCAGTCAGTCAGTCAGTCCAGTCTCAGTCAGTCAGGCAGTTAGTCAGTCAGTCTCGGTCAGTCAGTGAGTCAGTCAGTCAGTATCAGTCAGTCAGTGAGTCAGTCTGTCAGTCAGGCAGTATCAGTCAGGCAGTAAGACTCCGCTCGACAGAACTCCGATAGACTAATGGCTAGACCGCTGGTCTTCCAAGCGAGTGGCCTGGGTTCGAGTCCCAGCCGGAGCGAATATCTTCAATGTATATATTTCTTTTCTAATTTGAAAATTCTTTTTTTTTTTCAATTTCTTTCCTTTGCAATTATTGATTATTTATGTAGGGAAGAAAATTCTGAGTCAGTTTAATTTTTCGACACGAAGATTTCAAAGTGTTTAAATAAACAATTACCAAGGTGCATTTTTTGTTTTTACTATATTTAAAACTCCCACCGACAGAGCTCCCATAGACTAATGGCTAGAGTGTTAGGCTTCCAAGCGAGTGGCCCTGGGTTCGAGTCCCAGCCTGAACGAAAATCTTCAATGTATACTTTTAGTTTCTAATTTGAAATTTCTTCTTCTTTTTTTTTTTAATTTTTCTCTTTTGCGAATATTGATTATTTATGTAGGGAGAAAAATTCTGAGTCAGTTTAATTATTCGACCTGTAAATTTCAAAGTGTTTGAATCAATAATTACCAAGGTGCATTTTTTGTTTTTATTATATTTAAGACTTCCATCGACAGAGCTCCGATAGCCTAATGGCTAGACCGTTGGGTTCCTAGCGCGTGGTACTGGGTTCGAGTCCCGGCCGGAAAGGAAATCTTAAATGCAAATATTTTTTTCTAATTTTATAATTCTTTTTTTTTTAATTTTTCCCTTTTGCGAAGTCAGTCAGTCAGTCTGACAGTCAATCAGTCAAGCACTCAGTCATTCAGTCTCAGTCAGTCAGTCCAGTCAGTCAGTCACTCAGTCAGTCAGTTAGTCCTTCAGCCAATCAGTCAAGCAGTCAGTCATTTAGTCTCAGTCAGTCAGTCATTCAGTCAGTCAGTCAGTCAGGCAGTCAGTCAGTCAGTCAGTCGGTCAGTCCTGTGCAGTCAGTTAGTCACTAAAGCAGTCAGTCAGTCTCAGTCAGTCAGTCAGTCAGTCAGTCCAGTCCAGTCTCAGTCAGTCAGTCAGTCAGTCTCGGTCAGTCAGTCAGTCAGTCATTCAGTCAGTCAGTCAGTCAGGCAGTCAGTCAGTCGGTCAGCCTTATTCAGTCAGTCTGTCAGTCAGTCAGTCAGTCAGCCTTATTCAGTCAGTCTGTCAGTCATCCTTATTCAGTCAGTCTGTCAGTCAGTCAGTCGGTCAGTCCTGTCCAGTCAGTTAGTCAGTCAAGCAGTCAGTCAGGTAGTCAAGCAGTCAGTCAGTCAGTGTCAGTCAGTCATTTAGTCATTCAGTCAGTCAGTGAAATAGCCAGTCAAAGAGTCAAGCAGTCAGTCAGTCTCAGTCAGTCAGTTAGTCAGTCAGTCAGTCAGTCAGTCAGTCAGTCCAGTCTCAGTCAGTCAGGCAGTTAGTCAGTCAGTCTCGGTCAGTCAGTGAGTCAGTCAGTCAGTATCAGTCAGTCAGTGAGTCAGTCTGTCAGTCAGGCACTATCAGTCAGGCAGTAAGACTCCGCTCGACAGAACTCCGATAGCCTAATGGCTAGACCGCTGGTCTTCCAAGCGAGTGGCCTGGGTTCGAGTCTCAGCCGGAGCGAATATCTTCAATGTATATATTTCTTTTCTAATTTGAAAATTCTTTTTTTTTTTCAATTTCTTTCCTTTGCAATTATTGATTATTTATGTAAGGAGAAAAATTCTGAGTCAGTTTAATTTTTCGACACGAAGATTTCAAAGTGTTTAAATAAACAATTACCAAGGTGCATTTTTTGTTTTTATTTTATTTAAAACTCCCACCGACAGAGCTCCCATAGACTAATGGCTAGAGTGTTAGGCTTCCAAGCGAGTGGCCTGGGTTCGAGTCCCAGCCTGAACGAAAATCTTCAATGTATACTTTTAGTTTCTAATTTGAAATTTCTTCTTCTTTTTTTTTTAATTTTTCTCTTTTGCGAATATTGATTATTTATGTAGGGAGAAAAATTCTGAGTCAGTTTAATTATTCGACCTGTAAATTTCAAAGTGTTTGAATCAATAATTACCAAGGTGCATTTTTTGTTTTTATTATATTTAAGACTTCCATCGACAGAGCTCCGATAGCCTAATGGATAGACCGTTGGGTTCCTACCGCGTGGTACTGGGTTCGAGTCCCGGCCGGAAAGGAAATCTTAAATGCGAATATTTTTTTCTAATTTTAAAATTCTTTTTTTTTTATTTTTCCCTTTTGCGAAGTCAGTCAGTCAGTCTGACAGTCAATCAGTCAAGCACTCAGTCATTCAGTCTCAGTCAGTCAGTCACTCAGTCAGTCAGTTAGTCCTTCAGCCAATCAGTCAAGCAGTCAGTCATTTAGTCTCAGTCAGTCAGTCATTCAGTCAGTCAGTCAGTCAGGCAGTCAGTCAGTCAGTCAGTCGGTCAGTCCTGTGCAGTCAGTTAGTCACTAAAGCAGTCAGTCAGTCTCAGTCAGTCAGTCAGTCAGTCAGTCCAGTCCAGTCTCAGTCAGTCAGTCAGTCAGTCTCGGTCAGTCAGTCAGTCAGTCATTCAGTCAGTCAGTCAGTCAGGCAGTCAGTCAGTCGGTCAGCCTTATTCAGTCAGTCTGTCAGTCAGTCAGTCAGTCAGCCTTATTCAGTCAGTCTGTCAGTCATCCTTATTCAGTCAGTCTGTCAGTCAGTCAGTCGGTCAGTCCTGTCCAGTCAGTTAGTCAGTCAAGCAGTCAGTCAGGTAGTCAAGCAGTCAGTCAGTCAGTGTCAGTCAGTCATTTAGTCATTCAGTCAGTCAGTGAAATAGCCAGTCAAAGAGTCAAGCAGTCAGTCAGTCTCAGTCAGTCAGTTAGTCAGTCAGTCAGTCAGTCAGTCAGTCAGTCCAGTCTCAGTCAGTCAGGCAGTTAGTCAGTCAGTCTCGGTCAGTCAGTGAGTCAGTCAGTCAGTATCAGTCAGTCAGTGAGTCAGTCTGTCAGTCAGGCACTATCAGTCAGGCAGTAAGACTCCGCTCGACAGAACTCCGATAGCCTAATGGCTAGACCGCTGGTCTTCCAAGCGAGTGGCCTGGGTTCGAGTCTCAGCCGGAGCGAATATCTTCAATGTATATATTTCTTTTCTAATTTGAAAATTCTTTTTTTTTTTCAATTTCTTTCCTTTGCAATTATTGATTATTTATGTAAGGAGAAAAATTCTGAGTCAGTTTAATTTTTCGACACGAAGATTTCAAAGTGTTTAAATAAACAATTACCAAGGTGCATTTTTTCTTTTTATTTTATTTAAAACTCCCACCGACAGAGCTCCCATAGACTAATGGCTAGAGTGTTAGGCTTCCAAGCGAGTGGCCTGGGTTCGAGTCCCAGCCTGAACGAAAATCTTCAATGTATACTTTTAGTTTCTAATTTGAAATTTCTTCTTCTTTTTTTTTAATTTTTCTCTTTTGCGAATATTGATTATTTATGTAGGGAGAAAAATTCTGAGTCAGTTTAATTATTCGACCTGTAAATTTCAAAGTGTTTGAATCAATAATTACCAAGGTGCATTTTTTGTTTTTATTATATTTAAGACTTCCATCGACAGAGCTCCGATAGCCTAATGGATAGACCGTTGGGTTCCTACCGCGTGGTACTGGGTTCGAGTCCCGGCCGGAAAGGAAATCTTAAATGCGAATATTTTTTTCTAATTTTAAAATTCTTTTTTTTTTATTTTTCCCTTTTGCGAAGTCAGTCAGTCAGTCTGACAGTCAATCAGTCAAGCACTCAGTCATTCAGTCTCAGTCAGTCAGTCCAGTCAGTCAGTCACTCAGTCAGTCAGTTAGTCCTTCAGCCAGTCAGTCAAGCAGTCAGTCATTTAGTCTCAGTCAGTCAGTCATTCAGTCAGTCAGTCAGTCAGGCAGTCAGTCAGTCAGTCAGTCGGTCAGTCCTGTGCAGTCAGTTAGTCACTAAAGCAGTCAGTCAGTCTCAGTCAGTCAGTCAGTCAGTCCAGTGCAGTCTCAGTCAGTCAGTCAGTCAGTCTCGGTCAGTCAGTCAGTCAGTCATTCAGTCAGTCAGTCAGTCAGTCAGTCAGTCAGTCGGTCAGCCTCATTCAGTCAGTCTGTCAGTCAGTCAGTCAGTCAGCCTTATTCAGTCAGTCTGTCAGTCATCCTTATTCAGTCAGTCTGTCAGTCAGTCAGTCGGTCAGTCCTGTCCAGTCAGTTAGTCAGTCAAGCAGTCAGTCAGGTAGTCAAGCAGTCAGTCAGGTAGTCAAGCAGTCAGTCAGTCAGTGTCAGTCAGTCATTTAGTCATTCAGTCAGTCAGTGAAATAGCCAGTCAGAGAGTCAAGCAGTCAGTCAGTCAGTCTCAGTCAGTCAGTTAGTCAGTCAGTCAGTCAGTCAGTCCAGTCTCAGTCAGTCAGGCAGTTAGTCAGTCAGTCTCGGTCAGTCAGTGAGTCAGTCAGTCAGTATCAGTCAGTCAGTGAGTCAGTCTGTCAGTCAGGCAGTATCAGTCAGGCAGTAAGACTCCGCTCGACAGAACTCCGATAGCCTAATGGCTAGACCGCTGGTCTTCCAAGCGAGTGGCCTGGGTTCGAGTCTCAGCCGGAGCGAATATCTTCAATGTATATATTTCTTTTCTAATTTGAAAATTCTTTTTTTTTTCAATTTCTTTCCTTTGCAATTATTGATTATTTATGTAGGGAAGAAAATTCTGAGTCAGTTTAATTTTTCGACACGAAGATTTCAAAGTGTTTAAATAAACAATTACCAAGGTGCATTTTTTGTTTTTATTATATTTAAAACTCCCACCGACAGAGCTCCCATAGACTAATGGCTAGAGTGTTAGGCTTCCAAGCGAGTGGCCCTGGGTTCGAGTCCCAGCCTGAACGAAAATCTTCAATGTACACTTTTAGTTTCTAATTTGAAATTTCTTCTTCTTTTTTTTTAATTTTTCTCTTTTGCGAATATTGATTATTTATGTAGGGAGAAAAATTCTGAGTCAGTTTAATTTTTCGACACGAAGATTTCAAAGTGTTTAAATAAACAATTACCAAGGTGCATTTTTTGTTTTTATTATATTTAAAACTCCCACCGACAGAGCTCCCATAGACTAATGGCTAGAGTGTTAGGCTTCCAAGCGAGTGGCCCTGGGTTCGAGTCCCAGCCTGAACGAAAATCTTCAATGTATACTTTTAGTTTCTAATTTGAAATTTCTTCTTCTTTTTTTTTTTAATTTTTCTCTTTTGCGAATATTGATTATTTATGTAGGGAGTAAAATTCTGAGTCAGTTTAATTATTCGACCTGTAAATTTCAAAGTGTTTGAATCAATAATTACCAAGGTGCATTTTTTGTTTTTATTATATTTAAGACTTCCATCGACAGAGCTCCGATAGCCTAATGGATAGACCGTTGGGTTCCTAGCGCGTGGTACTGGGTTCGAGTCCCGGCCGGAAAGGAAATCTTAAATGCAAATATTTTTTTCTAATTTTATAATTCTTTTTTTTTTTTATTTTTCCCTTTTGCGAAGTCAGTCAGTCAGTCTGACAGTCAATCAGTCAAGCACTCAGTCATTCAGTCTCAGTCAGTCAGTCCAGTCAGTCAGTCACTCAGTCCGTCAGTCAGTCCTTCAGCCAGTCAGTCAAGCAGTCAGTCATTTAGTCTCAGTCAGTCAGTCATTCAGTCAGTCAGTCAGTCAGGCAGTCAGTCAGTCAGTCAGTCGGTCAGTCCTGTGCAGTCAGTTAGTAACTAAAGCAGTCAGTCAGTCTCAGTCAGTCAGTCAGTCAGTCAGTCCAGTCCAGTCTCAGTCAGTCAGTCAGTCAGTCTCGGTCAGTCAGTCAGTCAGTCATTCAGTCAGTCAGTCAGTCAGGCAGTCAGTCAGTCAGGCAGTCAGTCAGTCAGTCAGTCGGTCAGTCCTGTGCAGTCAGTTAGTCACTAAAGCAGTCAGTTAGTCTCAGTCAGTCAGTCAGTCAGTCAGTCCAGTCCAGTCTCAGTCAGTCAGGCAGTCAGTCAGTCGGTCAGCCTTATTCAGTCAGTCTGTCAGTCAGTCAGTCAGTCAGCCTTATTCAGTCAGTCTGTCAGTCATCCTTATTCAGTCAGTCTGTCAGTCAGTCAGTCGGTCAGTCCTGTCCAGTCAGTTAGTCAGTCAAGCAGTCAGTCAGGTAGTCAAGCAGTCAGTCAGTCAGTGTCAGTCAGTCATTTAGTCATTCAGTCAGTCAGTGAAATAGCCAGTCAGAGAGTCAAGCAGTCAGTCAGTCAGTCTCAGTCAGTCAGTTAGTCAGTCAGTCAGTCAGTCAGTCAGTCTCGGTCAGTCAGTGAGTCAGTCAGTCAGTATCAGTCAGTCAGTGAGTCAGTCTGTCAGTCAGGCAGTATCAGTCAGGCAGTAAGACTCCGCTCGACAGAACTCCGATAGCCTAATGGCTAGACCGCTGGTCTTCCAAGCGAGTGGCCTGGGTTCGAGTCCCAGCCGGAGCGAATATCTTCAATGTATATATTTCTTTTCTAATTTGAAAATTCTTTTTTTTTTTTCAATTTCTTTCCTTTGCAATTATTGATTATTTATGTAGGGAAGAAAATTCTGAGTCAGTTTAATTTTTCGACACGAAGATTTCAAAGTGTTTAAATAAACAATTACCAAGGTGCATTTTT
Source organism: Uloborus diversus (assembly GCF_026930045.1). Taxonomy (NCBI): domain Eukaryota; kingdom Metazoa; phylum Arthropoda; class Arachnida; order Araneae; family Uloboridae; genus Uloborus; species Uloborus diversus. The sequence goes on along the minus strand of NW_026558472.1, from coordinate 210,446 downwards.
TGTTTTTATTATATTTAAAACTCCCACCGACAGAGCTCCCATAGACTAATGGCTAGAGTGTTAGGCTTCCAAGCGAGTGGCCCTGGGTTCGAGTCCCAGCCTGAACGAAAATCTTCAATGTATACTTTTAGTTTCTAATTTGAAATTTCTTTTTCTTTTTTTTTTAATTTTTCTCTTTTGCGAAAATTGATTATTTATGTAGGGAGAAAAATTCTGAGTCAGTTTAATTATTCGACCTGTAAATTTCAAAGTGTTTGAATCAATAATTACCAAGGTGCATTTTTTGTTTTTATTATATTTAAGACTTCCATCGACAGAGCTCCGATAGCCTAATAGCTAGACCGTTGGGTTCCTAGCGCGTGGTACTGGGTTCGAGTATCGGCCGGAAAGGAAATCTTAAATGCAAATATTTTTTTCTAATTTTATAATTCTTTTTTTCTATTTTTCCCTTTTGCGAAGTCAGTCAGTCAGTCTGACAGTCAATCAGTCAAGCACTCAGTCATTCAGTCTCAGTCAGTCAGTCCAGTCAGTCAGTCACTCAGTCAGTCAGTTAGTCCTTCAGCCAGTCAGTCAAGCAGTCAGTCATTTAGTCTCAGTCAGTCAGTCATTCAGTCAGTCAGTCAGTCAGGCAGTCAGTCAGTCAGTCAGTCGGTCAGTCCTGTGCAGTCAGTTAGTCACTAAAGCAGTCAGTCAGTCTCAGTCAGTCAGTCAGTCTCAGTCAGTCAGTTAGTCAGTCAGTCAGTCAGTCAGTCAGTCAGTCAGTCAGTCAGTCCAGTCTCAGTCAGTCAGGCAGTTAGTCAGTCAGTCTCGGTCAGTCAGTGAGTCAGTCAGTCAGTCAGTATCAGTCAGTCAGTGAGTCAGTCTGTCAGTCAGGCAGTATCAGTCAGGCAGTAAGACTCCGCTCGACAGAACTCCGATAGCCTAATGGCTAGACCGCTGGTCTTCCAAGCGAGTGGCCTGGGTTCGAGTCCCAGCCGGAGCGAATATCTTCAATGTATATATTTCTTTTCTAATTTGAAAATTCTTTTTTTTTTTCAATTTCTTTCCTTTGCAATTATTGATTATTTATGTAGGGAAGAAAATTCTGAGTCAGTTTAATTTTTCGACACGAAGATTTCAAAGTGTTTAAATAAACAATTACCAAGGTGCATTTTTTGTTTTTATTATATTTAAAACTCCCACCGACAGAGCTCCCATAGACTAATGGCTAGAGTGTTAGGCTTCCAAGCGAGTGGCCCTGGGTTCGAGTCCCAGCCTGAACGAAAATCTTCAATGTATACTTTTAGTTTCTAATTTGAAATTTCTTCTTCTTTTTTTTTTAATTTTTCTCTTTTGCGAATATTGATTATTTATGTAGGGAGGAAAATTCTGAGTCAGTTTAATTATTCGACCTGTAAATTTCAAAGTGTTTGAATCAATAATTACCAAGGTGCATTTTTTGATTTTATTATATTTAAGACTTCCATCGACAGAGCTCCGATAGCCTAATGGCTAGACCGTTGGGCTCCTAGCGCGTGGTACTGGGTTCGAGTCCCGGCCGGAAAGGAAATCTTAAATGCAAATATTTTTTTCTAATTTTATACTTCTTTTTTTTTTATTTTTCCCTTTTGCGAAGTCAGTCAGTCAGTCTGACAGTCAATCAGTCAAGCACTCAGTCATTCAGTCTCAGTCAGTCAGTCCAGTCAGTCAGTCACTCAGTCAGTCAGTTAGTCCTTCAGCCAGTCAGTCAAGCAGTCAGTCATTTAGTCTCAGTCAGTCAGTCATTCAGTCAGTCAGTCAGTCAGGCAGTCAGTCAGTCAGTCGGTCAGTACTGTGCAGTCAGTTAGTCACTAAAGCAGTCAGTCAGTCTCAGTCAGTCAGTCAGTCAGTCAGTCCAGTCCAGTCTCAGTCAGTCAGTCAGTCAGTCTCGGTCAGTCAGTCAGTCAGTCATTCAGTCAGTCAGTCAGTCAGGCAGTCAGTCAGTCGGTCAGCCTTATTCAGTCAGTCTGTCAGTCAGTCAGTCAGTCAGCCTTATTCAGTCAGTCTGTCAGTCATCCTTATTCAGTCAGTCAGTCAGTCGGTCAGTCCTGTCCAGTCAGTTAGTCAGTCAAGCAGTCAGTCAGGTAGTCAAGCAGTCAGTCAGTCAGTGTCAGTCAGTCATTTAGTCATTCAGTCAGTCAGTGAAATAGCCAGTCAGAGAGTCAAGCAGTCAGTCAGTCAGTCTCAGTCAGTCAGTTAGTCAGTCAGTCAGTCAGTTAGTCAGTCAGTCAGTCAGTCAGTCAGTCAGTCCAGTCTCAGTCAGTCAGGCAGTTAGTCAGTCAGTCTCGGTCAGTCAGTGAGTCAGTCAGTCAGTATCAGTCAGTCAGTGAGTCAGTCTGTCAGTCAGGCAGTATCAGTCAGGCAGTAAGACTCCGCACGACAGAACTCCGATAGCCTAATGGCTAGACCGCTGGTCTTCCAAGCGAGTGGCCTGGGTTCGAGTCCCAGCCGGAGCGAATATCTTCAATGTATATATTTCTTTTCTAATTTGAAAATTCTTTTTTTTTTCAATTTCTTTCCTTTGCAATTATTGATTATTTATGTAGGGAAGAAAATTCTGAGTCAGTTTAATTTTTCAACACGAAGATTTCAAAGTGTTTAAATAAACAATTACCAAATTGCATTTTTTGTTTTTATTATATTTAAAACTCCCACCGACAGAGCTCCCATAGATTAATGGCTAGAGTGTTAGGCTTCCAAGCGAGTGGCCCTGGGTTCGAGTCCCAGCCTGAACGAAAATCTTCAATGTATACTTTTAGTTTCTAATTTGAAATTTCTTCTTCTTTTTTTTTTAATTTTTCTCTTTTGCGAATATTGATTATTTATGTAGGGAGAAAAATTCTGAGTCAGTTTAATTATTCGACCTGTAAATTTCAAAGTGTTTGAATCAATAATTACCAAGGTGCATTTTTTGTTTTTATTATATTTAAGACTTCCATCGACAGAGCTCCGATAGCCTAATGGCTAGACCGTTGGGCTCCTAGCGCGTGGTACTGGGTTCGAGTCCCGGCCGGAAAGGAAATCTTAAATGCAAATATTTTTTTCTAATTTTATAATTCTTTTTTTTTTATTTTTCTCTTTTGCGAAGTCAGTCAGTCAGTCTGACAGTCAATCAGTCAAGCACTCAGTCATTCAGTCTCAGTCAGTCAGTCCAGTCAGTCAGTCACTCAGTCAGTCAGTTAGTCCTTCAGCCAGTCAGTCAAGCAGTCAGTCATTTAGTCTCAGTCAGTCAGTCATTCAGTCAGTCAGTCAGTCAGGCAGTCAGTCAGTCAGTCAGTCGGTCAGTCCTGTGCAGTCAGTTAGTCACTAAAGCAGTCAGTCAGTCTCAGTCAGTCAGTCAGTCCAGTCCAGTCTCAGTCAGTCAGTCAGTCAGTCTCGGTCAGTCAGTCAGTCAGTCATTCAGTCAGTCAGTCAGTCAGGCAGTCAGTCAGTCGGTCAGCCTTTTTCAGTCAGTCTGTCAGTCAGTCAGTCAGTCAGCCTTATTCAGTCAGTCTGTCAGTCATCCTTATTCAGTCAGTCTGTCAGTCAGTCAGTCGGTCAGTCCTGTCCAGTCAGTTAGTCAGTCAAGCAGTCAGTCAGGTAGTCAAGCAGTCAGTCAGTCAGTGTCAGTCAGTCATTTAGTCATTCAGTCAGTCAGTGAAATAGCCAGTCAGAGAGTCAAGCAGTCAGTCAGTCAGTCTCAGTTAGTCAGTTAGTCAGTCAGTCAGTCAGTCAGTCAGTCAGTCCAGTCTCAGTCAGTCAGGCAGTTAGTCAGTCAGTCTCGGTCAGTCAGTGAGTCAGTCAGTCAGTATCAGTCAGTCAGTGAGTCAGTCTGTCAGTCAGGCAGTATCAGTCGGGCAGTAAGACTCCGCTCGACAGAACTCCGATAGCCTAATGGCTAGACCGCTGGTCTTCCAAGCGAGTGGCCTGGGTTCGAGTCCCAGCCGGAGCGAATATCTTCAATGTATATATTTCTTTTCTAATTTGAAAATTCTTTTTTTTTTCAATTTCTTTCCTTTGCAACTATTGATTATTTATGTAGGGAAGAAAATTCTGAGTCAGTTTAATTTTTCGACACGAAGGTTTCAAAGTGTTTAAATAAACAATTACCAAGGTGCATTTTTTGTTTTTATTATATTTAAAACTCCCACCGACAGAGCTCCCATAGACTAATGGCTAGAGTGTTAGGCTTCCAAGCGAGTGGCCCTGGGTTCGAGTCCCAGCCTGAACGAAAATCTTCAATGTATACTTTTAGTTTCTAATTTCAAATTTCTTCTTCTTTTTTTTTTAATTTTTCTCTTTTGCGAATATTGATTATTTATGTAGGGAGAAAAATTCTGAGTCAGTTTAATTATTCGACCTGTAAATTTCAAAGTGTTTGAATCAATAATTACCAAGGTGCATTTTTTGTTTTTATTATATTTAAGACTTCCATCGACAGAGCTCCGATAGCCTAATGGCTAGACCGTTGGGTTCCTAGCGCGTGGTACTGGGTTCGAGTCCCGGCCGGAAAGGAAATCTTAAATGCAAATATTTTTTTCTAATTTTATAATTCTTTTTTTTTTATTTTTCCCTTTTGCGAAGTCAGTCAGTCAGTCTGACAGTCAATCAGTCAAGCACTCAGTCACTCAGTCTCAGTCAGTCAGTCCAGTCAGTCAGTCACTCAGTCAGTCAGTTAGTCCTTCAGCCAGGCAGTCAAGCAGTCAGTCATTTAGTCTCAGTCAGTCAGTCATTCAGTCAGTCAGGCAGTCAGTCAGTCAGTCAGTCGATCAGTCCTGTGCAGTCAGTTAGTCACTAAAGCAGTCAGTCAGTCTCAGTCAGTCAGTCAGTCCAGTCCAGTCTCAGTCAGTCAGTCAGTCAGTCTCGGTCAATCAGTCAGTCAGTCATTCAGTCAGTCAGTCAGTCAGGCAGTCAGTCAGTCGGTCAGCCTTATTCAGTCAGTCTGTCAGTCAGTCAGTCAGTCAGCCTTATTCAGTCAGTCTGTCAGTCATCCTTATTCAGTCAGTCAGTCAGTCGGTCAGTCCTGTCCAGTCAGTTAGTCAGTCAAGCAGTCAGTCAGGTAGTCAAGCAGTCAGTCAGTCAGTGTCAGTCAGTCATTTAGTCATTCAGTCAGTCAGTCAGTCAGTCAGTCAGTCCAGTCTCAGTCAGTCAGGCAGTTAGTCAGTCAGTCTCGGTCAGTCAGTGAGTCAGTCAGTCAGTCAGTCAGTCCAGTCTCAGTCAGTCAGGCAGTTAGTCAGTCAGTCTCGGTCAGTCAGTGAGTCAGTCAGTCAGTATCAGTCAGTCAGTGAGTCAGTCTGTCAGTCAGGCAGTATCAGTCAGGCAGTAAGACTCCGCTCGACAGAACTCCGATAGCCTAATGGCTAGACCGCTGGTCTTCCAAGCGAGTGGCCTGGGTTCGAGTCCCAGCCGGAGCGAATATCTTCAATGTATATATTTCTTTTCTAATTTGAAAATTCTTTTTTTTTCAATTTCTTTCCTTTGCAATTATTGATTATTTATGTAGGGAAGAAAATACTGAGTCAGTTTAATTTTTCGACACGAAGATTTCAAAGTGTTTAAATAAACAATTACCAAGGTGCATTTTTTGTTTTTATTATATTTAAAACTCCCACCGACAGAGCTCCCATAGACTAATGGCTAGAGTGTTAGGCTTCCAAGCGAGTGGCCCTGGGTTCGAGTCCCAGCCTGAACGAAAATCTTCAATGTATACTTTTAGTTTCTAATTTGAAATTTTTTCTTCTTTTTTTTTTAATTTTTCTCTTTTGCGAATATTGATTATTTATGTAGGGAGAAAAATTCTGAGTCAGTTTAATTATTCGACCTGTAAATTTCAAAGTGTTTGAATCAATAATTACCAAGGTGCATTTTTTGTTTTTATTATATTTAAGACTTCCATCGACAGAGCTCCGATAGCCTAATAGCTAGACCGTTGGGTTCCTAGCGCGTGGTACTGGGTGCGAGTATCTGCCGGAAAGGAAATCTTAAATGCAAATATTTTTTTCTAATTTTATAATTCTTTTTTTTTAATTTTTCCCTTTTGCGAAGTCAGTCAGTCAGTCTGACAGTCAATCAGTCAAGCACTCAGTCATTCAGTCTCAGTCAGTCAGTCCAGTCAGTCAGTCACTCAGTCAGTCAGTTAGTCCTTCAGCCAGTCAGTCAAGCAGTCAGTCATTTAGTCTCAGTCAGTCAGTCATTCAGTCAGTCAGTCAGTCAGGCAGTCAGTCAGTCAGTCAGTCGGTCAGTCCTGTGCAGTCAGTTAGTCACTAAAGCAGTCAGTCAGTCTCAGTCAGTCAGTCAGTCTCAGTCAGTCAGTTAGTCAGTCAGTCAGTCAGTCAGTCAGTCAGTCCAGTCTCAGTCAGTCAGGCAGTTAGTCAGTCAGTCTCGGTCAGTCAGTGAGTCAGTCAGTCAGTATCAGTCAGTCAGTGAGTCAGTCTGTCAGTCAGGCAGTATCAGTCAGGCAGTGAGACTCCGCTCGACAGAACTCCGATAGCCTAATGGCTAGACCGCTGGTCTTCCAAGCGAGTGGCCTGGGTTCGAGTCCCAGCCGGAGCGAATATCTTCAATGTATATATTTCTTTTCTAATTTGAAAATTCTTTTTTTTTCAATTTCTTTCCTTTGCAATTATTGATTATTTATGTAGGGAAGAAAATTCTGAGTCAGTTTAATTTTTCGACACGAAGATTTCAAAGTGTTTAAATAAACAATTACCAAGGTGCATTTTTTGTTTTTATTATATTTAAAACTCCCACCGACAGAGCTCCCATAGACTAATGGCTAGAGTGTTAGGCTTCCAAGCGAGTGGCCCTGGGTTCGAGTCCCAGCCTGAACGAAAATCTTCAATGTATACTTTTAGTTTCTAATTTGAAATTTCTTCTTCTTTTTTTTTTTAATTTTTCTCTTTTGCGAATATTGATTATTTATGTAGGGAGAAAAATTCTGAGTCAGTTTAATTATTCGACCTGTAAATTTCAAAGTGTTTGAATCAATAATTACCAAGGTGCATTTTTTGATTTTATTATATTTAAGACTTCCATCGACAGAGCTCCGATAGCCTAATGGCTAGACCGTTGGGCTCCTAGCGCGTGGTACTGGGTTCGAGTCCCGGCCGGAAAGGAAATCTTAAATGCAAATATTTTTTTCTAATTTTATAATTCTTTTTTTTTTATTTTTCCCTTTTGCGAAGTCAGTCAGTCAGTCTGACAGTCAATCAGTCAAGCACTCAGTCATTCAGTCTCAGTCAGTCAGTCCAGTCAGTCAGTCACTCAGTCAGTCAGTTAGTCCTTCAGCCAGTCAGTCAAGCAGTCAGTCATTTAGTCTCAGTCAGTCAGTCATTCAGTCAGTCAGTCAGTCAGGCAGTCAGTCAGTCAGTCAGTCGGTCAGTCCTGTGCAGTCAGTTAGTCACTAAAGCAGTCAGTCAGTCTCAGTCAGTCAGTCAGTCAGTCAGTCCAGTCCAGTCTCAGTCAGTCAGTCAGTCAGTCTCGGTCAGTCAGTCAGTCAGTCATTCAGTCAGTCAGTCAGTCAGGCAGTCAGTCAGTCGGTCAGCCTTATTCAGTCAGTCTGTCAGTCAGTCAGTCAGTCAGCCTTATTCCGTCAGTCTGTCAGTCATCCTTATTCAGTCAGTCAGTCAGTCGGTCAGTCCTGTCCAGTCAGTTAGTCAGTCAAGCAGTCAGTCAGGTAGTCAAGCAGTCAGTCAGTCAGTGTCAGTCAGTCATTTAGTCATTCAGTCAGTCAGTGAAATAGCCAGTCAGAGAGTCAAGCAGTCAGTCAGTCAGTCTCCGTCAGTCAGTTAGTCAGTCAGTCAGTCAGTCAGTCAGTCAGTCCAGTCTCAGTCAGTCAGGCAGTTAGTCAGTCAGTCTCGGTCAGTCAGTGAGTCAGTCAGTCAGTATCAGTCAGTCAGTGAGTCAGTCTGTCAGTCAGGCAGTCTGTCAGTCAGGCAGTATCAGTCAGGCAGTAAGACTCCGCTCGACAGAACTCCGATAGCCTAATGGCTAGACCGCTGGTCTTCCAAGCGAGTGGCCTGGGTTCGAGTCCCAGCCGGAGCGAATATCTTCAATGTATATATTTCTTTTCTAATTTGAAAATTCTTTTTTTTTTCAATTTCTTTCCTTTGCAATTATTGATTATTTATGTAGGGAAGAAAATTCTGAGTCAGTTTAATTTTTCGACACGAAGATTTCAAAGTGTTTAAATAAACAATTACCAAGGTGCATTTTTTGTTTTTATTATATTTAAAACTCCCACCGACAGAGCTCCCATAGACTAATGGCTAGAGTGTTAGGCTTCCAAGCGAGTGGCCCAGGGTTCGAGTCCCAGCCTGAACGAAAATCTTCAATGTATACTTTTAGTTTCTAATTTGAAATTCCTTCTTCTTTTTTTTTAATTTTTCTCTTTTGCGAATATTGATTATTTATGTAGGGAGAAAAATTCTGAGTCAGTTTAATTATTCGACCTGTAAATTTCAAAGTGTTTGAATCAATAATTACCAAGGTGCATTTTTTGTTTTTATTATATTTAAGACTTCCATCGACAGAGCTCCGATAGCCTAATGGCTAGACCGTTGGGTTCCTAGCGCGTGGTACTGGGTTCGAGTCCCGGCCGGAAAGGAAATCTTAAATGCAAATATTTTTTTCTAATTTTATAATTCTTTTTTTTTTATTTTTCCCTTTTGCGAAGTCAGTCAGTCAGTCTGACAGTCAATCAGTCAAGCACTCAGTCATTCAGTCTCAGTCAGTCAGTCCAGTCAGTCAGTCACTCAGTCAGTCAGTTAGTCCTTCAGCCAGTCAGTCAAGCAGTCAGTCATTTAGTCTCAGTCAGTCAGTCATTCAGTCAGTCAGTCAGTCAGGCAGTCAGTCAGTCAGTCAGTCGGTCAGTCCTGTGCAGTCAGTTAGTCACTAAAGCAGTCAGTCAGTCTCAGTCAGTCAGTCAGTCAGTCAGTCCAGTCCAGTCTCAGTCAGTCAGTCAGTCAGTCTCGGTCAGTCAGTCAGTCAGTCATTCAGTCAGTCAGTCAGTCAGGCAGTCAGTCAGTCGGTCAGCCTTATTCAGTCAGTCTGTCAGTCAGTCAGTCAGTCAGCCTTATTCAGTCAGTCTGTCAGTCATCCTTATTCAGTCAGTCTGTCAGTCAGTCAGTCGGTCAGTCCTGTCCAGTCAGTTAGTCAGTCAAGCAGTCAGTCAGGTAGTCAAGCAGTCAGTCAGTCAGTGTCAGTCAGTCATTTAGTCATTCAGTCAGTCAGTGAAATAGCCAGTCAGAGCGTCAAGCAGTCAGTCAGTCAGTCTCAGTCAGTCAGTTAGTCAGTCAGTCAGTCAGTCAGTCCAGTCTCAGTCAGTCAGGCAGTTAGTCAGTCAGTCTCGGTCAGTCAGTGAGTCAGTCAGTCAGTATCAGTCAGTCAGTGAGTCAGTCTGTCAGTCAGGCAGTATCAGTCAGGCAGTATCAGTCAGGCAGTAAGACTCCGCACGACAGAACTCCGATAGCCTAATGGCTAGACCGCTGGTCTTCCAAGCGAGTGGCCTGGGTTCGAGTCCCAGCCGGAGCGAATATCTTCAATGTATATATTTCTTTTCTAATTTGAAAATTCTTTTTTTTTTCAATTTCTTTCCTTTGCAATTATTGATTATTTATGTAGGGAAGAAAATTCTGAGTCAGTTTAATTTTTCGACACGAAGATTTCAAAGTGTTTAAATAAACAATTACCAAGGTGCATTTTTTGTTTTTATTATATTTAAAACTCCCACCGACAGAGCTCCCATAGACTAATGGCTAGAGTGTTAGGCTTCCAAGCGAGTGGCCCTGGGTTCGAGTCCCAGCCTGAACGAAAATCTTCAATGTATACTTTTAGTTTCTAATTTGAAATTTCTTCTTCTTTTTTTTTAATTTTTCTCTTTTGCGAATATTGATTATTTATGTAGGGAGAAAAATTCTGAGTCAGTTTAATTATTCGACCTGTAAATTTCAAAGTGTTTGAATCAATAATTACCAAGGTGCATTTTTTGTTTTTATTATATTTAAGACTTCCATCGACAGAGCTCCGATAGCCTAATGGCTAGACCGTTGGGCTCCTAGCGCGTGGTACTGGGTTCGAGTCCCGGCCGGAAAGGAAATCTTAAATGCAAATATTTTTTTCTAATTTTATAATTCTTTTTTTTTTATTTTTCCCTTTTGCGAAGTCAGTCAGTCAGTCTGACAGTCAATCAGTCAAGCACTCAGTCATTCAGTCTCAGTCAGTCAGTCCAGTCAGTCAGTCACTCAGTCAGTCAGTTAGTCCTTCAGCCAGTCAGTCAAGCAGTCAGTCATTTAGTCTCAGTCAGTCAGTCATTCAGTCAGTCAGTCAGTCAGGCAGTCAGTCAGTCAGTCAGTCGGTCAGTCCTGTGCAGTCAGTTAGTCACTAAAGCAGTCAGTCAGTCTCAGTCAGTCAGTCAGTCAGTCAGTCCAGTCCAGTCTCAGTCAGTCAGTCAGTCAGTCTCGGTCAGTCAGTCAGTCAGTCATTCAGTCAGTCAGTCAGTCAGGCAGTCAGTCAGTCAGTCAGTCGGTCAGTCCTGTGCAGTCAGTTAGTCACTAAAGCAGTCAGTCAGTGTCAGTCAGTCAGTCAGTCAGTCAGTCCAGTCCAGTCTCAGTCAGTCAGTCAGTCAGTCTCGGTCAGTCAGTCAGTCAGTCATTCAGTCAGTCAGTCAGTCAGGCAGTCAGTCAGTCGGTCAGCCTTATTCAGTCAGTCTGTCAGTCAGTCAGTCAGTCAGCCTTATTCAGTCAGTCTGTCAGTCATCCTTATTCAGTCAGTCTGTCAGTCAGTCAGTCGGTCAGTCCTGTCCAGTCAGTTAGTCAGTCAAGCAGTCAGTCAGGTAGTCAAGCAGTCAGTCAGTCAGTGTCAGTCAGTCATTTAGTCATTCAGTCAGTCAGTGAAATAGCCAGTCAGAGAGTCAAGCAGTCAGACAGTCAGTCTCAGTCAGTCAGTTAGTCAGTCAGTCAGTCAGTCAGTCAGTCAGTCCAGTCTCAGTCAGTCAGGCAGTTAGTCAGTCAGTCTCGGTCAGTCAGTGAGTCAGTCAGTCAGTATCAGTCAGTCAGTGAGTCAGTCTGTCAGTCAGGCAGTATCAGTCAGGCAGTAAGACTCCGCTCGACAGAACTCCGATAGCCTAATGGCTAGACCGCTGGTCTTCCAAGCGAGTGGCCTGGGTTCGAGTCCCAGCCGGAGCGAATATCTTCAATGTATATATTTCTTTTATAATTTGAAAATTCTTTTTTTTTTCAATTTCTTTCCTTTGCAATTATTGATTATTTATGTAGGGAAGAAAATTCTGAGTCAGTTTAATTTTTCGACACGAAGATTTCAAAGTGTTTAAATAAACAATTACCAAGGTGCATTTTTTGTTTTTATTATATTTAAAACTCCCACCGACAGAGCTCCCATAGACTAATGGCTAGAGTGTTAGGCTTCCAAGCGAGTGGCCCTGGGTTCGAGTCCCAGCCTGAACGAAAATCTTCAATGTATACTTTTAGTTTCTAATTTGAAATTCCTTCTTCTTTTTTTTTTAATTTTTCTCTTTTGCGAATATTGATTATTTATGTAGGGAAAAAAATTCTGAGTCAGTTTAATTATTCGACCTGTAAATTTCAAAGTGTTTGAATCAATAATTACCAAGGTGCATTTTTTGTTTTTATTATATTTAAGACTTCCATCGACAGAGCTCCGATAGCCTAATGGCTAGACCGTTGGGTTCCTAGCGCGTGGTACTGGGTTCGAGTCCCGGCCGGAAAGGAAATCTTAAATGCAAATATTTTTTTCTAATTTTATAATTCTTTTTTTTTTATTTTTCCCTTTTTCGAAGTCAGTCAGTCAGTCTGACAGTCAATCAGTCAAGCACTCAGTCATTCAGTCTCAGTCAGTCAGTCCAGTCAGTCAGTCACTCAGTCAGTCAGTTAGTCCTTCAGCCAGTCAGTCAAGCAGTCAGTCATTTAGTCTCAGTCAGTCAGTCATTCAGTCAGTCAGTCAGTCAGGCAGTCAGTCAGTCAGTCAGTCAGTCGGTCAGTCCTGTGCAGTCAGTTAGTCACTAAAGCAGTCAGTCAGTCTCAGTCAGTCAGTCAGTCAGTCAGTCCAGTCCAGTCTCAGTCAGTCAGTCAGTCAGTCTCGGTCAGTCAGTCAGTCAGTCATTCAGTCAGTCAGTCAGTCAGGCAGTCAGTCAGTCGGTCAGCCTTATTCAGTCAGTCTGTCAGTCAGTCAGTCAGTCAGCCTTATTCAGTCAGTCTGTTAGTCATCCTTATTCAGTCAGTCTGTCAGTCAGTCAGTCGGTCAGTCCTGTCCAGTCAGTTAGTCAGTCAAGCAGTCAGTCAGGTAGTCAAGCAGTCAGTCAGTCAGTGTCAGTCAGTCATTTAGTCATTCAGTCAGTCAGTGAAATAGCCAGTCAGAGAGTCAAGCAGTCAGTCAGTCAGTCTCAGTCAGTCAGTTAGTCAGTCAGTCAGTCAGTCAGTCAGTCAGTCCAGTCTCAGTCAGTCAGGCAGTTAGTCAGTCAGTCTCGGTCAGTCAGTGAGTCAGTCAGTCAGTATCAGTCAGTCAGTGAGTCAGTCTGTCAGTCAGGCAGTAAGACTCCGCTCGACAGAACTCCGATAGCCTAATGGCTAGACCGCTGGTCTTCCAAGCGAGTGGCCTGGGTTCGAGTCCCAGCCGGAGCGAATATCTTTAATGTATATATTTCTTTTCTAATTTGAAAATTCTTTTTTTTTTCAATTTCTTTCCTTTGCAATTATTGATTATTTATGTAGGGAAGAAAATTCTGAGTCAGTTTAATTTTTCGACACGAAGATTTCAAAGTGTTTAAATAAACAATTACCAAGGTGCATTTTTTGTTTTTATTATATTTAAAACTCCCACCGACAGAGCTCCCATAGACTAATGGCTAGAGTGTTAGGCTTCCAAGCGAGTGGCCCTGGGTTCGAGTCCCAGTCTGAACGAAAATCTTCAATGTATACTTTTAGTTTCTAATTTGAAATTCCTTCTTCTTTTTTTTTTAATTTTTCTCTTTTGCGAATATTGATTATTTATGTAGGGAGAAAAATTCTGAGTCAGTTTAATTATTCGACCTGTAAATTTCAAAGTGTTTGAATCAATAATTACCAAGGTGCATTTTTTGTTTTTATTATATTTAAGACTTCCATCGACAGAGCTCCGATAGCCTAATGGCTAGACCGTTGGGTTCCTAGCGCGTGGTACTGAGTTCGAGTCCCGGCCGGAAAGGAAATCTTAAATGCAAATATTTTTTTCTAATTTTATAATTCTTTTTTTTTATTTTTCCCTTTTTCGAAGTCAGTCAGTCAGTCTGACAGTCAATCAGTCAAGCACTCAGTCATTCAGTCTCAGTCAGTCAGTCCAGTCAGTCAGTCACTCAGTCAGTCAGTTAGTCCTTCAGCCAGTCAGTCAAGCAGTCAGTCATTTAGTCTCAGTCAGTCAGTCATTCAGTCAGTCAGTCAGTCAGGCAGTCAGTCAGTCAGTCAGTCGGTCAGTCCTGTGCAGTCAGTCAGTCAGTCCAGTCCAGTCTCAGTCAGTCAGTCAGTCAGTCTCGGTCAGTCAGTCAGTCAGTCATTCAGTCAGTCAGTCAGTCAGGCAGTCAGTCAGTCGGTCAGCCTTATTCAGTCAGTCTGTCAGTCAGTCAGTCAGTCAGCCTTATTCAGTCAGTCTGTCAGTCATCCTTATTCAGTCAGTCTGTCAGTCAGTCAGTCGGTCAGTCCTGTCCAGTCAGTTAGTCAGTCAAGCAGTCAGTCAGGTAGTCAAGCAGTCAGTCAGTCAGTGTCAGTCAGTCATTTAGTCATTCAGTCAGTCAGTGAAATAGCCAGTCAGAGAGTCAAGCAGTCAGTCAGTCAGTCTCAGTCAGTCAGTTAGTCAGTCAGTCAGTCAGTCCAGTCTCAGTCAGTCAGGCAGTTAGTCAGTCAGTCTCGGTCAGTCAGTGAGTCAGTCAGTCAGTATCAGTCAGTCAGTGAGTCAGTCTGTCAGTCAGGCAGTATCAGTCAGGCAGTAAGACTCCGCTCGACAGAACTCCGATAGCCTAATGGCTAGACCGCTGGTCTTCCAAGCGAGTGGCCTGGGTTCGAGTCCCAGCCGGAGCGAATATCTTCAATGTATATATTTCTTTTATAATTTGAAAATTCTTTTTTTTTTCTATTTCTTTCCTTTGCAATTATTGATTATTTATGTAGGGAAGAAAATTCTGAGTCAGTTTAATTTTTCGACACAAAGATTTCAAAGTGTTTAAATAAACAATTACCAAGGTGCATTTTTTGTTTTTATTATATTTAAAACTCCCACCGACAGACCTCCCATAGACTGATGGCTAGAGTGTTAGGCTTCCAAGCGAGTGGCCCTGGGTTCGAGTCCCAGCCTGAACGAAAATCTTCAATGTATACTTTTAGTTTCTAATTTGAAATTCCTTCTTCTTTTTTTTTTTTAATTTTTCTCTTTTGCGAATATTGATTATTTATGTAGGGAGAAAAATTCTGAGTCAGTTTAATTATTCGACCTGTAAATTTCAAAGTGTTTGAATCAATAATTACCAAGGTGCATTTTTTGTTTTTATTATATTTAAGACTTCCATCGACAGAGCTCCGATAGCCTAATGGCTAGACCGTTGGGTTCCTAGCGCGTGGTACTGGGTTCGAGTCCCGGCCGGAAAGGAAATCTTAAATGCAAATATTTTTTTCTAATTTTATAATTCTTATTTTTTATTTTTCCCTTTTTCGAAGTCAGTCAGTCAGTCTGACAGTCAATCAGTCAAGCACTCAGTCATTCAGTCTCAGTCAGTCAGTCCAGTCAGTCAGTCACTCAGTCAGTCAGTTAGTCCTTCAGCCAGTCAGTCAAGCAGTCAGTCATTTAGTCTCAGTCAGTCAGTCATTCAGTCAGTCAGTCAGTCAGGCAGTCAGTCAGTCAGTCAGTCGGTCAGTCCTGTGCAGTCAGTTAGTCACTAAAGCAGTCAGTCAGTCTCAGTCAGTCAGTCAGTCAGTCAGTCCAGTCCAGTCTCAGTCAGTCAGTCAGTCAGTCTCGGTCAGTCAGTCAGTCAGTCATTCAGTCAGTCAGTCAGTCAGGCAGTCAGTCAGTCGGTCAGCCTTATTCAGTCAGTCTGTCAGTCAGTCAGTCAGTCAGCCTTATTCAGTCAGTCTGTCAGTCATCCTTATTCAGTCAGTCTGTCAGTCAGTCAGTCGGTCAGTCCTGTCCAGTCAGTTAGTCAGTCAAGCAGTCAGTCAGGTAGTCAAGCAGTCAGTCAGTCAGTGTCAGTCAGTCATTTAGTCATTCAGTCAGTCAGTGAAATAGCCAGTCAGAGAGTCAAGCAGTCAGTCAGTCAGTCTCAGTCAGTCAGTTAGTCAGTCAGTCAGTCAGTCAGTCAGTCAGTCCAGTCTCAGTCAGTCAGGCAGTTAGTCAGTCAGTCTCGGTCAGTCAGTGAGTCAGTCAGTCAGTATCAGTCAGTCAGTGAGTCAGTCTGTCAGTCAGGCAGTATCAGTCAGGCAGTAAGACTCCGCTCGACAGAACTCCGATAGCCTAATGGCTAGACCGCTGGTCTTCCAAGCGAGTGGCCTGGGTTCGAGTCCCAGCCGAAGCGAATATCTTCAATGTATATATTTCTTTTCTAATTTGAAAATTCTTTTTTTTTTCAATTTCTTTCCTTTGCAATTATTGATTATTTATGTAGGGAAGAAAATTCTGAGTCAGTTTAATTTTTCGACACGAAGATTTCAAAGTGTTTAAATAAACAATTACCAAGGTGCATTTTTTGTTTTTATTATATTTAAAACTCCCACCGACAGAGCTCCCATAGACTAATGGCTAGAGTGTTAGGCTTCCAAGCGAGTGGCCCTGGGTTCGAGTCCCAGCCTGAACGAAAATCTTCAATGTATACTTTTAGTTTCTAATTTGAAATTCCTTCTTCTTTTTTTTTTATTTTTTCTCTTTTGCGAATATTGATTATTTATGTAGGGAGAAAAATTCTGAGTCAGTTTAATTATTCGACCTGTAAATTTCAAAGTGTTTGAATCAATAATTACCAAGGTGCATTTTATGTTTTTATTATATTTAAGACTTCCATCGACAGAGCTCCGATAGCCTAATGGCTAGACCGTTGGGCTCCTAGCGCGTGGTACTGGGTTCGAGTCCCGGCCGGAAAGGAAATCTTAAATGCAAATATTTTTTTCTAATTTTATAATTCTTTTTTTTTTATTTTTCCCTTTTGCGAAGTCAGTCAGTCAGTCTGACAGTCAATCAGTCAAGCACTCAGTCATTCAGTCTCAGTCAGTCAGTCCAGTCAGTCAGTCACTCAGTCAGTCAGTTAGTCCTTCAGCCAGTCAGTCAAGCAGTCAGTCATTTAATCTCAGTCAGTCAGTCATTCAGTCAGTCAGTCAGTCAGTCAGGCAGTCAGTCAGTCAGTCGGTCAGTCCTGTGCAGTCAGTTAGTCACTAAAGCAGTCAGTCAGTCTCAGTCAGTCAGTCAGTCAGTCAGTCCAGTCCAGTCTCAGTCAGTCAGTCAGTCAGTCTCGGTCAGTCAGTCAGTCAGTCATTCAGTCAGTCAGTCAGTCAGGCAGTCAGTCAGTCGGTCAGCCTTATTCAGTCAGTCTGTCAGTCAGTCAGTCAGTCAGCCTTATTCAGTCAGTCTGTCAGTCATCCTTATTCAGTCAGTCTGTCAGTCAGTCAGTCGGTCAGTCCTGTCCAGTCAGTTAGTCAGTCAAGCAGTCAGTCAGGTAGTCAAGCAGTCAGTCAGTCAGTGTCAGTCAGTCATTTAGTCATTCAGTCAGTCAGTGAAATAGCCAGTCAGAGAGTCAAGCAGTCAGTCAGTCAGTCTCAGTCAGTCAGTTAGTCAGTCAGTCAGTCAGTCAGTCAGTCAGTCCAGTCTCAGTCAGTCAGGCAGTTAGTCAGTCAGTCTCGGTCAGTCAGTGAGTCAGTCAGTCAGTATCAGTCAGTCAGTGAGTCAGTCTGTCAGTCAGGCAGTATCGTTCAGGCAGTAAGACTCCGCTCGACAGAACTCCGATAGCCTAATGGCTAGACCGCTGGTCTTCCAAGCGAGTGGCCTGGGTTCGAGTCCCAGCCGGAGCGAATATCTTCAATGTATATATTTCTTTTCTAATTTGAAAATTCTTTTTTTTTTCAATTTCTTTCCTTTGCAATTATTGATTATTTATAAAGGGAAGAAAATTCTAAGTCAGTTTAATTTTTCGACACGAAGATTTCAAAGTGTTTAAATAAACAATTACCAAGGTGCATTTTTTGTTTTTATTATATTTAAAACTCCCACCGACAGAGCTCCCATAGACTAATGGCTAGAGTGTTAGGCTTCCAAGCGAGTGGCCCTGGGTTCGAGTCCCAGCCTGAACGAAAATCTTCAATGTATACTTTTAGTTTCTAATTTGAAATTTCTTCTTCTTTTTTTTTTAATTTTTCTCTTTTGCGAATATTGATTATTTATGTAGGGAGAAAAATTCTGAGTCAGTTTAATTATTCGACCTATAAATTTCAAAGTGTTTGAATCAATAATTACCAAGGTGCATTTTTTGTTTTTATTATATTTAAGACTTCCATCGACAGAGCTCCGATAGCCTAATGGCTAGACCGTTGGGTTCCTAGCGCGTGGTACTGGGTTCGAGTCCCGGCCGGAAAGGAAATCTTAAATGCAAATATTTTTTTCTAATTTTATAATTCTTTTTTTTTTTATTTTTCCCTTTTGCGAAGTCAGTCAGTCAGTCTGACAGTCAATCAGTCAAGCACTCAGTCATTCAGTCTCAGTCAGTCAGTCCAGTCAGTCAGTCACTTAGTCAGTCATTTAGTCCTTCGGCCAGTCAGTCAAGCAGTCAGTCATTTAGTCTCAGTCAGTCAGTCATTCAGTCAGTCAGTCAGTCAGGCAGTCAGTCAGTCAGTCAGTCGGTCAGTCCTGTGCAGTCAGTTAGTCACTAAAGCAGTCAGTCAGTCTCAGTCAGTCAGTCAGTCAGTCAGTCCAGTCCAGTCTCAGTCAGTCAGTCAGTCAGTCTCGGTCAGTCAGTCAGTCAGTCATTCAGTCAGTCAGTCAGTCAGGCAGTCAGTCAGTCGGTCAGCCTTATTCAGTCAGTCGGTCAGCCTTATTCAGTCAGTCTGTCAGTCAGTCAGTCAGTCAGCCTTATTCAGTCAGTCTGTCAGTCAGTCAGTCGGTCAGTCCTGTCCAGTCAGTTAGTCAGTCAAGCAGTCAGTCAGGTAGTCAAGCAGTCAGTCAGTCAGTGTCAGTCAGTCATTTAGTCATTCAGTCAGTCAGTGAAATAGCCAGTCAGAGCGTCAAGCAGTCAGTCAGTCAGTCTCAGTCAGTCAGTTAGTCAGTCAGTCAGTCAGTCAGTCAGTCAGTCCAGTCTCAGTCAGTCAGGCAGTTAGTCAGTCAGTCTCGGTCAGTCAGTGAGTCAGTCAGTCAGTATCAGTCAGTCAGTGAGTCAGTCTGTCAGTCAGGCAGTATCAGTCAGGCAGTAAGACTCCGCACGACAGAACTCCGATAGCCTAATGGCTAGACCGCTGGTCTTCCAAGCGAGTGGCCTGGGTTCGAGTCCCAGCCGGAGCGAATATCTTCAATGTATATATTTCTTTTCTAATTTGAAAATTCTTTTTTTTTCAATTTCTTTCCTTTGCAATTATTGATTATTTATGTAGGGAAGAAAATTCTGAGTCAGTTTAATTTTTCGACACGAAGATTTCAAAGTGTTTAAATAAACAATTACCAAGGTGCATTTTTTGTTTTTATTATATTTAAAACTCCCACCGACAGAGCTCCCAAAGACTAATGGCTAGAGTGTTAGGCTTCCAAGCGAGTGGCCCTGGGTTCGAGTCCCAGCCTGAACGAAAATCTTCAATGTATACTTTTAGTTTCTAATTTGAAATTTCTTCTTCTTTTTTTTTTAATTTTTCTCTTTTGCGAATATTGATTATTTATGTAGGGAGAAAAATTCTGAGTCAGTTTAATTATTCGACCTGTAAATTTCAAAGTGTTTGAATCAATAATTACCAAGGTGCATTTTTTGTTTTTATTATATTTAAGACTTCCATCGACAGAGCTCCGATAGCCTAATGGCTAGACCGTTGGGCTCCTAGCGCGTGGTACTGGGTTCGAGTCCCGGCCGGAAAGGAAATCTTAAATGCAAATATTTTTTTCTAATTTTATAATTCTTTTTTTTTTATTTTTCCCTTTTGCGAAGTCAGTCAGTCAGTCTGACAGTCAATCAGTCAAGCACTCAGTCATTCAGTCTCAGTCAGTCAGTCACTCAGTCAGTCAGTTAGTCCTTCAGTAAGTCAGTCAAGCAGTCAGTCATTTAGTCTCAGTCAGTCAGTCATTCAGTCAGTCAGTCAGTCAGGCAGTCAGTCAGTCAGTCGGTCAGTCCTGTGCAGTCAGTTAGTCACTAAAGCAGTCAGTCAGTCTCAGTCAGTCAGTCAGTCAGTCAGTCCAGTCCAGTCTCAGTCAGTCAGTCAGTCAGTCTCGGTCAGTCAGTCAGTCAGTCATTCAGTCAGTCAGTCAGTCAGGCAGTCAGTCAGTCGGTCAGCCTTATTCAGTCAGTCTGTCAGTCAGTCAGTCAGTCAGCCTTATTCAGTCAGTCTGTCAGTCATCCTTATTCAGTCAGTCTGTCAGTCAGTCAGTCGGTCAGTCCTGTCCAGTCAGTTAGTCAGTCAAGCAGTCAGTCAGGTAGTCAAGCAGTCAGTCAGTCAGTGTCAGTCAGTCATTTAGTCATTCAGTCAGTCAGTGAAATAGCCAGTCAGAGAGTCAAGCAGTCAGTCAGTCAGTCTCAGTCAGTCAGTTAGTCAGTCAGTCAGTCAGTCAGTCAGTCAGGCAGTTAGTCAGTCAGTCTCGGTCAGTCAGTGAGTCAGTCAGTCAGTATCAGTCAGTCAGTGAGTCAGTCTGTCAGTCAGGCAGTATCAGTCAGGCAGTAAGACTCCGCTCGACAGAACTCCGATAGCCTAATGGCTAGACCGCTGGTCTTCCAAGCGAGTGGCCTGGGTTCGAGTCCCAGCCGGAGCGAATATCTTCAATGTATATATTTCTTTTATAATTTGAAAATTCTTTTTTTTTTCAATTTCTTTCCTTTGCAATTATTGATTATTTATGTAGGGAAGAAAATTCTGAGTCAGTTTAATTTTTCGACACGAAGATTTCAAAGTGTTTAAATAAACAATTTCCAAGGTGCATTTTTTGTTTTTATTATATTTAAAACTCCCACCGACAGAGCTCCCATAGACTAATGGCTAGAGTGTTAGGCTTCCAAGCGAGTGGCCCTGGGTTCGAGTCCCAGCCTGAACGAAAATCTTCAATGTATACTTTTAGTTTCTAATTTGAAATTCCTTCTTCTTTTTTTTTTAATTTTTCTCTTTTGCGAATATTGATTATTTATGTAGGGAGAAAAATTCTGAGTCAGTTTAATTATTCGACCTGTAAATTTCAAAGTGTTTGAATCAATAATTACCAAGGTGCATTTTTTGTTTTTATTATATTTAAGACTTCCATCGACAGAGCTCCGATAGCCTAATGGCTAGACCGTTGGGTTCCTAGCGCGTGGTACTGGGTTCGAGTCCCGGCCGGAAAGGAAATCTTAAATGCAAATATTTTTTTCTAATTTTATAATTCTTTTTTTTTATTTTTCCCTTTTTCGAAGTCAGTCAGTCAGTCTGACAGTCAATCAGTCAAGCACTCAGTCATTCAGTCTCAGTCAGTCAGTCCAGTCAGTCAGTCACTCAGTCAGTCAGTTAGTCCTTCAGCCAGTCAGTCAAGCAGTCAGTCATTTAGTCTCAGTCAGTCACTCATTCAGTCAGTCAGTCAGTCAGGCAGTCAGTCAGTCAGTCAGTCGGTCAGTCCTGTGCAGTCAGTTAGTCACTAAAGCAGTCAGTCAGTCTCAGTCAGTCAGTCAGTCAGTCTCGGTCAGTCAGTCAGTCAGTCATTCAGTCAGTCAGTCAGTCGGGCAGTCAGTCAGTCGGTCAGCCTTATTCAGTCAGTCTTTCAGTCAGTCAGTCAGTCAGCCTTATTCAGTCAGTCTTTCAGTCAGTCAGTCAGTCAGCCTTATTCAGTCAGTCTGTCAGTCATCCTTATTCAGTCAGTCTGTCAGTCAGTCAGTCGGTCAGACCTGTCCAGTCAGTTAGTCAGTCAAGCAGTCAGTCAGGTAGTCAAGCAGTCAGTCAGTCAGTGTCAGTCAGTCATTTAGTCATTCAGTCAGTCAGTGAAATAGCCAGTCAGAGAGTCAAGCAGT
Source organism: Uloborus diversus (assembly GCF_026930045.1). NCBI lineage: Eukaryota > Metazoa > Arthropoda > Arachnida > Araneae > Uloboridae > Uloborus > Uloborus diversus. The sequence continues at coordinate 189,253 of NW_026558472.1, read as the reverse complement.
CAGTCAGTCAGTCTCAGTCAGTCAGTTAGTCAGTCAGTCAGTCAGTCAGTCAGTCAGTCCAGTCTCAGTCAGTCAGGCAGTTAGTCAGTCAGTCTCGGTCAGTCAGTGAGTCAGTCAGTCAGTATCAGTCAGTCAGTGAGTCAGTCTGTCAGTCAGGCAGTATCAGTCAGGCAGTAAGACTCCGCTCGACAGAACTCCGATAGCCTAATGGCTAGACCGCTGGTCTTCCAAGCGAGTGGCCTGGGTTCGAGTCCCAGCCGGAGCGAATATCTTCAATGTATATATTTCTTTTCTAATTTGAAAATTCTTTTTTTTTCAATTTCTTTCCTTTGCAATTATTGATTATTTATGTAGGGAAGAAAATTCTGAGTCAGTTTAATTTTTCGACACGAAGATTTCAAAGTGTTTAAATAAACAACTACCAAGGTGCATTTTTTGTTTTTATTATATTTAAAACTCCCACCGACAGAGCTCCCATAGACTAATGGCTAGAGTGTTAGGCTTCCAAGCGAGTGGCCCTGGGTTCGAGTCCCAGCCTGAACGAAAATCTTCAATGTATACTTTTAGTTTCTAATTTGAAATTCCTTCTTCTTTTTTTTTAATTTTTCTCTTTTGCGAATATTGATTATTTATGTAGGGAGAAAAATTCTGAGTCAGTTTAATTATTCGACCTGTAAATTTCAAAGTGTTTGAATCAATAATTACCAAGGTGCATTTTTTGTTTTTATTATATTTAAGACTTCCATCGACAGAGCTCCGATAGCCTAATGGCTAGACCGTTGGGTTCCTAGCGCGTGGTACTGGGTTCGAGTCCCGGCCGGAAAGGAAATCTTAAATGCAAATATTTTTTTCTAATTTTATAATTCTTTTTTTTTATTTTTCCCTTTTTCGAAGTCAGTCAGTCAGTCTGACAGTCAATCAGTCAAGCACTCAGTCATTCAGTCTCAGTCAGTCAGTCCAGTCAGTCAGTCACTCAGTCAGTCAGTTAGTCCTTCAGCCAGTCAGTCAAGCAGTCAGTCATTTAGTCTCAGTCAGTCAGTCATTCAGTCAGTCAGTCAGTCAGGCAGTCAGTCAGTCAGTCAGTCGGTCAGTCCTGTGCAGTCAGTTAGTCACTAAAGCAGTCAGTCAGTCTCAGTCAGTCAGTCAGTCAGTCAGTCCAGTCCAGTCTCAGTCAGTCAGTCTCGGTCAGTCAGTCAGTCATTCAGTCAGTCAGTCAGTCAGGCAGTCAGTCAGTCGGTCAGCCTTATTCAGTCAGTCTGTCAGTCAGTCAGTCAGTCAGCCTTATTCAGTCAGTCTGTCACTCATCCTTATTCAGTCAGTCTGTCAGTCAGTCAGTCGGTCAGTCCTGTCCAGTCAGTTAGTCAGTCAAGCAGTCAGTCAGGTAGTCAAGCAGTCAGTCAGTCAGTGTCAGTCAGTCAGTTAGTCATTCAGTCAGTCAGTGAAATAGCCAGTCAGAGAGTCAAGCAGTCAGTCAGTCAGTCTCAGTCAGTCAGTTAGTCAGTCAGTCAGTCAGTCAGTCAGTCAGTCAGTCCAGTCTCAGTCAGTCAGGCAGTTAGTCAGTCAGTCTCGGTCAGTCAGTGAGTCAGTCAGTCAGTATCTGTCAGTCAGTGAGTAAGTCTGTCAGTCAGGCAGTATCAGTCAGGCAGTAAGACTCCGCTCGACAGAACTCCGATAGCCTAATGGCTAGACCGCTGGTCTTCCAAGCGAGTGGCCTGGGTTCGAGTCCCAGCCGGAGCGAATATCTTCAATGTATATATTTCTTTTCTAATTTGAAAATTCTTTTTTTTTCAATTTCTTTCCTTTGCAACTATTGATTATTTATGTAGGGAAGAAAATTCTGAGTCAGTTTAATTTTTCGACACGAAGATTTCAAAGTGTTTAAATAAACAATTACCAAGGTGCATTTTTTGTTTTTAATATATTTAAAACTCCCACCGACAGAGCTCCCATAGACTAATGGCTAGAGTGTTAGGCTTCCAAGCGAGTGGCCCTGGGTTCGACTCCCAGCCTGAACGAAAATCTTCAATGTGTACTTTTAGTTTCTAATTTGAAATTTCTTCTTCTTTTTTTTTTAATTTTTCTCTTTTGCGAATATTGATTATTTATGTAGGGAGAAAAATTCTGAGTCAGTTTAATTATTCGACCTGTAAATTTCAAAGTGTTTGAATCAATAATTACCAAGGTGCATTTTTTGTTTTTATTATATTTAAGACTTCCATCGACAGAGCTCCGATAGCCTAATGGCTAGACCGTTGGGTTCCTAGCGCGTGGTACTGGGTTCGAGTCCCGGCCGGAAAGGAAATCTTAAATGCAAATATTTTTTTCTAATTTTATAATTCTTTTTTTTTATTTTTCCCTTTTTCGAAGTCAGTCAGTCAGTCTGACAGTCAATCAGTCAAGCACTCAGTCATTCAGTCTCAGTCAGTCAGTCCAGTCAGTCAGTCACTCAGTCAGTCAGTTAGTCCTTCAGCCTGTCAGTCAAGCAGTCAGTCATTTAGTCTCAGTCAGTCAGTCATTCAGTCAGTCAGTCAGTCAGGCAGTCAGTCAGTCAGTCAGTCAGTCGGTCAGTCCTGTGCAGTCAGTTAGTCACTAAAGCAGTCAGTCAGTCTCAGTCAGTCAGTCAGTCAGTCAGTCCAGTCCAGTCTCAGTCAGTCAGTCAGTCAGTCTCGGTCAGTCAGTCAGTCAGTCATTCAGTCATTCAGTCAGTCAGGCAGTCAGTCAGTCGGTCAGCCTTATTCAGTCAGTCTGTCAGTCAGTCAGTCAGTCAGCCTTATTCAGTCAGTCTGTCAGTCATCCTTATTCAGTCAGTCTGTCAGTCAGTCAGTCGGTCAGTCCTGTCCAGTCAGTTAGTCAGTCAAGCAGTCAGTCAGGTAGTCAAGCAGTCAGTCAGTCAGTGTCAGTCAGTCATTTAGTCATTCAGTCAGTCAGTGAAATAGCCAGTCAGAGAGTCAAGCAGTCAGTCAGTCAGTCTCAGTCAGTCAGTTAGTCAGTCAGTCAGTCAGTCAGTCAGTCCAGTCTCAGTCAGTCAGGCAGTTAGTCAGTCAGTCTCGGTCAGTCAGTGAGTCAGTCAGTCAGTATCAGTCAGTCAGTGAGTCAGTCTGTCAGTCAGGCAGTATCAGTCAGGCAGTAAGACTCCGCTCGACAGAACTCCGAAAGCCTAATGGCTAGACCGCTCGTGTTCCAAGCGAGTGGCCTGGGTTCGAGTCCCAGCCGGAGCGAATATCTTCAATGTAAATATTTCTTTTCTAATTTGAAAATTCTTTTTTTTTTCAATTTCTTTCCTTTGCAATTATTGATTATTTATGTAGGGAAGAAAATTCTTAGTCAGTTTAATTTTTCGACACGAAGATTTCAAAGTGTTTAAATAAACAATTACCAAGGTGCATTTTTTGTTTTTATTATATTTAAAACTCCCACCGACAGAGCTCCCATAGACTAATGGCTAGAGTGTTAGGCTTCCAAGCGAGTGGCCCTGGGTTCGAGTCCCAGCCTGAACGAAAATCTTCAATGTATACTTTTAGTTTCTAATTTGAAATTTCTTCTTCTTTTTTTTTAATTTTTCTCTTTTGCGAATATTGATTATTTATGTAGGGAGAAAAATTCTGAGTCAGTTTAATTATTCGACCTGTAAATTTCAAAGTGTTTGAATCAATAATTACCAAGGTGCATTTTTTTGTTTTTATTATATTTAAGACTTCCATCGACAGAGCTCCGATAGCCTAATGGCTAGACTGTTGGGTTCCTAGCACGTGGTACTGGGTTCGAGTCCCGGCCGGAAAGGAAATCTTAAATGCAAATATTTTTTTCTAATTTTATAATTCTTTTTTTTTATTTTTCCCTTTTGCGAAGTCAGTCAGTCAGTCTGACAGTCAATCAGTCAAGCACTCAGTCATTCAGTCTCAGTCAGTCAGTCCAGTCAGTCAGTCACTCAGTCAGTCAGTTAGTCCTTCAGCCTGTCAGTCAAGCAGTCAGTCATTTAGTCTCAGTCAGTCAGTCATTCAGTCAGTCAGTCAGTCAGGCAGTCAGTCAGTCAGTCAGTCAGTCGGTCAGTCAGTCAGTCCAGTCCAGTCTCAGTCAGTCAGTCAGTCAGTCTCGGTCAGTCAGTCAGTCAGTCATTCAGTCATTCAGTCAGTCAGGCAGTCAGTCAGTCGGTCAGCCTTATTCAGTCAGTCTGTCAGTCAGTCAGTCAGTCAGCCTTATTCAGTCAGTCTGTCAGTCATCCTTATTCAGTCAGTCTGTCAGTCAGTCAGTCGGTCAGTCCTGTCCAGTCAGTTAGTCAGTCAAGCAGTCAGTCAGGTAGTCAAGCAGTCAGTCAGTCAGTGTCAGTCAGTCATTTAGTCATTCAGTCAGTCAGTGAAATAGCCAGTCAGAGAGTCAAGCAGTCAGTCAGTCAGTCTCAGTCAGTCAGTTAGTCAGTCAGTCAGTCAGTCAGTCAGTCCAGTCTCAGTCAGTCAGGCAGTTAGTCAGTCAGTCTCGGTCAGTCAGTGAGTCAGTCAGTCAGTATCAGTCAGTCAGTGAGTCAGTCTGTCAGTCAGGCAGTATCAGTCAGGCAGTAAGACTCCGCTCGACAGAACTCCGAAAGCCTAATGGCTAGACCGCTCGTGTTCCAAGCGAGTGGCCTGGGTTCGAGTCCCAGCCGGAGCGAATATCTTCAATGTAAATATTTCTTTTCTAATTTGAAAATTCTTTTTTTTTTCAATTTCTTTCCTTTGCAATTATTGATTATTTATGTAGGGAAGAAAATTCTTAGTCAGTTTAATTTTTCGACACGAAGATTTCAAAGTGTTTAAATAAACAATTACCAAGGTGCATTTTTTGTTTTTATTATATTTAAAACTCCCACCGACAGAGCTCCCATAGACTAATGGCTAGAGTGTTAGGCTTCCAAGCGAGTGGCCCTGGGTTCGAGTCCCAGCCTGAACGAAAATCTTCAATGTATACTTTTAGTTTCTAATTTGAAATTTCTTCTTCTTTTTTTTTTAATTTTTCTCTTTTGCGAATATTGATTATTTATGTAGGGAGAAAAATTCTGAGTCAGTTTAATTATTCGACCTGTAAATTTCAAAGTGTTTGAATCAATAATTACCAAGGTGCATTTTTTTGTTTTTATTATATTTAAGACTTCCATCGACAGAGCTCCGATAGCCTAATGGCTAGACTGTTGGGTTCCTAGCACGTGGTACTGGGTTCGAGTCCCGGCCGGAAAGGAAATCTTAAATGCAAATATTTTTTTCTAATTTTATAATTCTTTTTTTTTATTTTTCCCTTTTGCGAAGTCAGTCAGTCAGTCTGACAGTCAATCAGTCAAGCACTCAGTCATTCAGTTTCAGTCAGTCAGTCCAGTCAGTCAGTCACTCAGTCAGTCAGTTAGTCCTTCAGCCAGTCAGTCAAGCAGTCAGTCATTTAGTCTCAGTCAGTCAGTCATTCAGTCAGTCAGTCAGTCAGGCAGTCAGTCAGTCAGTCGGTCAGTCCTGTGCAGTCAGTTAGTCACTAAAGCAGTCAGTCAGTCTCAGTCAGTCAGTCAGTCAGTCAGTCCAGTCCAGTCTCAGTCAGTCAGTCAATCAGTCTCGGTCAGTCAGTCAGTCAGGCAGTCAGTCGGTCGGTCAGCCTTATTCAGTCAGTCTGTCAGTCAGTCAGTCAGTCAGCCTTATTCAGTCAGTCTGTCAGTCATCCTTATTCAGTCAGTCTGTCAGTCAGTCAGTCGGTCAGTCCTGTCCAGTCAGTTAGTCAGTCAAGCAGTCAGTCAGGTAGTCAAGCAGTCAGTCAGTCAGTGTCAGTCAGTCATTTAGTCATTCAGTCAGTCAGTGAAATAGCCAGTCAGAGAGTCAAGCAGTCAGTCAGTCAGTCTCAGTCAGTCAGTTAGTCAGTCAGTCAGTCAGTCAGTCAGTCAGTCCAGTCTCAGTCAGTCAGGCAGTTAGTCAGTCAGTCTCGGTCAGTCAGTGAGTCAGTCAGTCAGTATCAGTCAGTCAGTGAGTCAGTCTGTCAGTCAGGCAGTATCAGTCAGGCAGTAAGACTCCGCTCGACAGAACTCCGATAGCCTAATGGCTAGACCGCTGGTCTTCCAAGCGAGTGGCCTGGGTTCGAGTCCCAGCCGGAGCGAATATCTTCAATGTATATATTTCTTTTCTAATTTGAAAATTCTTTTTTTTTTCAATTTCTTTCCTTTGCAATTATTGATTATTTATGTAGGGAAGAAAATTCTGAGTCAGTTTAATTTTTCGACACGAAGATTTCAAAGTGTTTAAATAAACAATTACCAAGGTGCATTTTTTGTTCTTATTATATTTAAAACTCCCACCGACAGAGCTCCCATAGACTAATGGCTAGAGTGTTAGGCTTCCAAGCGAGTGGCCCTGGGTTCGAGTCCCAGCCTGAACGAAAATCTTCAATGTATACTTTTAGTTTCTAATTTGAAATTTCTTCTTCTTTTTTTTTTAATTTTTCTCTTTTGCGAATATTGATTATTTATGTAGGGAGAAAAATTCTGAGTCAGTTTAATTATTCGACCTGTAAATTTCAAAGTGTTTGAATCAATAATTACCAAGGTGCATTTTTTTGTTTTTATTATATTTAAGACTTCCATCGACAGAGCTCCGATAGCCTAATGGCTAGACTGTTGGGTTCCTAGCACGTGGTACTGGGTTCGAGTCCCGGCCGGAAAGGAAATCTTAAATGCAAATATTTTTTTCTAATTTTATAATTCTTTTTTTTTATTTTTCCCTTTTGCGAAGTCAGTCAGTCAGTCTGACAGTCAATCAGTCAAGCACTCAGTCATTCAGTCTCAGTCAGTCAGTCCAGTCAGTCAGTCACTCAGTCAGTCAGTTAGTCCTTCAGCCTGTCAGTCAAGCAGTCAGTCATTTAGTCTCAGTCAGTCAGTCATTCAGTCAGTCAGTCAGTCAGGCAGTCAGTCAGTCAGTCAGTCAGTCGGTCAGTCAGTCAGTCCAGTCCAGTCTCAGTCAGTCAGTCAGTCAGTCTCGGTCAGTCAGTCAGTCAGTCATTCAGTCATTCAGTCAGTCAGGCAGTCAGTCAGTCGGTCAGCCTTATTCAGTCAGTCTGTCAGTCAGTCAGTCAGTCAGCCTTATTCAGTCAGTCTGTCAGTCATCCTTATTCAGTCAGTCTGTCAGTCAGTCAGTCGGTCAGTCCTGTCCAGTCAGTTAGTCAGTCAAGCAGTCAGTCAGGTAGTCAAGCAGTCAGTCAGTCAGTGTCAGTCAGTCATTTAGTCATTCAGTCAGTCAGTGAAATAGCCAGTCAGAGAGTCAAGCAGTCAGTCAGTCAGTCTCAGTCAGTCAGTTAGTCAGTCAGTCAGTCAGTCAGTCAGTCAGTCCAGTCTCAGTCAGTCAGGCAGTTAGTCAGTCAGTCTCGGTCAGTCAGTGAGTCAGTCAGTCAGTATCAGTCAGTCAGTGAGTCAGTCTGTCAGTCAGGCAGTATCAGTCAGGCAGTAAGACTCCGCTCGACAGAACTCCGATAGCCTAATGGCTAGACCGCTGGTCTTCCAAGCGAGTGGCCTGGGTTCGAGTCCCAGCCGGAGCGAATATCTTCAATGTAAATATTTCTTTTCTAATTTGAAAATTCTTTTTTTTTTCAATTTCTTTCCTTTGCAATTATTGATTATTTATGTAGGGAAGAAAATTCTTAGTCAGTTTAATTTTTCGACACGAAGATTTCAAAGTGTTTAAATAAACAATTACCAAGGTGCATTTTTTGTTTTTATTATATTTAAAACTCCCACCGACAGAGCTCCCATAGACTAATGGCTAGAGTGTTAGGCTTCCAAGCGAGTGGCCCTGGGTTCGAGTCCCAGCCTGAACGAAAATCTTCAATGTATACTTTTAGTTTCTAATTTGAAATTTCTTCTTCTTTTTTTTTTAATTTTTCTCTTTTGCGAATATTGATTATTTATGTAGGGAGAAAAATTCTGAGTCAGTTTAATTATTCGACCTGTAAATTTCAAAGTGTTTGAATCAATAATTACCAAGGTGCATTTTTTTGTTTTTATTATATTTAAGACTTCCATCGACAGAGCTCCGATAGCCTAATGGCTAGACTGTTGGGTTCCTAGCACGTGGTACTGGGTTCGAGTCCCGGCCGGAAAGGAAATCTTAAATGCAAATATTTTTTTCTAATTTTATAATTCTTTTTTTTTATTTTTCCCTTTTGCGAAGTCAGTCAGTCAGTCTGACAGTCAATCAGTCAAGCACTCAGTCATTCAGTCTCAGTCAGTCAGTCCAGTCAGTCAGTCACTCAGTCAGTCAGTTAGTCCTTCAGCCAGTCAGTCAAGCAGTCAGTCATTTAGTCTCAGTCAGTCAGTCATTCAGTCAGTCAGTCAGTCAGGCAGTCAGTCAGTCAGTCGGTTAGTCCTGTGCAGTCAGTTAGTCACTAAAGCAGTCAGTCAGTCTCAGTCAGTCAGTCAGTCAGTCAGTCCAGTCCAGTCTCAGTCAGTCAGTCAGTCAGTCTCGGTCAGTCAGTCAGTCAGTCATTCAGTCATTCAGTCAGTCAGGCAGTCAGTCAGTCGGTCAGCCTTATTCAGTCAGTCTGTCAGTCAGTCAGTCAGTCAGCCTTATTCAGTCAGTCTGTCAGTCATCCTTATTCAGTCAGTCTGTCAGTCAGTCAGTCGGTCAGTCCTGTCCAGTCAGTTAGTCAGTCAAGCAGTCAGTCAGGTAGTCAAGCAGTCAGTCAGTCAGTGTCAGTCAGTCATTTAGTCATTCAGTCAGTCAGTGAAATAGCCAGTCAGAGAGTCAAGCAGTCAGTCAGTCAGTCTCAGTCAGTCAGTTAGTCAGTCAGTCAGTCAGTCAGTCAGTCAGTCCAGTCTCAGTCAGTCAGGCAGTTAGTCAGTCAGTCTCGGTCAGTCAGTGAGTCAGTCAGTCAGTATCAGTCAGTCAGTGAGTCAGTCTGTCAGTCAGGCAGTATCAGTCAGGCAGTAAGACTCCGCTCGACAGAACTCCGATAGCCTAATGGCTAGACCGCTGGTCTTCCAAGCGAGTGGCCTGGGTTCGAGTCCCAGCCGGAGCGAATATCTTCAATGTATATATTTCTTTTCTAATTTGAAAATTCTTTTTTTTTTCAATTTCTTTCCTTTGCAATTATTGATTATTTATGTAGGGAAGAAAATTCTGAGTCAGTTTAATTTTTCGACACGAAGATTTCAAAGTGTTTAAATAAACAATTACCAAGGTGCATTTTTTGTTTTTATTATATTTAAAACTCCCACCGACAGAGCTCCCATAGACTAATGGCTAGAGTGTTAGGCTTCCAAGCGAGTGGCCCTGGGTTCGAGTCCCAGCCTGAACGAAAATCTTCAATGTATACTTTTAGTTTCTAATTTGAAATTTCTTCTTCTTTTTTTTTTTAATTTTTCTCTTTTGCGAATATTGATTATTTATGTAGGGAGAAAAATTCTGAGTCAGTTTAATTATTCGACCTGTAAATTTCAAAGTGTTTGAATCAATAATTACCAAGGTGCATTTTTTTGTTTTTATTATATTTAAGACTTCCATCGACAGAGCTCCGATAGCCTAATGGCTAGACCGTTGGGTTCCTAGCACGTGGTACTGGGTTCGAGTCCCGGCCGGAAAGGAAATCTTAAATGCAAATATTTTTTTCTAATTTTATAATTCTTTTTTTTTTATTTTTCCCTTTTGCGAAGTCAGTCAGTCAGTCTGACAGTCAATCAGTCAAGCACTCAGTCATTCAGTCTCAGTCAGTCAGTCCAGTCAGTCAGTCACTCAGTCAGTCAGTTAGTCCTTCAGCCAGTCAGTCAAGCAGTCAGTCATTTAGTCTCAGTCAGTCAGTCATTCAGTCAGTCAGTCAGTCAGGCAGTCAGTCAGTCAGTCAGTCGGTCAGTCCTGTGCAGTCAGTTAGTCACTAAAGCAGTCAGTCAGTCAGTCCAGTCCAGTCTCAGTCAGTCAGTCAGTCAGTCTCGGTCAGTCAGTCAGTCATTCAGTCAGTCAGTCAGTCAGTCAGGCAGTCAGTCATTCGGTCAGCCTTATTCAGTCAGTCTGTCAGTCAGTCAGTCAGTCAGCCTTATTCAGTCAGTCTGTCAGTCATCCTTATTCAGTCAGTCTGTCAGTCAGTCAGTCGGTCTGTCCTGTCCAGTCAGTTAGTCAGTCAAGCAGTCAGTCAGGTAGTCAAGCAGTCAGTCAGTCAGTGTCAGTCAGTCATTTAGTCATTCAGTCAGTCAGTGAAATAGCCAGTCAGAGAGTCAAGAAGTCAGTCAGTCAGTCTCAGTCAGTCAGTTAGTCAGTCAGTCAGTCAGTCAGTCAGTCAGTCAGTCCAGTCTCAGTCAGTCAGGCAGTTAGTCAGTCAGTCTCGGTCAGTCAGTGAGTCAGTCAGTCAGTATCAGTCAGTCAGTGAGTCAGTCTGTCAGTCAGGCAGTATCAGTCAGGCAGTAAGACTCCGCTCGACAGAACTCCGATAGCCTAATGGCTAGACCGCTGGTCTTCCAAGCGAGTGGCCTGGGTTCGAGTCCCAGCCGGAGCGAATATCTTCAATGTATATATTTCTTTTCTAATTTGAAAATTCTTTTTTTTTTCAATTTCTTTCCTTTGCAATTATTGATTATTTATGTAGGGAAGAAAATTCTGAGTCAGTTTAATTTTTCGACACGAAGATTTCAAAGTGTTTAAATAAACAATTACCAAGGTGCATTTTTTGTTTTTATTATATTTAAAACTCCCACCGACAGAGCTCCCATAGACTAATGGCTAGAGTGTTAGGCTTCCAAGCGAGTGGCCCTGGGTTCGAGTCCCAGCCTGAACGAAAATCTTCAATGTATACTTTTAGTTTCTAATTTGAAATTTCTTCTTCTTTTTTTTTTAATTTTTCTCTTTTGCGAATATTGATTATTTATGTAGGGAGAAAAATTCTGAGTCAGTTTAATTATTCGACCTGTAAATTTCAAAGTGTTTGAATCAATAATTACCAAGGTGCATTTTTTTGTTTTTATTATATTTAAGACTTCCATCGACAGAGCTCCGATAGCCTAATGGCTAGACCGTTGGGTTCCTAGCACGTGGTACTGGGTTCGAGTCCCGGCCGGAAAGGAAATCTTAAATGCAAATATTTTTTTCTAATTTTATAATTCTTTTTTTTTTATTTTTCCCTTTTGCGAAGTCAGTCAGTCAGTCTGACAGTCAATCAGTCAAGCACTCAGTCATTCAGTCTCAGTCAGTCAGTCCAGTCAGTCAGTCACTCAGTCAGTCAGTTAGTCCTTCAGCCAGTCAGTCAAGCAGTCAGTCATTTAGTCTCAGTCAGTCAGTCATTCAGTCAGTCAGTCAGTCAGGCAGTCAGTCAGTCAGTCAGTCGGTCAGTCCTGTGCAGTCAGTTAGTCACTAAAGCAGTCAGTCAGTCAGTCCAGTCCAGTCTCAGTCAGTCAGTCAGTCAGTCTCGGTCAGTCAGTCAGTCATTCAGTCAGTCAGTCAGTCAGTCAGGCAGTCAGTCATTCGGTCAGCCTTATTCAGTCAGTCTGTCAGTCAGTCAGTCAGTCAGCCTTATTCAGTCAGTCTGTCAGTCATCCTTATTCAGTCAGTCTGTCAGTCAGTCAGTCGGTCTGTCCTGTCCAGTCAGTTAGTCAGTCAAGCAGTCAGTCAGGTAGTCAAGCAGTCAGTCAGTCAGTGTCAGTCAGTCATTTAGTCATTCAGTCAGTCAGTGAAATAGCCAGTCAGAGAGTCAAGAAGTCAGTCAGTCAGTCTCAGTCAGTCAGTTAGTCAGTCAGTCAGTCAGTCAGTCAGTCAGTCCAGTCTCAGTCAGTCAGGCAGTTAGTCAGTCAGTCTCGGTCAGTCAGTGAGTCAGTCAGTCAGTATCAGTCAGTCAGTGAGTCAGTCTGTCAGTCAGTCAGTCCAGTCAGTCAGTCACTCAGTCAGTCAGTTAGTCCTTCAGCCAGTCAGTCAAGCAGTCGGTCATTTAGTCTCAGTCAGTCAGTCATTCAGTCAGTCAGTCAGGCAGGCAGTCAGTCAGTCAGTCAGTCGGTCAGTCCTGGGCAGTCAGTTATTCACTAAAGCAGTCAGTCAGTCTCAGTCAGTCAGTCAGTCAGTCAGTCCAGTCCAGTCTCAGTCAGTCAGTCAGTCAGTCTCGGTCAGTCAGTCAGTCAGTCATTCAGTCAGTCAGTCAGTCAGGCAGTCAGTCAGTCGGTCAGCCTTATTCAGTCAGTCTGTCAGTCAGTCAGTCAGTCAGCCTTATTCAGTCAGTCTGTCAGTCATCCTTATTCAGTCAGTCTGTCAGTCAGTCAGTCGGTCAGTCCTGTCCAGTCAGTTAGTCAGTCAAGCAGTCAGTCAGTCAGTGTCAGTCAGTCATTTAGTCATTCAGTCAGTCAGTGAAATAGCCAGTCAGAGAGTCAAGCAGTCAGTCAGTCAGTCTCAGTCAGTCAGTTAGTCCGTCAGTCAGTCAGTCAGTCAGTCAGTCCAGTCTCAGTCAGTCAGGCAGTTAGTCAGTCAGTCTCGGTCAGTCAGTGAGTCAGTCAGTCAGTATCAGTCAGTCAGTGAGTCAGTCTGTCAGTCAGGCAGTATCAGTCAGGCAGTAAGACTCCGCTCGACAGAACTCCGATAGCCTAATGGCTAGACCGCTGGTCTTCCAAGCGAGTGGCCTGGGTTCGAGTCCCAGCCGGAGCGAATATCTTCAATGTATATATTTCTTTTCTAATTTGAAAATTCTTTTTTTTTTCAATTTCTTTTCTTTGCAATTATTGATTATTTATGTAGGGAAGAAAATTCTGAGTCAGTTTAATTTTTCGACACGAAGATTTCAAAGTGTTTAAATAAACAATTACCAAGGTGCATTTTTTGTTTTTATTATATTTAAAACTCCCACCGACAGAGCTCCCATAGACTAATGGCTAGAGTGTTAGGCTTCCAAGCGAGTGGCCCTGGGTTCGAGTCCCAGCCTGAACGAAAATCTTCAATGTATACTTTTAGTTTCTAATTTGAAATTTCTTCTTCTTTTTTTTTAATTTTTCTCTTTTGCGAATATTGATTATTTATGTAGGGAGAAAAATTCTGAGTCAGTTTAATTATTCGACCTGTAAATTTCAAAGTGTTTGAATCAATAATTACCAAGGTGCATTTTTTGTTTTTATTATATTTAAGACTTCCATCGACAGAGCTCCGATAGCCTAATGGCTAGACCGTTGGGTTCCTAGCGCGTGGTACTGGGTTCGAGTCCCGGCCGGAAAGGAAATCTTAAATGCAAATATTTCTTTCTAATTTTATAATTCTTTTTTTTTTATTTTTCCCTTTTGCGAAGTCAGTCAGTCAGTCTGACAGTCAATCAGTCAAGCACTCAGTCACTCAGTCTCAGTCAGTCAGTCCAGTCAGTCAGTCACTCAGTCAGTCAGTTAGTCCTTCAGCCAGGCAGTCAAGCAGTCAGTCATTTAGTCTCAGTCAGTCAGTCATTCAGTCAGTCAGTCAGTCAGGCAGTCAGTCAGTCAGTCAGTCGGTCAGTCCTGTGCAGTCAGTTAGTCACTAAAGCAGTCAGTCAGTCTCAGTCAGTCAGTCAGTCAGTCCAGTCCAGTCTCAGTCAGTCAGTCATTCAGTCTCGGTCAGTCAGTCAGTCAGTCATTCAGTCAGCCAGTCAGTCAGGCAGTCAGTCAGTCGGTCAGCCTTATTCAGTCAGTCGGTCAGCCTTATTCAGTCAGTCTGTCAGTCAGTCAGTCAGTCAGCCTTATTCAGTCAGTCTGTCAGTCAGTCAGTCGGTCAGTCCTGTCCAGTCAGTTAGTCAGTCAAGCAGTCAGTCAGGTAGTCAAGCAGTCAGTCAGTCAGTGTCAGTCAGTCATTTAGTCATTCAGTCAGTCAGTGAAATAGCCAGTCAGAGAGTCAAGCAGTCAGTCAGTCAGTCTCTGTCAGTCAGTTAGTCAGTCAGTCAGTCAGTCAGTCAGTCAGTCCAGTCTCAGTCAGTCAGGCAGTTAGTCAGTCAGTCTCGGTCAGTCAGTGAGTCAGTCAGTCAGTATCAGTCAGTCAGTGAGTCAGTCTGTCAGTCAGGCAGTATCAGTCAGGCAGTAAGACTCCGCTCGACAGAACTCCGATAGCCTAATGGCTAGACCGCTGGTCTTCCAAGCGAGTGGCCTGGGTTCGAGTCCCAGCCGGAGCGAATATCTTCAATGTATATATTTCTTTTCTAATTTGAAAATTCTTTTTTTTTCAATTTCTTTCCTTTGCAATTATTGATTATTTATGTAGGGAAGAAAATTCTGAGTCAGTTTAATTTTTCGACATAAAGATTTCAAAGTGTTTAAATAAACAATTACCAAGGTGCATTTTTTGTTTTTATTATATTTAAAACTCCCACCGACAGAGCTCCCATAGACTAATGGCTAGAGTGTTAGGCTTCCAAGCGAGTGGCCCTGGGTTCGAGTCCCAGCCTGAACGAAAATCTTCAATGTATACTTTTAGTTTCTAATTTGAAATTTCTTCTTCTTTTTTTTTAATTTTTCTCTTTTGCGAATATTGATTATTTATGTAGGGAGAAAAATTCTGAGTCAGTTTAATTATTCGACCTGTAAATTTCAAAGTGTTTGAATCAATAATTACCAAGGTGCATTTTTTGTTTTTATTATATTTAAGACTTCCATCGACAGAGCTCCGATAGCCTAATGGCTAGACCGTTGGGTTCCTAGCGCGTGGTACTGGGTTCGAGTCCCGGCCGGAAAGGAAATCTTAAATGCAAATATTTCTTTCTAATTTTATAATTCTTTTTTTTTTATTTTTCCCTTTTGCGAAGTCAGTCAGTCAGTCTGACAGTCAATCAGTCAAGCACTCAGTCACTCAGTCTCAGTCAGTCAGTCCAGTCAGTCAGTCACTCAGTCAGTCAGTTAGTCCTTCAGCCAGGCAGTCAAGCAGTCAGTCATTTAGTCTCAGTCAGTCAGTCATTCAGTCAGTCAGTCAGTCAGGCAGTCAGTCAGTCAGTCAGTCGGTCAGTCCTGTGCAGTCAGTTAGTCACTAAAGCAGTCAGTCAGTCTCAGTCAGTCAGTCAGTCAGTCCAGTCCAGTCTCAGTCAGTCAGTCATTCAGTCTCGGTCAGTCAGTCAGTCAGTCATTCAGTCAGCCAGTCAGTCAGGCAGTCAGTCAGTCGGTCAGCCTTATTCAGTCAGTCGGTCAGCCTTATTCAGTCAGTCTGTCAGTCAGTCAGTCAGTCAGCCTTATTCAGTCAGTCTGTCAGTCAGTCAGTCGGTCAGTCCTGTCCAGTCAGTTAGTCAGTCAAGCAGTCAGTCAGGTAGTCAAGCAGTCAGTCAGTCAGTGTCAGTCAGTCATTTAGTCATTCAGTCAGTCAGTGAAATAGCCAGTCAGAGAGTCAAGCAGTCAGTCAGTCAGTCTCTGTCAGTCAGTTAGTCAGTCAGTCAGTCAGTCAGTCAGTCAGTCCAGTCTCAGTCAGTCAGGCAGTTAGTCAGTCAGTCTCGGTCAGTCAGTGAGTCAGTCAGTCAGTATCAGTCAGTCAGTGAGTCAGTCTGTCAGTCAGGCAGTATCAGTCAGGCAGTAAGACTCCGCTCGACAGAACTCCGATAGCCTAATGGCTAGACCGCTGGTCTTCCAAGCGAGTGGCCTGGGTTCGAGTCCCAGCCGGAGCGAATATCTTCAATGTATATATTTCTTTTCTAATTTGAAAATTCTTTTTTTTTCAATTTCTTTCCTTTGCAATTATTGATTATTTATGTAGGGAAGAAAATTCTGAGTCAGTTTAATTTTTCGACATAAAGATTTCAAAGTGTTTAAATAAACAATTACCAAGGTGCATTTTTTGTTTTTATTATATTTAAAACTCCCACCGACAGAGCTCCCATAGACTAATGGCTAGAGTGTTAGGCTTCCAAGCGAGTGGCCCTGGGTTCGAGTCCCAGCCTGAACGAAAATCTTCAATGTATACTTTTAGTTTCTAATTTGAAATTTCTTCTTCTTTTTTTTAATTTTTCTCTTTTGCGAATATTGATTATTTATGTAGGGAGAAAAATTCTGAGTCAGTTTAATTATTCGACCTGTAAATTTCAAAGTGTTTGAATCAATAATTACCAAGGTGCATTTTTTGTTTTTATTATATTTAAGACTTCCATCGACAGAGCTCCGATAGCCTAATGGCTAGACCGTTGGGTTCCTAGCGCGTGGTACTGGGTTCGAGTCCCGGCCGGAAAGGAAATCTTAAATGCAAATATTTTTTTCTAATTTTATAATTCTTTTTTTTTTATTTTTCCCTTTTGCGAAGTCAGTCAGTCAGTCTGACAGTCAATCAGTCAAGCACTCAGTCATTCAGTCTCAGTCAGTCAGTCCAGTCAGTCAGTCACTCAGTCAGTCAGTTAGTCCGTCAGCCAGTCAGTCAAGCAGTCAGTCATTTAGTCTCAGTCAGTCAGTCATTCAGTCAGTCAGTCAGTCAGGCAGTCAGTCAGTCAGTCAGTCGGTCAGTCCTGTGCAGTCAGTTAGTCACTAAAGCAGTCAGTCAGTCTCAGTCAGTCAGTCAGTCAGTCAGTCCAGTCCAGTCTCAGTCAGTCAGTCAGTCAGTCTCGGTCAGTCAGTCAGTCAGTCATTCAGTCAGTCAGTCAGTCAGGCAGTCAGTCAGTCGGTCAGCCTTATTCAGTCAGTCGGTCAGCCTTATTCAGTCAGTCTGTCAGTCAGTCAGTCAGTCAGCCTTATTCAGTCAGTCTGTCAGTCAGTCAGTCGGTCAGTCCTGTCCAGTCAGTTAGTCAGTCAAGCAGTCAGTCAGGTAGTCAAGCAGTCAGTCAATCAGTGTCAGTCAGTCATTTAGTCATTCAGTCAGTCAGTGAAATAGCCAGTCAGAGAGTCAAGCAGTCAGTCAGTCAGTCTCAGTCAGTCAGTTAGTCAGTCAGTCTGTCAGTCAGTCAGTCAGTCCAGTCTCAGTCAGTCAGTGAAATAGCCAGTCAGAGAGTCAAGCAGTCAGTCAGTCAGTCTCAGTCAGTCAGTTAGTCAGTCAGTCTGTCAGTCAGTCAGTCAGTCCAGTCTCAGTCAGTCAGGCAGTTAGTCAGTCAGTCTCGGTCAGTCAGTGAGTCAGTCAGTCAGTATCAGTCAGTCAGTGAGTCAGTCTGTCAGTCAGGCAGTATCAGTCAGGCAGTAAGACTCCGCTCGACAGAACTCCGATAGCCTAATGGCTAGACCGCTGGTCTTCCAAGCGAGTGGCCTGGGTTCGAGTCCCAGCCGGAGCGAATATCTTCAATGTATATATTTCTTTTCTAATTTGAAAATTCTTATTTTTTTTCAATTTCTTTCCTTTGCAATTATTGATTATTTATGTAGGGAAGAAAATTCTGAGTCAGTTTAATTTTTCGACACGAAGATTTCAAAGTGTTTAAATAAACAATTACCAAGGTGCATTTTTTGTTTTTATTATATTTAAAACTCCCACCGACAGAGCTCCCATAGACTAATGGCTAGAGTGTTAGGCTTCCAAGCGAGTGGCCCTGGGTTCGAGTCCCAGCCTGAACGAAAATCTTCAATGTATACTTTTAGTTTCTAATTTGAAATTTCTTCTTCTTTTTTTTTTAATTTTTCTCTTTTGCGAATATTGATTATTTATGTAGGGAGAAAAATTCTGAGTCAGTTTAATTATTCGACCTGTAAATTTCAAAGTGTTTGAATCAATAATTACCAAGGTGCATTTTTTGTTTTTATTATATTTAAGACTTCCATCGACAGAGCTCCGATAGCCTAATGGCTAGACCGTTGGGTTCATAGCGCGTGGTACTGGGTTCGAGTCCCGGCCGGAAAGGAAATCTTAAATGCAAATATTTTTTTCTAATTTTATAATTCTTTTTTTTTATTTTTCCCTTTTGCGAAGTCAGTCAGTCAGTCTGACAGTCAATCAGTCAAGCACTCAGTCATTCAGTCTCAGTCAGTCAGTCCAGTCAGTCAGTCACTCAGTCAGTCAGTTAGTCCTTCAGCCTGTCAGTCAAGCAGTCAGTCATTTAGTCTCAGTCAGTCAGTCATTCAGTCAGTCAGTCAGTCAGGCAGTCCGTCAGTCAGTCAGTCAGTCGGTCAGTCCTGTGCAGTCAGTTAGTCACTAAAGCAGTCAGTCAGTCTCAGTCAGTCAGTCAGTCAGTCCAGTCCAGTCTCAGTCAGTCAGTCAGTCAGTCTCGGTCAGTCAGTCAGTCAGTCATTCAGTCATTCAGTCAGTCAGGCAGTCAGTCAGTCGGTCAGCCTTATTCAGTCAGTCTGTCAGTCAGTCAGTCAGTCAGCCTTATTCAGTCAGTCTGTCAGTCATCCTTATTCAGTCAGTCTGTCAGTCAGTCAGTCGGTCAGTCTTGCCCAGTCAGTTAGTCAGTCAAGCAGTCAGTCAGGTAGTCAAGCAGTCAGTCAGTCAGTGTCAGTCAGTCATTTAGTCATTCAGTCAGTCAGTGAAATAGCCAGTCAGAGAGTCAAGCAGTCAGTCAGTCAGTCTCAGTCAGTCAGTTAGTCCGTCAGTCAGTCAGTCAGTCAGTCAGTCCAGTCTCAGTCAGTCAGGCAGTTAGTCAGTCAGTCTCGGTCAGTCAGTGAGTCAGTCAGTCAGTATCAGTCAGTCAGTGAGTCAGTCTGTCAGTCAGGCAGTATCAGTCAGGCAGTAAGACTCCGCTCGACAGAACTCCGATAGCCTAATGGCTAGACCGCTGGTCTTCCAAGCGAGTGGCCTGGGTTCGAGTCCCAGCCGGAGCGAATATCTTCAATGTATATATTTCTTTTCTAATTTGAAAATTCTTTTTTTTTTCAATTTCTTTTCTTTGCAATTATTGATTATTTATGTAGGGAAGAAAATTCTGAGTCAGTTTAATTTTTCGACACGAAGATTTCAAAGTGTTTAAATAAACAATTACCAAGGTGCATTTTTTGTTTTTATTATATTTAAAACTCCCACCGACAGAGCTCCCATAGACTAATGGCTAGAGTGTTAGGCTTCCAAGCGAGTGGCCCTGGGTTCGAGTCCCAGCCTGAACGAAAATCTTCAATGTATACTTTTAGTTTCTAATTTGAAATTTCTTCTTCTTTTTTTTTAATTTTTCTCTTTAGCGAATATTGATTATTTATGTAGGGAGAAAAATTCTGAGTCAGTTTAATTATTCGACCTGTAAATTTCAAAGTGTTTGAATCAATAATTACCAAGGTGCATTTTTTGTTTTTATTATATTTAAGACTTCCATCGACAGAGCTCCGATAGCCTAATGGCTAGACCGTTGGGTTCCTAGCGCGTGGTACTGGGTTCGAGTCCCGGCCGGAAAGGAAATCTTAAATGCAAATATTTCTTTCTAATTTTATAATTCTTTTTTTTTTATTTTTCCCTTTTGCGAAGTCAGTCAGTCAGTCTGACAGTCAATCAGTCAAGCACTCAGTCACTCAGTCTCAGTCAGTCAGTCCAGTCAGTCAGTCACTCAGTCAGTCAGTTAGTCCTTCAGCCAGGCAGTCAAGCAGTCAGTCATTTAGTCTCAGTCAGTCAGTCATTCAGTCAGTCAGTCAGTCAGGCAGTCAGTCAGTCAGTCAGTCGGTCAGTCCTGTGCAGTCAGTTAGTCACTAAAGCAGTCAGTCAGTCTCAGTCAGTCAGTCAGTCAGTCCAGTCCAGTCTCAGTCAGTCAGTCATTCAGTCTCGGTCAGTCAGTCAGTCAGTCATTCAGTCAGCCAGTCAGTCAGGCAGTCAGTCAGTCGGTCAGCCTTATTCAGTCAGTCGGTCAGCCTTATTCAGTCAGTCTGTCAGTCAGTCAGTCAGTCAGCCTTATTCAGTCAGTCTGTCAGTCAGTCAGTCGGTCAGTCCTGTCCAGTCAGTTAGTCAGTCAAGCAGTCAGTCAGGTAGTCAAGCAGTCAGTCAGTCAGTGTCAGTCAGTCATTTAGTCATTCAGTCAGTCAGTGAAATAGCCAGTCAGAGAGTCAAGCAGTCAGTCAGTCAGTCTCTGTCAGTCAGTTAGTCAGTCAGTCAGTCAGTCAGTCAGTCAGTCCAGTCTCAGTCAGTCAGGCAGTTAGTCAGTCAGTCTCGGTCAGTCAGTGAGTCAGTCAGTCAGTATCAGTCAGTCAGTGAGTCAGTCTGTCAGTCAGGCAGTATCAGTCAGGCAGTAAGACTCCGCTCGACAGAACTCCGATAGCCTAATGGCTAGACCGCTGGTCTTCCAAGCGAGTGGCCTGGGTTCGAGTCCCAGCCGGAGCGAATATCTTCAATGTATATATTTCTTTTCTAATTTGAAAATTCTTTTTTTTTCAATTTCTTTCCTTTGCAATTATTGATTATTTATGTAGGGAAGAAAATTCTGAGTCAGTTTAATTTTTCGACATAAAGATTTCAAAGTGTTTAAATAAACAATTACCAAGGTGCATTTTTTGTTTTTATTATATTTAAAACTCCCACCGACAGAGCTCCCATAGACTAATGGCTAGAGTGTTAGGCTTCCAAGCGAGTGGCCCTGGGTTCGAGTCCCAGCCTGAACGAAAATCTTCAATGTATACTTTTAGTTTCTAATTTGAAATTTCTTCTTCTTTTTTTTAATTTTTCTCTTTTGCGAATATTGATTATTTATGTAGGGAGAAAAATTCTGAGTCAGTTTAATTATTCGACCTGTAAATTTCAAAGTGTTTGAATCAATAATTACCAAGGTGCATTTTTTGTTTTTATTATATTTAAGACTTCCATCGACAGAGCTCCGATAGCCTAATGGCTAGACCGTTGGGTTCCTAGCGCGTGGTACTGGGTTCGAGTCCCGGCCGGAAAGGAAATCTTAAATGCAAATATTTTTTTCTAATTTTATAATTCTTTTTTTTTTATTTTTCCCTTTTGCGAAGTCAGTCAGTCAGTCTGACAGTCAATCAGTCAAGCACTCAGTCATTCAGTCTCAGTCAGTCAGTCCAGTCAGTCAGTCACTCAGTCAGTCAGTTAGTCCGTCAGCCAGTCAGTCAAGCAGTCAGTCATTTAGTCTCAGTCAGTCAGTCATTCAGTCAGTCAGTCAGTCAGGCAGTCAGTCAGTCAGTCAGTCGGTCAGTCCTGTGCAGTCAGTTAGTCACTAAAGCAGTCAGTCAGTCTCAGTCAGTCAGTCAGTCAGTCAGTCCAGTCCAGTCTCAGTCAGTCAGTCAGTCAGTCTCGGTCAGTCAGTCAGTCAGTCATTCAGTCAGTCAGTCAGTCAGGCAGTCAGTCAGTCGGTCAGCCTTATTCAGTCAGTCGGTCAGCCTTATTCAGTCAGTCTGTCAGTCAGTCAGTCAGTCAGCCTTATTCAGTCAGTCTGTCAGTCAGTCAGTCGGTCAGTCCTGTCCAGTCAGTTAGTCAGTCAAGCAGTCAGTCAGGTAGTCAAGCAGTCAGTCAATCAGTGTCAGTCAGTCATTTAGTCATTCAGTCAGTCAGTGAAATAGCCAGTCAGAGAGTCAAGCAGTCAGTCAGTCAGTCTCAGTCAGTCAGTTAGTCAGTCAGTCTGTCAGTCAGTCAGTCAGTCCAGTCTCAGTCAGTCAGTGAAATAGCCAGTCAGAGAGTCAAGCAGTCAGTCAGTCAGTCTCAGTCAGTCAGTTAGTCAGTCAGTCTGTCAGTCAGTCAGTCAGTCCAGTCTCAGTCAGTCAGGCAGTTAGTCAGTCAGTCTCGGTCAGTCAGTGAGTCAGTCAGTCAGTATCAGTCAGTCAGTGAGTCAGTCTGTCAGTCAGGCAGTATCAGTCAGGCAGTAAGACTCCGCTCGACAGAACTCCGATAGCCTAATGGCTAGACCGCTGGTCTTCCAAGCGAGTGGCCTGGGTTCGAGTCCCAGCCGGAGCGAATATCTTCAATGTATATATTTCTTTTCTAATTTAAAAATTCTTATTTTTTTTCAATTTCTTTCCTTTGCAATTATTGATTATTTATGTAGGGAAGAAAATTCTGAGTCAGTTTAATTTTTCGACACGAAGATTTCAAAGTGTTTAAATAAACAATTACCAAGGTGCATTTTTTGTTTTTATTATATTTAAAACTCCCACCGACAGAGCTCCCATAGACTAATGGCTAGAGTGTTAGGCTTCCAAGCGAGTGGCCCTGGGTTCGAGTCCCAGCCTGAACGAAAATCTTCAATGTATACTTTTAGTTTCTAATTTGAAATTTCTTCTTCTTTTTTTTTTAATTTTTCTCTTTTGCGAATATTGATTATTTATGTAGGGAGAAAAATTCTGAGTCAGTTTAATTATTCGACCTGTAAATTTCAAAGTGTTTGAATCAATAATTACCAAGGTGCATTTTTTGTTTTTATTATATTTAAGACTTCCATCGACAGAGCTCCGATAGCCTAATGGCTAGACCGTTGGGTTCATAGCGCGTGGTACTGGGTTCGAGTCCCGGCCGGAAAGGAAATCTTAAATGCAAATATTTTTTTCTAATTTTATAATTCTTTTTTTTTATTTTTCCCTTTTGCGAAGTCAGTCAGTCAGTCTGACAGTCAATCAGTCAAGCACTCAGTCATTCAGTCTCAGTCAGTCAGTCCAGTCAGTCAGTCACTCAGTCAGTCAGTTAGTCCTTCAGCCTGTCAGTCAAGCAGTCAGTCATTTAGTCTCAGTCAGTCAGTCATTCAGTCAGTCAGTCAGTCAGGCAGTCCGTCAGTCAGTCAGTCAGTCGGTCAGTCCTGTGCAGTCAGTTAGTCACTAAAGCAGTCAGTCAGTCTCAGTCAGTCAGTCAGTCAGTCCAGTCCAGTCTCAGTCAGTCAGTCAGTCAGTCTCGGTCAGTCAGTCAGTCAGTCATTCAGTCATTCAGTCAGTCAGGCAGTCAGTCAGTCGGTCAGCCTTATTCAGTCAGTCTGTCAGTCAGTCAGTCAGTCAGCCTTATTCAGTCAGTCTGTCAGTCATCCTTATTCAGTCAGTCTGTCAGTCAGTCAGTCGGTCAGTCCTGCCCAGTCAGTTAGTCAGTCAAGCAGTCAGTCAGGTAGTCAAGCAGTCAGTCAGTCAGTGTCAGTCAGTCATTTAGTCATTCAGTCAGTCAGTGAAATAGCCAGTCAGAGAGTCAAGCAGTCAGTCAGTCAGTCTCAGTCAGTCAGTTAGTCAGTCAGTCAGTCAGTCAGTCAGTCAGTCCAGTCTCAGTCAGTCAGGCAGTTAGTCAGTCAGTCTCGGTCAGTCAGTGAGTCAGTCAGTCAGTATCAGTCAGTCAGTGAGTCAGTCTGTCAGTCAGGCAGTATCAGTCAGGCAGTAAGACTCCGCTCGACAGAACTCCGATAGCCTAATGGCTAGACCGCTGGTCTTCCAAGCGAGTGGCCTGGGTTCGAGTCCCAGCCGGAGCGAATATCTTCAATGTAAATATTTCTTTTCTAATTTGAAAATTCTTTTTTTTTTCAATTTCTTTCCTTTGCAATTATTGATTATTTATGTAGGGAAGAAAATTCTTAGTCAGTTTAATTTTTCGACACGAAGATTTCAAAGTGTTTAAATAAACAATTACCAAGGTGCATTTTTTGTTTTTATTATATTTAAAACTCCCACCGACAGAGCTCCCATAGACTAATGGCTAGAGTGTTAGGCTTCCAAGCGAGTGGCCCTGGGTTCGAGTCCCAGCCTGAACGAAAATCTTCAATGTATACTTTTAGTTTCTAATTTGAAATTTCTTCTTCTTTTTTTTTTAATTTTTCTCTTTTGCGAATATTGATTATTTATGTAGGGAGAAAAATTCTGAGTCAGTTTAATTATTCGACCTGTAAATTTCAAAGTGTTTGAATCAATAATTACCAAGGTGCATTTTTTTGTTTTTATTATATTTAAGACTTCCATCGACAGAGCTCCGATAGCCTAATGGCTAGACTGTTGGGTTCCTAGCACGTGGTACTGGGTTCGAGTCCCGGCCGGAAAGGAAATCTTAAATGCAAATATTTTTTTCTAATTTTATAATTCTTTTTTTTTATTTTTCCCTTTTGCGAAGTCAGTCAGTCAGTCTGACAGTCAATCAGTCAAGCACTCAGTCATTCAGTCTCAGTCAGTCAGTCCAGTCAGTCAGTCACTCAGTCAGTCAGTTAGTCCTTCAGCCTGTCAGTCAAGCAGTCAGTCATTTAGTCTCAGTCAGTCAGTCATTCAGTCAGTCAGTCAGTCAGGCAGTCAGTCAGTCAGTCAGTCAGTCGGTCAGTCCTGTGCAGTCAGTTAGTCACTAAAGCAGTCAGTCAGTCTCAGTCAGTCAGTCAGTCAGTCAGTCCAGTCCAGTCTCAGTCAGTCAGTCAGTCAGTCTCGGTCAGTCAGTCAGTCAGTCATTCAGTCATTCAGTCAGTCAGGCAGTCAGTCAGTCGGTCAGCCTTATTCAGTCAGTCTGTCAGTCAGTCAGTCAGTCAGCCTTATTCAGTCAGTCTGTCAGTCATCCTTATTCAGTCAGTCTGTCAGTCAGTCAGTCTGTCAGTCCTGTCCAGTCAGTTAGTCAGTCAAGCAGTCAGTCAGGTAGTCAAGCAGTCAGTCAGTCAGTGTCAGTCAGTCATTTAGTCATTCAGTCAGTCAGTGAAATAGCCAGTCAGAGAGTCAAGCAGTCAGTCAGTCAGTCTCAGTCAGTCAGTTAGTCAGTCAGTCAGTCAGTCAGTCAGTCCAGTCTCAGTCAGTCAGGCAGTTAGTCAGTCAGTCTCGGTCAGTCAGTGAGTCAGTCAGTCAGTATCAGTCAGTCAGTGAGTCAGTCTGTCAGTCAGGCAGTATCAGTCAGGCAGTAAGACTCCGCTCGACAGAACTCCGATAGCCTAATGGCTAGACCGCTGGTCTTCCAAGCGAGTGGCCTGGGTTCGAGTCCCAGCCGGAGCGAATATCTTCAATGTATATATTTCTTTTCTAATTTGAAAATTCTTTTTTTTTTCAATTTCTTTCCTTTGCAATTATTGATTATTTATGTAGGGAAGAAAATTCTGAGTCAGTTTAATTTTTCGACACGAAGATTTCAAAGTGTTTAAATAAACAATTACCAAGGTGCATTTTTTGTTTTTATTATATTTAAAACTCCCACCGACAGAGCTCCCATAGACTAATGGCTAGAGTGTTAGGCTTCCAAGCGAGTGGCCCTGGGTTCGAGTCCCAGCCTGAACGAAAATCTTCAATGTATACTTTTAGTTTCTAATTTGAAATTTCTTCTTCTTTTTTTTTTAATTTTTCTCTTTTGCGAATATTGATTATTTATGTAGGGAGAAAAATTCTGAGTCAGTTTAATTATTCGACCTGTAAATTTCAAAGTGTTTGAATCAATAATTACCAAGGTGCATTTTTTTGTTTTTATTATATTTAAGACTTCCATCGACAGAGCTCCGATAGCCTAATGGCTAGACCGTTGGGTTCCTAGCACGTGGTACTGGGTTCGAGTCCCGGCCGGAAAGGAAATCTTAAATGCAAATATTTTTTTCTAATTTTATAATTCTTTTTTTTTTATTTTTCCCTTTTGCGAAGTCAGTCAGTCAGTCTGACAGTCAATCAGTCAAGCACTCAGTCATTCAGTCTCAGTCAGTCAGTCCAGTCAGTCAGTCACTCAGTCAGTCAGTTAGTCCTTCAGCCAGTCAGTCAAGCAGTCAGTCATTTAGTCTCAGTCAGTCAGTCATTCAGTCAGTCAGTCAGTCAGGCAGTCAGTCAGTCAGTCAGTCGGTCAGTCCTGTGCAGTCAGTTAGTCACTAAAGCAGTCAGTCAGTCAGTCCAGTCCAGTCTCAGTCAGTCAGTCAGTCAGTCTCGGTCAGTCAGTCAGTCATTCAGTCAGTCAGTCAGTCAGTCAGGCAGTCAGTCAGTCGGTCAGCCTTATTCAGTCAGTCTGTCAGTCAGTCAGTCAGTCAGCCTTATTCAGTCAGTCTGTCAGTCATCCTTATTCAGTCAGTCTGTCAGTCAGTCAGTCGGTCAGTCCTGTCCAGTCAGTTAGTCAGTCAAGCAGTCAGTCAGTCAGTGTCAGTCAGTCATTTAGTCATTCAGTCAGTCAGTGAAATAGCCAGTCAGAGAGTCAAGAAGTCAGTCAGTCAGTCTCAGTCAGTCAGTTAGTCAGTCAGTCAGTCAGTCAGTCAGTCAGTCCAGTCTCAGTCAGTCAGGCAGTTAGTCAGTCAGTCTCGGTCAGTCAGTGAGTCAGTCAGTCAGTATCAGTCAGTCAGTGAGTCAGTCTGTCAGTCAGTCAGTCCAGTCAGTCAGTCACTCAGTCAGTCAGTTAGTCCTTCAGCCAGTCAGTCAAGCAGTCGGTCATTTAGTCTCAGTCAGTCAGTCATTCAGTCAGTCAGTCAGGCAGGCAGTCAGTCAGTCAGTCAGTCGGTCAGTCCTGGGCAGTCAGTTATTCACTAAAGCAGTCAGTCAGTCTCAGTCAGTCAGTCAGTCCAGTCCAGTCTCAGTCAGTCAGTCAGTCAGTCTCGGTCAGCCAGTCAGTCAGTCATTCAGTCAGTCAGTCAGTCAGGCAGTCAGTCAGTCGGTCAGCCTTATTCAGTCAGTCTGTCAGTCAGTCAGTCAGTCAGCCTTATTCAGTCAGTCTGTCAGTCATCCTTATTCAGTCAGTCTGTCAGTCAGTCAGTCGGTCAGTCCTGTCCAGTCAGTTAGTCAGTCAAGCAGTCAGTCAGTCAGTGTCAGTCAGTCATTTAGTCATTCAGTCAGTCAGTGAAATAGCCAGTCAGAGAGTCAAGCAGTCAGTCAGTCAGTCTCAGTCAGTCAGTTAGTCCGTCAGTCAGTCAGTCAGTCAGTCAGTCCAGTCTCAGTCAGTCAGGCAGTTAGTCAGTCAGTCTCGGTCAGTCAGTGAGTCAGTCAGTCAGTATCAGTCAGTCAGTGAGTCAGTCTGTCAGTCAGGCAGTATCAGTCAGGCAGTAAGACTCCGCTCGACAGAACTCCGATAGCCTAATGGCTAGACCGCTGGTCTTCCAAGCGAGTGGCCTGGGTTCGAGTCCCAGCCGGAGCGAATATCTTCAATGTATATATTTCTTTTCTATTTGAAAATTCTTTTTTTTTTCAATTTCTTTCCTTTGCAATTATTGATTATTTATGTAGGGAAGAAAATTCTGAGTCAGTTTAATTTTTCGACACGAAGATTTCAAAGTGTTTAAATAAACAATTACCAAGGTGCATTTTTTGTTTTTATTATATTTAAAACTCCCACCGACAGAGCTCCCATAGACTAATGGCTAGAGTGTTAGGCTTCCAAGCGAGTGGCCCTGGGTTCGAGTCCCAGCCTGAACGAAAATCTTCAATGTATACTTTTAGTTTCTAATTTGAAATTTCTTCTTCTTTTTTTTTAATTTTTCTCTTTTGCGAATATTGATTATTTATGTAGGGAGAAAAATTCTGAGTCAGTTTAATTATT
Source organism: Uloborus diversus (assembly GCF_026930045.1). Classification (NCBI taxonomy): domain Eukaryota; kingdom Metazoa; phylum Arthropoda; class Arachnida; order Araneae; family Uloboridae; genus Uloborus; species Uloborus diversus. The sequence goes on along the minus strand of NW_026558472.1, from coordinate 162,119 downwards.
CGACCTGTAAATTTCAAAGTGTTTGAATCAATAATTACCAAGGTGCATTTCTTGTTTTTATTATATTTAAGACTTCCATCGACAGAGCTCCGATAGCCTAATGGCTAGACCGTTGGGTTCCTAGCGCGTGGTACTGGGTTCGAGTCCCGGCCGGAAAGGAAATCTTAAATGCAAATATTTCTTTCTAATTTTATAATTCTTTTTTTTTTATTTTTCCCTTTTGCGAAGTCAGTCAGTCAGTCTGACAGTCAATCAGTCAAGCACTCAGTCTCTCAGTCTCAGTCAGTCAGTCCAGTCAGTCAGTCACTCAGTCAGTCAGTTAGTCCTTCAGCCAGGCAGTCAAGCAGTCAGTCATTTAGTCTCAGTCAGTCAGTCATTCAGTCAGTCAGTCAGTCAGGCAGTCAGTCAGTCAGTCAGTCGGTCAGTCCTGTGCAGTCAGTTAGTCACTAAAGCAGTCAGTCAGTCTCAGTCAGTCAGTCAGTCAGTCCAGTCCAGTCTCAGTCAGTCAGTCATTCAGTCTCGGTCAGTCAGTCAGTCAGTCATTCAGTCAGTCAGTCAGTCAGGCAGTCAGTCAGTCGGTCAGCCTTATTCAGTCAGTCTGTCAGTCAGTCAGTCAGTCAGCCTTATTCAGTCAGTCTGTCAGTCAGTCAGTCGGTCAGTCCTGTCCAGTCAGTTAGTCAGTCAAGCAGTCAGTCAGGTAGTCAAGCAGTCAGTCAGTCAGTGTCAGTCAGTCATTTAGTCATTCAGTCAGTCAGTGAAATAGCCAGTCAGAGAGTCAAGCAGTCAGTCAGTCAGTCTCAGTCAGTCAGTTAGTCAGTCAGTCAGTCAGTCAGTCAGTCAGTCCAGTCTCAGTCAGTCAGGCAGTTAGTCAGTCAGTCTCGGTCAGTCAGTGAGTCAGTCAGTCAGTATCAGTCAGTCAGTGAGTCAGTCTGTCAGTCAGGCAGTATCAGTCAGGCAGTAAGACTCCGCTCGACAGAACTCCGATAGCCTAATGGCTAGACCGCTGGTCTTCCAAGCGAGTGGCCTGGGTTCGAGTCCCAGCCGGAGCGAATATCTTCAATGTATATATTTCTTTTCTAATTTGAAAATTCTTTTTTTTTCAATTTCTTTCCTTTGCAATTATTGATTATTTATGTAGGGAAGAAAATTCTGAGTCAGTTTAATTTTTCGACATGAAGATTTCAAAGTGTTTAAATAAACAATTACCAAGGTGCATTTTTTGTTTTTATTATATTTAAAACTCCCACCGACAGAGCTCCCATAGACTAATGGCTAGAGTGTTAGGCTTCCAAGCGAGTGGCCCTGGGTTCGAGTCCCAGCCTGAACGAAAATCTTCAATGTATACTTTTAGTTTCTAATTTGAAATTTCTTCTTCTTTTTTTTTAATTTTTCTCTTTTGCGAATATTGATTATTTATGTAGGGAGAAAAATTCTGAGTCAGTTTAATTATTCGACCTGTAAATTTCAAAGTGTTTGAATCAATAATTACCAAGGTGCATTTTTTGTTTTTATTATATTTAAGACTTCCATCGACAGAGCTCCGATAGCCTAATGGCTAGACCGTTGGGTTCCTAGCGCGTGGTACTGGGTTCGAGTCCCGGCCGGAAAGGAAATCTTAAATGCAAATATTTTTTTCTAATTTTATAATTCTTTTTTTTTTATTTTTCCCTTTTGCGAAGTCAGTCAGTCAGTCTGACAGTCAATCAGTCAAGCACTCAGTCATTCAGTCTCAGTCAGTCAGTCCAGTCAGTCAGTCACTCAGTCAGTCAGTTAGTCCTTCAGCCTGTCAGTCAAGCAGTCAGTCATTTAGTCTCAGTCAGTCAGTCATTCAGTCAGTCAGTCAGTCAGGCAGTCAGTCAGTCAGTCAGTCAGTCGGTCAGTCCTGTGCAGTCAGTTAGTCACTAAAGCAGTCAGTCAGTCTCAGTTAGTCAGTCAGTCAGTCAGTCCAGTCCAGTCTCAGTCAGTCAGTCAGTCAGTCTCGGTCAGTCAGTCAGTCAGTCATTCAGTCATTCAGTCAGTCAGGCAGTCAGTCAGTCGGTCAGCCTTATTCAGTCAGTCTGTCAGTCAGTCAGTCAGTCAGCCTTATTCAGTCAGTCTGTCAGTCATCCTTATTCAGTCAGTCTGTCAGTCAGTCAGTCTGTCAGTCCTGTCCAGTCAGTTAGTCAGTCAAGCAGTCAGTCAGGTAGTCAAGCAGTCAGTCAGTCAGTGTCAGTCAGTCATTTAGTCATTCAGTCAGTCAGTGAAATAGCCAGTCAGAGAGTCAAGCAGTCAGTCAGTCAGTCTCAGTCAGTCAGTTAGTCAGTCAGTCAGTCAGTCAGTCAGTCAGTCCAGTCTCAGTCAGTCAGGCAGTTAGTCAGTCAGTCTCGGTCAGTCAGTGAGTCAGTCAGTCAGTATCAGTCAGTCAGTGAGTCAGTCTGTCAGTCAGGCAGTATCAGTCAGGCAGTAAGACTCCGCTCGACAGAACTCCGATAGCCTAATGGCTAGACCGCTGGTCTTCCAAGCGAGTGGCCTGGGTTCGAGTCCCAGCCGGAGCGAATATCTTCAATGTATATATTTCTTTTCTAATTTGAAAATTCTTTTTTTTTCAATTTCTTTCCTTTGCAATTATTGATTATTTATGTAGGGAAGAAAATTCTGAGTCAGTTTAATTTTTCGACATGAAGATTTCAAAGTGTTTAAATAAACAATTACCAAGGTGCATTTTTTGTTTTTATTATATTTAAAACTCCCACCGACAGAGCTCCCATAGACTAATGGCTAGAGTGTTAGGCTTCCAAGCGAGTGGCCCTGGGTTCGAGTCCCAGCCTGAACGAAAATCTTCAATGTATACTTTTAGTTTCTAATTTGAAATTTCTTCTTCTTTTTTTTTAATTTTTCTCTTTTGCGAATATTGATTATTTATGTAGGGAGAAAAATTCTGAGTCAGTTTAATTATTCGACCTGTAAATTTCAAAGTGTTTGAATCAATAATTACCAAGGTGCATTTTTTGTTTTTATTATATTTAAGACTTCCATCGACAGAGCTCCGATAGCCTAATGGCTAGACCGTTGGGTTCCTAGCGCGTGGTACTGGGTTCGAGTCCCGGCCGGAAAGGAAATCTTAAATGCAAATATTTTTTTCTAATTTTATAATTCTTTTTTTTTTATTTTTCCCTTTTGCGAAGTCAGTCAGTCAGTCTGACAGTCAATCAGTCAAGCACTCAGTCATTCAGTCTCAGTCAGTCAGTCCAGTCAGTCAGTCACTCAGTCAGTCAGTTAGTCCTTCAGCCTGTCAGTCAAGCAGTCAGTCATTTAGTCTCAGTCAGTCAGTCATTCAGTCAGTCAGTCAGTCAGGCAGTCAGTCAGTCAGTCAGTCAGTCGGTCAGTCCTGTGCAGTCAGTTAGTCACTAAAGCAGTCAGTCAGTCTCAGTCAGTCAGTCAGTCAGTCAGTCCAGTCCAGTCTCAGTCAGTCAGTCAGTCAGTCTCGGTCAGTCAGTCAGTCAGTCATTCAGTCATTCAGTCAGTCAGGCAGTCAGTCAGTCGGTCAGCCTTATTCAGTCAGTCTGTCAGTCAGTCAGTCAGTCAGCCTTATTCAGTCAGTCTGTCAGTCATCCTTATTCAGTCAGTCTGTCAGTCAGTCAGTCTGTCAGTCCTGTCCAGTCAGTTAGTCAGTCAAGCAGTCAGTCAGGTAGTCAAGCAGTCAGTCAGTCAGTGTCAGTCAGTCATTTAGTCATTCAGTCAGTCAGTGAAATAGCCAGTCAGAGAGTCAAGCAGTCAGTCAGTCAGTCTCAGTCAGTCAGTTAGTCAGTCAGTCAGTCAGTCAGTCAGTCAGTCCAGTCTCAGTCAGTCAGGCAGTTAGTCAGTCAGTCTCGGTCAGTCAGTGAGTCAGTCAGTCAGTATCAGTCAGTCAGTGAGTCAGTCTGTCAGTCAGGCAGTATCAGTCAGGCAGTAAGACTCCGCTCGACAGAACTCCGATAGCCTAATGGCTAGACCGCTGGTCTTCCAAGCGAGTGGCCTGGGTTCGAGTCCCAGCCGGAGCGAATATCTTCAATGTATATATTTCTTTTCTAATTTGAAAATTCTTTTTTTTTTCAATTTCTTTCCTTTACAATTATTGATTATTTATGTAGGGAAGAAAATTCTGAGTCAGTTTAATTTTTCGACACGAAGATTTCAAAGTGTTTAAATAAACAATTACCAAGGTGCATTTTTTGTTTTTATTATATTTAAAACTCCCACCGACAGAGCTCCCATAGACTAATGGCTAGAGTGTTAGGCTTCCAAGCGAGTGGCCCTGGGTTCGAGTCCCAGCCTGAACGAAAATCTTCAATGTATACTTTTAGTTTCTAATTTGAAATTTCTTCTTCTTTTTTTTTTAATTTTTCTCTTTTGCGAATATTGATTATTTATGTAGGGAGAAAAATTCTGAGTCAGTTTAATTATTCGACCTGTAAATTTCAAAGTGTTTGAATCAATAATTACCAAGGTGCATTTTTTTGTTTTTATTATATTTAAGACTTCCATCGACAGAGCTCCGATAGCCTAATGGCTAGACCGTTGGGTTCCTAGCACGTGGTACTGGGTTCGAGTCCCGGCCGGAAAGGAAATCTTAAATGCAAATATTTTTTTCTAATTTTATAATTCTTTTTTTTTTATTTTTCCCTTTTGCGAAGTCAGTCAGTCAGTCTGACAGTCAATCAGTCAAGCACTCAGTCATTCAGTCTCAGTCAGTCAGTCCAGTCAGTCAGTCACTCAGTCAGTCAGTTAGTCCTTCAGCCAGTCAGTCAAGCAGTCAGTCATTTAGTCTCAGTCAGTCAGTCATTCAGTCAGTCAGTCAGTCAGGCAGTCAGTCAGTCAGTCAGTCGGTCAGTCCTGTGCAGTCAGTTAGTCACTAAAGCAGTCAGTCAGTCAGTCCAGTCCAGTCTCAGTCAGTCAGTCAGTCAGTCTCGGTCAGTCAGTCAGTCATTCAGTCAGTCAGTCAGTCAGTCAGGCAGTCAGTCATTCGGTCAGCCTTATTCAGTCAGTCTGTCAGTCAGTCAGTCAGTCAGCCTTATTCAGTCAGTCTGTCAGTCATCCTTATTCAGTCAGTCTGTCAGTCAGTCAGTCGGTCTGTCCTGTCCAGTCAGTTAGTCAGTCAGTCAAGCAGTCAGTCAGGTAGTCAAGCAGTCAGTCAGTCAGTGTCAGTCAGTCATTTAGTCATTCAGTCAGTCAGTGAAATAGCCAGTCAGAGAGTCAAGAAGTCAGTCAGTCAGTCTCAGTCAGTCAGTTAGTCAGTCAGTCAGTCAGTCAGTCAGTCAATCCAGTCTCAGTCAGTCAGGCAGTTAGTCAGTCAGTCTCGGTCAGTCAGTGAGTCAGTCAGTCAGTATCAGTCAGTCAGTGAGTCAGTCTGTCAGTCAGGCAGTATCAGTCAGGCAGTAAGACTCCGCTCGACAGAACTCCGATAGCCTAATGGCTAGACCGCTGGTCTTCCAAGCGAGTGGCCTGGGTTCGAGTCCCAGCCGGAGCGAATATCTTCAATGTATATATTTCTTTTCTAATTTGAAAATTCTTTTTTTTTTCAATTTCTTTCCTTTGCAATTATTGATTATTTATGTAGGGAAGAAAATTCTGAGTCAGTTTAATTTTTCGACACGAAGATTTCAAAGTGTTTAAATAAACAATTACCAAGGTGCATTTTTTGTTTTTATTATATTTAAAACTCCCACCGACAGAGCTCCCATAGACTAATGGCTAGAGTGTTAGGCTTCCAAGCGAGTGGCCCTGGGTTCGAGTCCCAGCCTGAACGAAAATCTTCAATGTATACTTTTAGTTTCTAATTTGAAATTTCTTCTTCTTTTTTTTTTAATTTTTCTCTTTTGCGAATATTGATTATTTATGTAGGGAGAAAAATTCTGAGTCAGTTTAATTATTCGACCTGTAAATTTCAAAGTGTTTGAATCAATAATTACCAAGGTGCATTTTTTTGTTTTTATTATATTTAAGACTTCCATCGACAGAGCTCCGATAGCCTAATGGCTAGACCGTTGGGTTCCTAGCACGTGGTACTGGGTTCGAGTCCCGGCCGGAAAGGAAATCTTAAATGCAAATATTTTTTTCTAATTTTATAATTCTTTTTTTTTTATTTTTCCCTTTTGCGAAGTCAGTCAGTCAGTCTGACAGTCAATCAGTCAAGCACTCAGTCATTCAGTCTCAGTCAGTCAGTCCAGTCAGTCAGTCACTCAGTCAGTCAGTTAGTCCTTCAGCCAGTCAGTCAAGCAGTCAGTCATTTAGTCTCAGTCAGTCAGTCATTCAGTCAGTCAGTCAGTCAGGCAGTCAGTCAGTCAGTCAGTCGGTCAGTCCTGTGCAGTCAGTTAGTCACTAAAGCAGTCAGTCAGTCAGTCCAGTCCAGTCTCAGTCAGTCAGTCAGTCAGTCTCGGTCAGTCAGTCAGTCATTCAGTCAGTCAGTCAGTCAGTCAGGCAGTCAGTCAGTCGGTCAGCCTTATTCAGTCAGTCTGTCAGTCAGTCAGTCAGTCAGCCTTATTCAGTCAGTCTGTCAGTCATCCTTATTCAGTCAGTCTGTCAGTCAGTCAGTCGGTCAGTCCTGTCCAGTCAGTTAGTCAGTCAAGCAGTCAGTCAGTCAGTGTCAGTCAGTCATTTAGTCATTCAGTCAGTCAGTGAAATAGCCAGTCAGAGAGTCAAGAAGTCAGTCAGTCAGTCTCAGTCAGTCAGTTAGTCAGTCAGTCAGTCAGTCAGTCAGTCAGTCCAGTCTCAGTCAGTCAGGCAGTTAGTCAGTCAGTCTCGGTCAGTCAGTGAGTCAGTCAGTCAGTATCAGTCAGTCAGTGAGTCAGTCTGTCAGTCAGTCAGTCCAGTCAGTCAGTCACTCAGTCAGTCAGTTAGTCCTTCAGCCAGTCAGTCAAGCAGTCGGTCATTTAGTCTCAGTCAGTCAGTCATTCAGTCAGTCAGTCAGGCAGGCAGTCAGTCAGTCAGTCAGTCGGTCAGTCCTGGGCAGTCAGTTATTCACTAAAGCAGTCAGTCAGTCTCAGTCAGTCAGTCAGTCCAGTCCAGTCTCAGTCAGTCAGTCAGTCAGTCTCGGTCAGCCAGTCAGTCAGTCATTCAGTCAGTCAGTCAGTCAGGCAGTCAGTCAGTCGGTCAGCCTTATTCAGTCAGTCTGTCAGTCAGTCAGTCAGTCAGCCTTATTCAGTCAGTCTGTCAGTCATCCTTATTCAGTCAGTCTGTCAGTCAGTCAGTCGGTCAGTCCTGTCCAGTCAGTTAGTCAGTCAAGCAGTCAGTCAGTCAGTGTCAGTCAGTCATTTAGTCATTCAGTCAGTCAGTGAAATAGCCAGTCAGAGAGTCAAGCAGTCAGTCAGTCAGTCTCAGTCAGTCAGTTAGTCCGTCAGTCAGTCAGTCAGTCAGTCAGTCCAGTCTCAGTCAGTCAGGCAGTTAGTCAGTCAGTCTCGGTCAGTCAGTGAGTCAGTCAGTCAGTATCAGTCAGTCAGTGAGTCAGTCTGTCAGTCAGGCAGTATCAGTCAGGCAGTAAGACTCCGCTCGACAGAACTCCGATAGCCTAATGGCTAGACCGCTGGTCTTCCAAGCGAGTGGCCTGGGTTCGAGTCCCAGCCGGAGCGAATATCTTCAATGTATATATTTCTTTTCTATTTGAAAATTCTTTTTTTTTTTCAATTTCTTTCCTTTGCAATTATTGATTATTTATGTAGGGAAGAAAATTCTGAGTCAGTTTAATTTTTCGACACGAAGATTTCAAAGTGTTTAAATAAACAATTACCAAGGTGCATTTTTTGTTTTTATTATATTTAAAACTCCCACCGACAGAGCTCCCATAGACTAATGGCTAGAGTGTTAGGCTTCCAAGCGAGTGGCCCTGGGTTCGAGTCCCAGCCTGAACGAAAATCTTCAATGTATACTTTTAGTTTCTAATTTGAAATTTCTTCTTCTTTTTTTTTAATTTTTCTCTTTTGCGAATATTGATTATTTATGTAGGGAGAAAAATTCTGAGTCAGTTTAATTATTCGACCTGTAAATTTCAAAGTGTTTGAATCAATAATTACCAAGGTGCATTTCTTGTTTTTATTATATTTAAGACTTCCATCGACAGAGCTCCGATAGCCTAATGGCTAGACCGTTGGGTTCCTAGCGCGTGGTACTGGGTTCGAGTCCCGGCCGGAAAGGAAATCTTAAATGCAAATATTTCTTTCTAATTTTATAATTCTTTTTTTTTTATTTTTCCCTTTTGCGAAGTCAGTCAGTCAGTCTGACAGTCAATCAGTCAAGCACTCAGTCTCTCAGTCTCAGTCAGTCAGTCCAGTCAGTCAGTCACTCAGTCAGTCAGTTAGTCCTTCAGCCAGGCAGTCAAGCAGTCAGTCATTTAGTCTCAGTCAGTCAGTCATTCAGTCAGTCAGTCAGTCAGGCAGTCAGTCAGTCAGTCAGTCGGTCAGTCCTGTGCAGTCAGTTAGTCACTAAAGCAGTCAGTCAGTCTCAGTCAGTCAGTCAGTCAGTCCAGTCCAGTCTCAGTCAGTCAGTCATTCAGTCTCGGTCAGTCAGTCAGTCAGTCATTCAGTCAGTCAGTCAGTCAGGCAGTCAGTCAGTCGGTCAGCCTTATTCAGTCAGTCTGTCAGTCAGTCAGTCAGTCAGCCTTATTCAGTCAGTCTGTCAGTCAGTCAGTCGGTCAGTCCTGTCCAGTCAGTTAGTCAGTCAAGCAGTCAGTCAGGTAGTCAAGCAGTCAGTCAGTCAGTGTCAGTCAGTCATTTAGTCATTCAGTCAGTCAGTGAAATAGCCAGTCAGAGAGTCAAGCAGTCAGTCAGTCAGTCTCAGTCAGTCAGTTAGTCAGTCAGTCAGTCAGTCAGTCAGTCAGTCCAGTCTCAGTCAGTCAGGCAGTTAGTCAGTCAGTCTCGGTCAGTCAGTGAGTCAGTCAGTCAGTATCAGTCAGTCAGTGAGTCAGTCTGTCAGTCAGGCAGTATCAGTCAGGCAGTAAGACTCCGCTCGACAGAACTCCGATAGCCTAATGGCTAGACCGCTGGTCTTCCAAGCGAGTGGCCTGGGTTCGAGTCCCAGCCGGAGCGAATATCTTCAATGTATATATTTCTTTTCTAATTTGAAAATTCTTTTTTTTTCAATTTCTTTCCTTTGCAATTATTGATTATTTATGTAGGGAAGAAAATTCTGAGTCAGTTTAATTTTTCGACATGAAGATTTCAAAGTGTTTAAATAAACAATTACCAAGGTGCATTTTTTGTTTTTATTATATTTAAAACTCCCACCGACAGAGCTCCCATAGACTAATGGCTAGAGTGTTAGGCTTCCAAGCGAGTGGCCCTGGGTTCGAGTCCCAGCCTGAACGAAAATCTTCAATGTATACTTTTAGTTTCTAATTTGAAATTTCTTCTTCTTTTTTTTTAATTTTTCTCTTTTGCGAATATTGATTATTTATGTAGGGAGAAAAATTCTGAGTCAGTTTAATTATTCGACCTGTAAATTTCAAAGTGTTTGAATCAATAATTACCAAGGTGCATTTTTTGTTTTTATTATATTTAAGACTTCCATCGACAGAGCTCCGATAGCCTAATGGCTAGACCGTTGGGTTCCTAGCGCGTGGTACTGGGTTCGAGTCCCGGCCGGAAAGGAAATCTTAAATGCAAATATTTTTTTCTAATTTTATAATTCTTTTTTTTTTATTTTTCCCTTTTGCGAAGTCAGTCAGTCAGTCTGACAGTCAATCAGTCAAGCACTCAGTCATTCAGTCTCAGTCAGTCAGTCCAGTCAGTCAGTCACTCAGTCAGTCAGTTAGTCCGTCAGCCAGTCAGTCAAGCAGTCAGTCATTTAGTCTCAGTCAGTCAGTCATTCAGTCAGTCAGTCAGTCAGGCAGTCAGTCAGTCAGTCAGTCGGTCAGTCCTGTGCAGTCAGTTAGTCACTAAAGCAGTCAGTCAGTCTCAGTCAGTCAGTCAGTCAGTCAGTCCAGTCCAGTCTCAGTCAGTCAGTCAGTCAGTCTCGGTCAGTCAGTCAGTCAGTCATTCAGTCAGTCAGTCAGTCAGGCAGTCAGTCAGTCGGTCAGCCTTATTCAGTCAGTCTGTCAGTCAGTCAGTCAGTCAGCCTTATTCAGTCAGTCTGTCAGTCAGTCAGTCGGTCAGTCCTGTCCAGTCAGTTAGTCAGTCAAGCAGTCAGTCAGGTAGTCAAGCAGTCAGTCAATCAGTGTCAGTCAGTCATTTAGTCATTCAGTCAGTCAGTGAAATAGCCAGTCAGAGAGTCAAGCAGTCAGTCAGTCAGTCTCAGTCAGTCAGTTAGTCAGTCAGTCTGTCAGTCAGTCAGTCAGTCCAGTCTCAGTCAGTCAGTGAAATAGCCAGTCAGAGAGTCAAGCAGTCAGTCAGTCAGTCTCAGTCAGTCAGTTAGTCAGTCAGTCTGTCAGTCAGTCAGTCAGTCCAGTCTCAGTCAGTCAGGCAGTTAGTCAGTCAGTCTCGGTCAGTCAGTGAGTCAGTCAGTCAGTATCAGTCAGTCAGTGAGTCAGTCTGTCAGTCAGGCAGTATCAGTCAGGCAGTAAGACTCCGCTCGACAGAACTCCGATAGCCTAATGGCTAGACCGCTGGTCTTCCAAGCGAGTGGCCTGGGTTCGAGTCCCAGCCGGAGCGAATATCTTCAATGTATATATTTCTTTTCTAATTTGAAAATTCTTATTTTTTTTCAATTTCTTTCCTTTGCAATTATTGATTATTTATGTAGGGAAGAAAATTCTGAGTCAGTTTAATTTTTCGACACAAAGATTTCAAAGTGTTTAAATAAACAATTACCAAGGTGCATTTTTTGTTTTTATTATATTTAAAACTCCCACCGACAGAGCTCCCATAGACTAATGGCTAGAGTGTTAGGCTTCCAAGCGAGTGGCCCTGGGTTCGAGTCCCAGCCTGAACGAAAATCTTCAATGTATACTTTTAGTTTCTAATTTGAAATTTCTTCTTCTTTTTTTTTTAATTTTTCTCTTTTGCGAATATTGATTATTTATGTAGGGAGAAAAATTCTGAGTCAGTTTAATTATTCGACCTGTAAATTTCAAAGTGTTTGAATCAATAATTACCAAGGTGCATTTTTTGTTTTTATTATATTTAAGACTTCCATCGACAGAGCTCCGATAGCCTAATGGCTAGACCGTTGGGTTCATAGCGCGTGGTACTGGGTTCGAGTCCCGGCCGGAAAGGAAATCTTAAATGCAAATATTTTTTTCTAATTTTATAATTCTTTTTTTTTATTTTTCCCTTTTGCGAAGTCAGTCAGTCAGTCTGACGGTCAATCAGTCAAGCACTCAGTCATTCAGTCTCAGTCAGTCAGTCCAGTCAGTCAGTCACTCAGTCAGTCAGTTAGTCCTTCAGCCTGTCAGTCAAGCAGTCAGTCATTTAGTCTCAGTCAGTCAGTCATTCAGTCAGTCAGTCAGTCAGGCAGTCCGTCAGTCAGTCAGTCAGTCGGTCAGTCCTGTGCAGTCAGTTAGTCACTAAAGCAGTCAGTCAGTCTCAGTCAGTCAGTCAGTCAGTCAGTCTCGGTCAGTCAGTCAGTCAGTCATTCAGTCATTCAGTCAGTCAGGCAGTCAGTCAGTCGGTCAGCCTTATTCAGTCAGTCTGTCAGTCAGTCAGTCAGTCAGCCTTATTCAGTCAGTCTGTCAGTCATCCTTATTCAGTCAGTCTGTCAGTCAGTCAGTCGGTCAGTCCTGTCCAGTCAGTTAGTCAGTCAAGCAGTCAGTCAGGTAGTCAAGCAGTCAGTCAGTCAGTGTCAGTCAGTCATTTAGTCATTCAGTCAGTCAGTGAAATAGCCAGTCAGAGAGTCAAGCAGTCAGTCAGTCAGTCTCAGTCAGTCAGTTAGTCAGTCAGTCAGTCAGTCAGTCAGTCAGTCCAGTCTCAGTCAGTCAAGCAGTTAGTCAGTCAGTCTCGGTCAGTCAGTGAGTCAGTCAGTCAGTATCAGTCAGTCAGTGAGTCAGTCTGTCAGTCAGGCAGTATCAGTCAGGCAGTAAGACTCCGCTCGACAGAACTCCGATAGCCTAATGGCTAGACCGCTGGTCTTCCAAGCGAGTGGCCTGGGTTCGAGTCCCAGCCGGAGCGAATATCTTCAATGTAAATATTTCTTTTCTAATTTGAAAATTCTTTTTTTTTTCAATTTCTTTCCTTTGCAATTATTGATTATTTATGTAGGGAAGAAAATTCTTAGTCAGTTTAATTTTTCGACACGAAGATTTCAAAGTGTTTAAATAAACAATTACCAAGGTGCATTTTTTGTTTTTATTATATTTAAAACTCCCACCGACAGAGCTCCCATAGACTAATGGCTAGAGTGTTAGGCTTCCAAGCGAGTGGCCCTGGGTTCGAGTCCCAGCCTGAACGAAAATCTTCAATGTATACTTTTAGTTTCTAATTTGAAATTTCTTCTTCTTTTTTTTTAATTTTTCTCTTTTGCGAATATTGATTATTTATGTAGGGAGAAAAATTCTGAGTCAGTTTAATTATTCGACCTGTAAATTTCAAAGTGTTTGAATCAATAATTACCAAGGTGCATTTTTTTGTTTTTTTTATATTTAAGACTTCCATCGACAGAGCTCCGATAGCCTAATGGCTAGACCGTTGGGTTCCTAGCACGTGGTACTGGGTTCGAGTCCCGGCCGGAAAGGAAATCTTAAATGCAAATATTTTTTTCTAATTTTATAATTCTTTTTTTTTTATTTTTCCCTTTTGCGAAGTCAGTCAGTCAGTCTGACAGTCAATCAGTCAAGCACTCAGTCATTCAGTCTCAGTCAGTCAGTCCAGTCAGTCAGTCACTCAGTCAGTCAGTTAGTCCTTCAGCCTGTCAGTCAAGCAGTCAGTCATTTAGTCTCAGTCAGTCAGTCATTCAGTCAGTCAGTCAGTCAGGCAGTCAGTCAGTCAGTCAGTCAGTCGGTCAGTCCTGTGAAGTCAGTTAGTCACTAAAGCAGTCAGTCAGTCTCAGTCAGTCAGTCAGTCAGTCAGTCCAGTCCAGTCTCAGTCAGTCAGTCAGTCAGTCTCGGTCAGTCAGTCAGTCAGTCATTCAGTCATTCAGTCAGTCAGGCAGTCAGTCAGTCGGTCAGCCTTATTCAGTCAGTCTGTCAGTCAGTCAGTCAGTCAGCCTTATTCAGTCAGTCTGTCAGTCATCCTTATTCAGTCAGTCGGTCAGTCCTGTCCAGTCAGTTAGTCAGTCAAGCAGTCAGTCAGGTAGTCAAGCAGTCAGTCAGTCAGTGTCAGTCAGTCATTTAGTCATTCAGTCAGTCAGTGAAATAGCCAGTCAGAGAGTCAAGCAGTCAGTCAGTCAGTCTCAGTCAGTCAGTTAGTCAGTCAGTCAGTCAGTCAGTCAGTCAGTCCAGTCTCAGTCAGTCAGGCAGTTAGTCAGTCAGTCTCGGTCAGTCAGTGAGTCAGTCAGTCAGTATCAGTCAGTCAGTGAGTCAGTCTGTCAGTCAGGCAGTATCAGTCAGGCAGTAAGACTCCGCTCGACAGAACTCCGAAAGCCTAATGGCTAGACCGCTGGTCTTCCAAGCGAGTGGCCTGGGTTCGAGTCCCAGCCGGAGCGAATATCTTCAATGTAAATATTTCTTTTCTAATTTGAAAATTCTTTTTTTTTTCAATTTCTTTCCTTTGCAATTATTGATTATTTATGTAGGGAAGAAAATTCTTAGTCAGTTTAATTTTTCGACACGAAGATTTCAAAGTGTTTAAATAAACAATTACCAAGGTGCATTTTTTGTTTTTATTATATTTAAAACTCCCACCGACAGAGCTCCCATAGACTAATGGCTAGAGTGTTAGGCTTCCAAGCGAGTGGCCCTGGGTTCGAGTCCCAGCCTGAACGAAAATCTTCAATGTATACTTTTAGTTTCTAATTTGAAATTTCTTCTTCTTTTTTTTTTTAATTTTTCTCTTTTGCGAATATTGATTATTTATGTAGGGAGAAAAATTCTGAGTCAGTTTAATTATTCGACCTGTAAATTTCAAAGTGTTTGAATCAATAATTACCAAGGTGCATTTTTTTGTTTTTATTATATTTAAGACTTCCATCGACAGAGCTCCGATAGCCTAATGGCTAGACTGTTGGGTTCCTAGCACGTGGTACTGGGTTCGAGTCCCGGCCGGAAAGGAAATCTTAAATGCAAATATTTTTTTCTAATTTTATAATTCTTTTTTTTTATTTTTCCCTTTTGCGAAGTCAGTCAGTCAGTCTGACAGTCAATCAGTCAAGCACTCAGTCATTCAGTCTCAGTCAGTCAGTCCAGTCAGTCAGTCACTCAGTCAGTCAGTTAGTCCGTCAGCCAGTCAGTCAAGCAGTCAGTCATTTAGTCTCAGTCAGTCAGTCATTCAGTCAGTCAGTCAGTCAGGCAGTCAGTCAGTCAGTCAGTCGGTCAGTCCTGTGCAGTCAGTTAGTCACTAAAGCAGTCAGTCAGTCTCAGTCAGTCAGTCAGTCAGTCAGTCCAGTCCAGTCTCAGTCAGTCAGTCAGTCAGTCTCGGTCAGTCAGTCAGTCAGTCATTCAGTCAGTCAGTCAGTCAGGCAGTCAGTCAGTCGGTCAGCCTTATTCAGTCAGTCTGTCAGTCAGTCAGTCAGTCAGCCTTATTCAGTCAGTCTGTCAGTCAGTCAGTCGGTCAGTCCTGTCCAGTCAGTTAGTCAGTCAAGCAGTCAGTCAGGTAGTCAAGCAGTCAGTCAATCAGTGTCAGTCAGTCATTTAGTCATTCAGTCAGTCAGTGAAATAGCCAGTCAGAGAGTCAAGCAGTCAGTCAGTCAGTCTCAGTCAGTCAGTTAGTCAGTCAGTCTGTCAGTCAGTCAGTCAGTCCAGTCTCACTCAGTCAGTGAAATAGCCAGTCAGAGAGTCAAGCAGTCAGTCAGTCAGTCTCAGTCAGTCAGTTAGTCAGTCAGTCTGTCAGTCAGTCAGTCAGTCCAGTCTCAGTCAGTCAGGCAGTTAGTCAGTCAGTCTCGGTCAGTCAGTGAGTCAGTCAGTCAGTATCAGTCAGTCAGTGAGTCAGTCTGTCAGTCAGGCAGTATCAGTCAGGCAGTAAGACTCCGCTCGACAGAACTCCGATAGCCTAATGGCTAGACCGCTGGTCTTCCAAGCGAGTGGCCTGGGTTCGAGTCCCAGCCGGAGCGAATATCTTCAATGTATATATTTCTTTTCTAATTTGAAAATTCTTATTTTTTTTCAATTTCTTTCCTTTGCAATTATTGATTATTTATGTAGGGAAGAAAATTCTGAGTCAGTTTAATTTTTCGACACAAAGATTTCAAAGTGTTTAAATAAACAATTACCAAGGTGCATTTTTTGTTTTTATTATATTTAAAACTCCCACCGACAGAGCTCCCATAGACTAATGGCTAGAGTGTTAGGCTTCCAAGCGAGTGGCCCTGGGTTCGAGTCCCAGCCTGAACGAAAATCTTCAATGTATACTTTTAGTTTCTAATTTGAAATTTCTTCTTCTTTTTTTTTTAATTTTTCTCTTTTGCGAATATTGATTATTTATGTAGGGAGAAAAATTCTGAGTCAGTTTAATTATTCGACCTGTAAATTTCAAAGTGTTTGAATCAATAATTACCAAGGTGCATTTTTTGTTTTTATTATATTTAAGACTTCCATCGACAGAGCTCCGATAGCCTAATGGCTAGACCGTTGGGTTCATAGCGCGTGGTACTGGGTTCGAGTCCCGGCCGGAAAGGAAATCTTAAATGCAAATATTTTTTTCTAATTTTATAATTCTTTTTTTTTATTTTTCCCTTTTGCGAAGTCAGTCAGTCAGTCTGACAGTCAATCAGTCAAGCACTCAGTCATTCAGTCTCAGTCAGTCAGTCCAGTCAGTCAGTCACTCAGTCAGTCAGTTAGTCCTTCAGCCTGTCAGTCAAGCAGTCAGTCATTTAGTCTCAGTCAGTCAGTCATTCAGTCAGTCAGTCAGTCAGGCAGTCCGTCAGTCAGTCAGTCAGTCGGTCAGTCCTGTGCAGTCAGTTAGTCACTAAAGCAGTCAGTCAGTCTCAGTCAGTCAGTCAGTCAGTCCAGTCCAGTCTCAGTCAGTCAGTCAGTCAGTCTCGGTCAGTCAGTCAGTCAGTAATTCAGTCATTCAGTCAGTCAGGCAGTCAGTCAGTCGGTCAGCCTTATTCAGTCAGTCTGTCAGTCAGTCAGTCAGTCAGCCTTATTCAGTCAGTCTGTCAGTCATCCTTATTCAGTCAGTCTGTCAGTCAGTCAGTCGGTCAGTCCTGTCCAGTCAGTTAGTCAGTCAAGCAGTCAGTCAGGTAGTCAAGCAGTCAGTCAGTCAGTGTCAGTCAGTCATTTAGTCATTCAGTCAGTCAGTGAAATAGCCAGTCAGAGAGTCAAGCAGTCAGTCAGTCAGTCTCAGTCAGTCAGTTAGTCAGTCAGTCAGTCAGTCAGTCAGTCAGTCCAGTCTCAGTCAGTCAAGCAGTTAGTCAGTCAGTCTCGGTCAGTCAGTGAGTCAGTCAGTCAGTATCAGTCAGTCAGTGAGTCAGTCTGTCAGTCAGGCAGTATCAGTCAGGCAGTAAGACTCCGCTCGACAGAACTCCGATAGCCTAATGGCTAGACCGCTGGTCTTCCAAGCGAGTGGCCTGGGTTCGAGTCCCAGCCGGAGCGAATATCTTCAATGTAAATATTTCTTTTCTAATTTGAAAATTCTTTTTTTTTTCAATTTCTTTCCTTTGCAATTATTGATTATTTATGTAGGGAAGAAAATTCTTAGTCAGTTTAATTTTTCGACACGAAGATTTCAAAGTGTTTAAATAAACAATTACCAAGGAGCATTTTTTGTTTTTATTATATTTAAAACTCCCACCGACAGAGCTCCCATAGACTAATGGCTAGAGTGTTAGGCTTCCAAGCGAGTGGCCCTGGGTTCGAGTCCCAGCCTGAACGAAAATCTTCAATGTATACTTTTAGTTTCTAATTTGAAATTTCTTCTTCTTTTTTTTTAATTTTTCTCTTTTGCGAATATTGATTATTTATGTAGGGAGAAAAATTCTGAGTCAGTTTAATTATTCGACCTGTAAATTTCAAAGTGTTTGAATCAATAATTACCAAGGTGCATTTTTTTGTTTTTATTATATTTAAGACTTCCATCGACAGAGCTCCGATAGCCTAATGGCTAGACCGTTGGGTTCCTAGCACGTGGTACTGGGTTCGAGTCCCGGCCGGAAAGGAAATCTTAAATGCAAATATTTTTTTCTAATTTTATAATTCTTTTTTTTTTATTTTTCCCTTTTGCGAAGTCAGTCAGTCAGTCTGACAGTCAATCAGTCAAGCACTCAGTCATTCAGTCTCAGTCAGTCAGTCCAGTCAGTCAGTCACTCAGTCAGTCAGTTAGTCCTTCAGCCTGTCAGTCAAGCAGTCAGTCATTTAGTCTCAGTCAGTCAGTCATTCAGTCAGTCAGTCAGTCAGGCAGTCAGTCAGTCAGTCAGTCAGTCGGTCAGTCCTGTGAAGTCAGTTAGTCACTAAAGCAGTCAGTCAGTCTCAGTCAGTCAGTCAGTCAGTCAGTCCAGTCCAGTCTCAGTCAGTCAGTCAGTCAGTCTCGGTCAGTCAGTCAGTCAGTCATTCAGTCATTCAGTCAGTCAGGCAGTCAGTCAGTCGGTCAGCCTTATTCAGTCAGTCTGTCAGTCAGTCAGTCAGTCAGCCTTATTCAGTCAGTCTGTCAGTCATCCTTATTCAGTCAGTCGGTCAGTCCTGTCCAGTCAGTTAGTCAGTCAAGCAGTCAGTCAGGTAGTCAAGCAGTCAGTCAGTCAGTGTCAGTCAGTCATTTAGTCATTCAGTCAGTCAGTGAAATAGCCAGTCAGAGAGTCAAGCAGTCAGTCAGTCAGTCTCAGTCAGTCAGTTAGTCAGTCAGTTAGTCAGTCAGTCAGTCAGTCAGTCAGTCAGTCCAGTCTCAGTCAGTCAGGCAGTTAGTCAGTCAGTCTCGGTCAGTCAGTGAGTCAGTCAGTCAGTATCAGTCAGTCAGTGAGTCAGTCTGTCAGTCAGGCAGTATCAGTCAGGCAGTAAGACTCCGCTCGACAGAACTCCGAAAGCCTAATGGCTAGACCGCTGGTCTTCCAAGCGAGTGGCCTGGGTTCGAGTCCCAGCCGGAGCGAATATCTTCAATGTAAATATTTCTTTTCTAATTTGAAAATTCTTTTTTTTTTCAATTTCTTTCCTTTGCAATTATTGATTATTTATGTAGGGAAGAAAATTCTTAGTCAGTTTAATTTTTCGACACGAAGATTTCAAAGTGTTTAAATAAACAATTACCAAGGTGCATTTTTTGTTTTTATTATATTTAAAACTCCCACCGACAGAGCTCCCATAGACTAATGGCTAGAGTGTTAGGCTTCCAAGCGAGTGGCCCTGGGTTCGAGTCCCAGCCTGAACGAAAATCTTCAATGTATACTTTTAGTTTCTAATTTGAAATTTCTTCTTCTTTTTTTTTTTAATTTTTCTCTTTTGCGAATATTGATTATTTATGTAGGGAGAAAAATTCTGAGTCAGTTTAATTATTCGACCTGTAAATTTCAAAGTGTTTGAATCAATAATTACCAAGGTGCATTTTTTTGTTTTTATTATATTTAAGACTTCCATCGACAGAGCTCCGATAGCCTAATGGCTAGACTGTTGGGTTCCTAGCACGTGGTACTGGGTTCGAGTCCCGGCCGGAAAGGAAATCTTAAATGCAAATATTTTTTTCTAATTTTATAATTCTTTTTTTTTATTTTTCCCTTTTGCGAAGTCAGTCAGTCAGTCTGACAGTCAATCAGTCAAGCACTCAGTCATTCAGTCTCAGTCAGTCAGTCCAGTCAGTCAGTCACTCAGTCAGTCAGTTAGTCCTTCAGCCTGTCAGTCAAGCAGTCAGTCATTTAGTCTCAGTCAGTCAGTCATTCAGTCAGTCAGTCAGTCAGGCAGTCAGTCAGTCAGTCAGTCAGTCGGTCAGTCAGTCAGTCCAGTCTCAGTCAGTCAGTCAGTCTCGGTCAGTCAGTCAGTCAGTCATTCAGTCATTCAGTCAGTCAGGCAGTCAGTCAGTCGGTCAGCCTTATTCAGTCAGTCTGTCAGTCAGTCAGTCAGTCAGCCTTATTCAGTCAGTCTGTCAGTCATCCTTATTCAGTCAGTCTGTCAGTCAGTCAGTCGGTCAGTCCTGTCCAGTCAGTTAGTCAGTCAAGCAGTCAGTCAGGTAGTCAAGCAGTCAGTCAGTCAGTGTCAGTCAGTCATTTAGTCATTCAGTCAGTCAGTGAAATAGCCAGTCAGAGAGTCAAGCAGTCAGTCAGTCAGTCTCAGTCAGTCAGTTAGTCAGTCAGTCAGTCAGTCAGTCCAGTCTCAGTCAGTCAGGCAGTTAGTCAGTCAGTCTCGGTCAGTCAGTGAGTCAGTCAGTCAGTATCAGTCAGTCAGTGAGTCAGTCTGTCAGTCAGGCAGTATCAGTCAGGCAGTAAGACTCCGCTCGACAGAACTCCGATAGCCTAATGGCTAGACCGCTGGTCTTCCAAGCGAGTGGCCTGGGTTCGAGTCCCAGCCAGAGCGAATATCTTCAATGTAAATATTTCTTTTCTAATTTGAAAATTCTTTTTTTTTTCAATTTCTTTCCTTTGCAATTATTGATTATTTATGTAGGGAAGAAAATTCTTAGTCAGTTTAATTTTTCGACACGAAGATTTCAAAGTGTTTAAATAAACAATTACCAAGGTGCATTTTTTGATTTTATTATATTTAAAACTCCCACCGACAGAGCTCCCATAGACTAATGGCTAGAGTGTTAGGCTTCCAAGCGAGTGGCCCTGGGTTCGAGTCCCAGCCTGAACGAAAATCTTCAATGTATACTTTTAGTTTCTAATTTGAAATTTCTTCTTCTTTTTTTTTTAATTTTTCTCTTTTGCGAATATTGATTATTTATGTAGGGAGAAAAATTCTGAGTCAGTTTAATTATTCGACCTGTAAATTTCAAAGTGTTTGAATCAATAATTACCAAGGTGCATTTTTTTGTTTTTATTATATTTAAGACTTCCATCGACAGAGCTCCGATAGCCTAATGGCTAGACTGTTGGGTTCCTAGCACGTGGTACTGGGTTCGAGTCCCGGCCGGAAAGGAAATCTTAAATGCAAATATTTTTTTCTAATTTTATAATTCTTTTTTTTTATTTTTCCCTTTTTGCGAAGTCAGTCAGTCAGTCTGACAGTCAATCAGTCAAGCACTCAGTCATTCAGTCTCAGTCAGTCAGTCCAGTCAGTCAGTCACTCAGTCAGTCAGTTAGTCCTTCAGCCAGTCAGTCAAGCAGTCAGTCATTTAGTCTCAGTCAGTCAGTCATTCAGTCAGTCAGTCAGTCAGGCAGTCAGTCAGTCAGTCGGTCAGTCCTGTGCAGTCAGTTAGTCACTAAAGCAGTCAGTCAGTCTCAGTCAGTCAGTCAGTCAGTCAGTCCAGTCCAGTCTCAGTCAGTCAGTCAGTCAGTCTCGGTCAGTCAGTCAGTCAGTCATTCAGTCATTCAGTCAGTCAGGCAGTCAGTCAGTCGGTCAGCCTTATTCAGTCAGTCTGTCAGTCAGTCAGTCAGTCAGTCAGCCTTATTCAGTCAGTCTGTCAGTCATCCTTATTCAGTCAGTCTGTCAGTCAGTCAGTCGGTCAGTCCTGTCCAGTCAGTTAGTCAGTCAAGCAGTCAGTCAGGTAGTCAAGCAGTCAGTCAGTCAGTGTCAGTCAGTCATTTAGTCATTCAGTCAGTCAGTGAAATAGCCAGAGAGTCAAGCAGTCAGTCAGTCAGTCTCAGTCAGTCAGTTAGTCAGTCAGTCAGTCAGTCAGTCAGTCAGTCCAGTCTCAGTCAGTCAGGCAGTTAGTCAGTCAGTCTCGGTCAGTCAGTGAGTCAGTCAGTCAGTATCAGTCAGTCAGTGAGTCAGTCTGTCAGTCAGGCAGTATCAGTCAGGCAGTAAGACTCCGCTCGACAGAACTCCGATAGCCTAATGGCTAGACCGCTGGTCTTCCAAGCGAGTGGCCTGGGTTCGAGTCCCAGCCGGAGCGAATATCTTCAATGTATATATTTCTTTTCTAATTTGAAAATTCTTTTTTTTTTCAATTTCTTTCCTTTGCAATTATTGATTATTTATGTAGGGAAGAAAATTCTGAGTCAGTTTAATTTTTCGACACGAAGATTTCAAAGTGTTTAAATAAACAATTACCAAGGTGCATTTTTTGTTTTTATTATATTTAAAACTCCCACCGACAGAGCTCCCATAGACTAATGGCTAGAGTGTTAGGCTTCCAAGCGAGTGGCCCTGGGTTCGAGTCCCAGCCTGAACAAAAATCTTCAATGTATACTTTTAGTTTCTAATTTGAAATTTCTTCTTCTTTTTTTTTTTAATTTTTCTCTTTTGCGAATATTGATTATTTATGTAGGGAGAAAAATTCTGAGTCAGTTTAATTATTCGACCTGTAAATTTCAAAGTGTTTGAATCAATAATTACCAAGGTGCATTTTTTTGTTTTTATTATATTTAAGACTTCCATCGACAGAGCTCCGATAGCCTAATGGCTAGACCGTTGGGTTCCTAGCACGTGGTACTGGGTTCGAGTCCCGGCCGGAAAGGAAATCTTAAATGCGAATATTTTTTTCTAATTTTATAATTCTTTTTTTTTTATTTTTCCCTTTTGCGAAGTCAGTCAGTCAGTCTGACAGTCAATCAGTCAAGCACTCAGTCATTCAGTCTCAGTCAGTCAGTCCAGTCAGTCAGTCACTCAGTCAGTCAGTTAGTCCTTCAGCCAGTCAGTCAAGCAGTCAGTCATTTAGTCTCAGTCAGTCAGTCATTCAGTCAGTCAGTCAGTCAGGCAGTCAGTCAGTCAGTCAGTCGGTCAGTCCTGTGCAGTCAGTTAGTCACTAAAGCAGTCAGTCAGTCTCAGTCAGTCAGTCAGTCAGTCAGTCGAGTCCAGTCTCAGTCAGTCAGTCAGTCAGTCTCGGTCAGTCAGTCAGTCATTCAGTCAGTCAGTCAGTCAGTCAGGCAGTCAGTCATTCGGTCAGCCTTATTCAGTCAGTCTGTCAGTCAGTCAGTCAGTCAGCCTTATTCAGTCAGTCTGTCAGTCATCCTTATTCAGTCAGTCTGTCAGTCAGTCAGTCGGTCTGTCCTGTCCAGTCAGTTAGTCAGTCAAGCAGTCAGTCAGGTAGTCAAGCAGTCAGTCAGTCAGTGTCAGTCAGTCATTTAGTCATTCAGTCAGTCAGTGAAATAGCCAGTCAGAGAGTCAAGAAGTCAGTCAGTCAGTCTCAGTCAGTCAGTTAGTCAGTCAGTCAGTCAGTCAGTCAGTCAGTCCAGTCTCAGTCAGTCAGGCAGTTAGTCAGTCAGTCTCGGTCAGTCAGTGAGTCAGTCAGTCAGTATCAGTCAGTCAGTGAGTCAGTCTGTCAGTCAGTCAGTATCAGTCAGTGAGTCAGTCTGTCAGTCAGGCAGTATCAGTCAGGCAGTAAGACTCCGCTCGACAGAACTCCGATAGCCTAATGGCTAGACCGCTGGTCTTCCAAGCGAGTGGCCTGGGTTCGAGTCCCAGCCGGAGCGAATATCTTCAATGTATATATTTCTTTTCTAATTTGAAAATTCTTTTTTTTTCAATTTCTTTCCTTTGCAATTATTGATTATTTATGTAGGGAAGAAAATTCTGAGTCAGTTTAATTTTTCGACACGAAGATTTCAAAGTGTTTAAATAAACAATTACCAAGGTGCATTTTTTGTTTTTATTATATTTAAAACTCCCACCGACAGAGCTCCCATAGACTAATGGCTAGAGTGTTAGGCTTCCAAGCGAGTGGCCCTGGGTTCGAGTCCCAGCCTGAACGAAAATCTTCAATGTATACTTTTAGTTTCTAATTTGAAATTTCTTCTTCTTTTTTTTTTAATTTTTCTCTTTTGCGAATATTGGTTATTTATGTAGGGAGAAAAATTCTGAGTCAGTTTAATTATTCGACCTGTAAATTTCAAAGTGTTTGAATCAATAATTACCAAGGTGCATTTTTTTGTTTTTATTATATTTAAGACTTCCATCGACAGAGCTCCGATAGCCTAATGGCTAGCCCGTTGGGTTCCTAGCACGTGGTACTGGGTTCGAGTCCCGGCCGGAAAGGAAATCTTAAATGCAAATATTTTTTTATAATTCTTTTTTTTTTATTTTTCCCTTTTGCGAAGTCAGTCAGTCAGTCTGACAGTCAATCAGTCAAGCACTCAGTCATTCAGTCTCAGTCAGTCAGTCCAGTCAGTCAGTCACTCAGTCAGTCAGTTAGTCCTTCAGCCAGTCAGTCAAGCAGTCAGTCATTTAGTCTCAGTCAGTCAGTCATTCAGTCAGTCAGTCAGTCAGGCAGTCAGTCGGTCAGTCCTGTGCAGTCAGTTAGTCACTAAAGCAGTCAGTCAGTCAGTCCAGTCCAGTCTCAGTCAGTCAGTCAGTCAGTCTCGGTCAGTCAGTCAGTCATTCAGTCAGTCAGTCAGGCAGTCAGTCATTCGGTCAGCCTTATTCAGTCAGTCTGTCAGTCAGTCAGTCAGTCAGCCTTATTCAGTCAGTCTGTCAGTCATCCTTATTCAGTCAGTCTGTCAGTCAGTCAGTCGGTCTGTCCTGTCCAGTCAGTTAGTCAGTCAAGCAGTCAGTCAGGTAGTCAAGCAGTCAGTCAGTCAGTGTCAGTCAGTCATTTAGTCATTCAGTCAGTCAGTGAAATAGCCAGTCAGAGAGTCAAGAAGTCAGTCAGTCAGTCTCAGTCAGTCAGTTAGTCAGTCAGTCAGTCAGTCAGTCAGTCAGTCAGTCCAGTCTCAGTCAGTCAGGCAGTTAGTCAGTCAGTCTCGGTCAGTCAGTGAGTCAGTCAGTCAGTATCAGTCAGTCAGTGAGTCAGTCTGTCAGTCAGTCAGTATCAGTCAGTGAGTCAGTCTGTCAGTCAGGCAGTATCAGTCAGGCAGTAAGACTCCGCTCGACAGAACTCCGATAGCCTAATGGCTAGACCGCTGGTCTTCCAAGCGAGTGGCCTGGGTTCGAGTCCCAGCCGGAGCGAATATCTTCAATGTATATATTTCTTTTCTAATTTGAAAATTCTTTTTTTTTCAATTTCTTTCCTTTGCAATTATTGATTATTTATGTAGGGAAGAAAATTCTGAGTCAGTTTAATTTTTCGACACGAAGATTTCAAAGTGTTTAAATAAACAATTACCAAGGTGCATTTTTTGTTTTTATTATATTTAAAACTCCCACCGACAGAGCTCCCATAGACTAATGGCTAGAGTGTTAGGCTTCCAAGCGAGTGGCCCTGGGTTCGAGTCCCAGCCTGAACGAAAATCTTCAATGTATACTTTTAGTTTCTAATTTGAAATTTCTTCTCCTTTTTTTTAAATTTTTCTCTTTTGCGAATATTGATTATTTATGTAGGGAGAAAAATTCTGAGTCAGTTTAATTATTCGACCTGTAAATTTCAAAGTGTTTGAATCAATAATTACCAAGGTGCATTTTTTGTTTTTATTATATTTAAGACTTCCATCGACAGAGCTCCGATAGCCTAATGGCTAGACCGTTGGGTTCCTAGCGCGTGGTACTGGGTTCGAGTCCCGGCCGGAAAGGAAATCTTAAATGCAAATATTTTTTCTAATTTTATAATTCTTTTTTTTTATTTTTCCCTTTTGCGAAGTCAGTCAGTCAGTCTGACAGTCAATCAGTCAAGCACTCAGTCATTCAGTCTCAGTCAGTCAGTCCAGTCAGTCAGTCACTCAGTCAGTCAGTTAGTCCTTCAGCCAGTCAGTCAAGCAGTCGGTCATTTAGTCTCAGTCAGTCAGTCATTCAGTCAGTCAGTCAGGCAGGCAGTCAGTCAGTCAGTCAGTCGGTCAGTCCTGGGCAGTCAGTTATTCACTAAAGCAGTCAGTCAGTCTCAGTCAGTCAGTCAGTCAGTCAGTCCAGTCCAGTCTCAGTCAGTCAGTCAGTCAGTCTCGGTCAGTCAGTCAGTCAGTCATTCAGTCAGTCAGTCAGTCAGGCAGTCAGTCAGTCGGTCAGCCTTATTCAGTCAGTCTTTCAGTCAGCCTTATTCAGTCAGCCTTATTCAGTCAGTCTGTCAGTCATCCTTATTCAGTCAGTCTGTCAGTCAGTCAGTCGGTCAGTCCTGTCCAGTCAGTTAGTCAGTCAAGCAGTCAGTCAGTCAGTGTCAGTCAGTCATTTAGTCATTCAGTCAGTCAGTGAAATAGCCAGTCAGAGAGTCAAGCAGTCAGTCAGTCAGTCTCAGTCAGTCAGTTAGTCCGTCAGTCAGTCAGTCAGTCAGTCAGTCCAGTCTCAGTCAGTCAGGCAGTTAGTCAGTCAGTCTCGGTCAGTCAGTGAGTCAGTCAGTCAGTATCAGTCAGTCAGTGAGTCAGTCTGTCAGTCAGGCAGTAAGACTCCGCTTGACAGAACTCCGATAGCCTAATGGCTAGACCGCTGGTCTTCCAAGCGAGTGGCCTGGGTTCGAGTCCCAGCCGGAGCGAAAATCTTCAATGTATATATTTCTTTTCTAATTTGAAAATTCTTTTTTTTTTTTCAATTTCTTTCCTTTGCAATTATTGATTATTTATGTAGGGAAGAAAATTCTGAGTCAGTTTAATTTTTCGACACGAAGATTTCAAAGTGTTTAAATAAACAATTACCAAGGTGCATTTTTTGTTTTTATTATATTTAAAACTCCCACCGACAGAGCTCCCATAGACTAATGGCTAGAGTGTTAGGCTTCCAAGCGAGTGGCCCTGGGTTCGAGTCCCAGCCTGAACGAAAATCTTCAATGTATACTTTTAGTTTCTAATTTGAAATTTCTTCTTCTTTTTTTTTTTAATTTTTCTCTTTTGCGAATATTGATTATTTATGTAGGGAGAAAAATTCTGAGTCAGTTTAATTATTCGACCTGTAAATTTCAAAGTGTTTGAATCAATAATTACCAAGGTGCATTTTTTGTTTTTATTATATTTAAGACTTCCATCGACAGAGCTCCGATAGCCTAATGGCTAGACCGTTGGGTTCCTAGCGCGTGGTACTGGGTTCGAGTCCCGGCCGGAAAGGAAATCTTAAATGCAAATATTTTTTTCTAATTTTATAATTCTTTTTTTTTTATTTTTCCCTTTTGCGAAGTCAGTCAGTCAGTCTGACAGTCAATCAGTCAAGCACTCAGTCATTCAGTCTCAGTCAGTCAGTCCAGTCAGTCAGTCACTCAGTCAGTCAGTTAGTCCTTCAGCCAGTCAGTCAAGCAGTCAGTCATTTAGTCTCAGTCAGTCAGTCATTCAGTCAGTCAGGCAGTCAGTCAGTCAGTCAGTCGGTCAGTCCTGTGCAGTCAGTTAGTCACTAAAGCAGTCAGTCAGTCTCAGTCAGTCAGTCAGTCAGTCAGTCAGTCAGTCAGGCAGTCAGTCAGTCGGTCAGCCTTATTCAGTCAGTCTGTCAGTCAGTCAGTCAGTCAGCCTTATTCAGTCAGTCTGTCAGTCATCCTTATTCAGTCAGTCTGTCAGTCAGTCAGTCGGTCAGTCCTGTCCAGTCAGTCAAGCAGTCAGTCAGGTAGTCAAGCAGTCAGTCAGGTAGTCAAGCAGTCAGTCAGTCAGTGTCAGTCAGTCATTTAGTCATTCAGTCAGTCAGTGAAATAGCCAGTCAGAGAGTCAAGCAGTCAGTCAGTCAGTCTCAGTCAGTCAGTTAGTCAGTCAGTCAGTCAGTCAGTCAGTCAGTCAGTCCAGTCTCAGTCAGTCAGGCAGTTAGTCAGTCAGTCTCGGTCAGTCAGTGAGTCAGTCAGTCAGTCAGTGAGTCAGTCTGTCAGTCAGGCACTATCAGTCAGGCAGTAAGACTCCGCTCGACAGAACTCCGATAGCCTAATGGCTAGACCGCTGGTCTTCCAAGCGAGTGGCCTGGGTTCGAGTCCCAGCCGGAGCGAATATCTTCAGTGTATATATTTCTTTTCTAATTTGAAAATTCTTCTTTTTTTCAATTTCTTTCCTTTGCAATTATTGATTATTTATGTAGGGAAGAAAATTCTGAGTCAGTTTAATTTTTCGACACGAAGATTTCAAAGTGTTTAAATAAACAATTACCAAGGTGCATTTTTTGTTTTTATTATATTTAAAACTCCCACCGACAGAGCTCCCATAGACTAATGGCTAGAGTGTTAGGCTTCCAAGCGAGTGGCCCTGGGTTCGAGTCCCAGCCTGAACGAAAATCTTCAATGTATACTTTTAGTTTCTAATTTGAAATTTCTTCTTCTTTTTTTTTTAATTTTTCTCTTTTGCGAATATTGATTATTTATGTAGGGAGAAAAATTCTGAGTCAGTTTAATTATTCGACCTGTAAATTTCAAAGTGTTTGAATCAATAATTACCAAGGTGCATTTTTTGTTTTTATTATATTTAAGACTTCCATCGACAGAGCTCCGATAGCCTAATGGCTAGACCGTTGGGTTCCAAGCGCGTGGTACTGGGTTCGAGTCCCGGCCGGAACGAAAATCTTCTATGTATATATTTCTCTTCTAATTTGAAGATTCTTTTTTTTTTTCAATTTCTTTCTTTTGCAAATATGGATTATTTATGTACGGAAGAAAATTCTGAGTCAGTTTAATCATTCGACCTTTAGATTTCAAAGATTTTAGATCAATAATTACTAAGGTGCATTTTTTGTTTTTATTATAATTAAGACACCGATCAACAGAGATCCGATAGTATATTGGCGAGAGCGTTGGGCTTCCATGAGTGTCGCCCTGGGTTCAAATCCCAGCCGGAAAGGAAATCTTAAATGCAAATATTTTTTTCTAATTTTATAATTCTTTTTTTTTTATTTTTCCCTTTTGCGAAGTCAGTCAGTCAGTCTGACAGTCAATCAGTCAAGCACTCAGTCATTCAGTCTCAGTCAGTCAGTCCAGTCAGTCAGTCACTCAGTCAGTCAGTTAGTCCTTCAGCCAGTCAGTCAAGCAGTCAGTCATTTAGTCTCAGTCAGTCAGTCATTCAGTCAGTCAGTCAGTCAGGCAGTCAGTCAGTCAGTCAGTCGGTCAGTCCTGTGCAGTCAGTTAGTCACTAAAGCAGTCAGTCAGTCTCAGTCAGTCAGTCAGTCAGTCAGTCCAGTCCAGTCTCAGTCAGTCAGTCAGTCAGTCTCGGTCAGTCAGTCAGTCAGTCATTCAGTCAGTCAGTCAGTCAGGCAGTCAGTCAGTCGGTCAGCCTTATTCAGTCAGTCTGTCAGTCAGTCAGTCAGTCAGCCTTATTCAGTCAGTCTGTCAGTCAGTCAGTCGGTCAGTCCTGTCCAGTCAGTTAGTCAGTCAAGCAGTCAGTCAGGTAGTCAAGCAGTCAGTCAGTCAGTGTCAGTCAGTCATTTAGTCATTCAGTCAGTCAGTGAAATAGCCAGTCAGAGAGTCAAGCAGTCAGTCAGTCAGTCTCAGTCAGTCAGTTAGTCAGTCAGTCAGTCAGTCAGTCAGTCAGTCCAGTCTCAGTCAGTCAGGCAGTTAGTCAGTCAGTCTCGGTCAGTCAGTGGGTCAGTCAGTCAGTATCAGTCAGTCAGTGAGTCAGTCTGTCAGTCAGGCAGTATCAGTCAGGCAGTAAGACTCCGCTCGACAGAACTCCGATAGCCTAATGGCTAGACCGCTGGTCTTCCAAGCGAGTGGCCTGGGTTCGAGACCCAGCCGGAGCGAATATCTTCAATGTATATATTTCTTTTCTAATTTGAAAGTTCTTTTTTTTTTCAATTTCTTTACTTTGCAATTATTGATTATTTATGTAGGGAAGAAAATTCTGAGTCAGTTTAATTTTTCGACACGAAGATTTCAAAGTGTTTAAATAAACAATTACCAAGGTGCATTTTTTTTTATTATATTTAAAACTCCCACCGACAGAGCTCCCATAGACTAATGGCTAGAGTGTTAGGCTTCCAAGCGAGTGGCCCTGGGTTCGAGTCCCAGCCTGAACGAAAATCTTCAATGTATACTTTTAGTTTCTAATTTGAAATTTCTTCTTCTTTTTTTTTAATTTTTCTCTTTTGCGAATATTGATTATTTATGTAGGGAGAAAAATTCTGAGTCAGTTTAATTATTCGACCTGTAAATTTCAAAGTGTTTGAAGCAATAATTACCAAGGTGCATTTTTTTGTTTTTATTATATTTAAGACTTCCATCGACAGAGCTCCGATAGCCTAATGGCTAGACCGTTGGGTTCCTAGCGCGTGGTACTGGGTTCGAGTCCCGGCCGGAAAGGAAATCTTAAATGCAAATATTTTTTTCTAATTTTATAATTCTTTTTTTTTATTTTTCCCTTTTGCGAAGTCAGTCAGTCAGTCTGACAGTCAATCAGTCAAGCACTCAGTCATTCAGTCTCAGTCAGTCAGTCCAGTCAGTCAGTCACTCAGTCAGTCAGTTAGTCCTTCAGCCAGTCAGTCAAGCAGTCAGTCATTTAGTCTCAGTCAGTCAGTCAGGCAGTCAGTCAGTCAGTCAGGCAGTCAGTCAGTCAGTCAGTCGGTCAGTCCTGTGCAGTCAGTTAGTCACTAAAGCAGTCAGTCAGTCTCAGTCAGTCAGTCAGTCAGTCAGTCCAGTCCAGTCTCAGTCAGTCAGTCAGTCAGTCTCGGTCAGTCAGTCAGTCAGTCATTCAGTCAGTCAGTCAGTCAGGCAGTCAGTCAATCGGTCAGCCTTATTCAGTCAGTCTGTCAGTCAGTCAGTCAGTCAGCCTTATTCAGTCAGTCTGTCAGTCATCCTTATTCAGTCAGTCTGTCAGTCAGTCAGTCGGTCAGTCCTGTCCAGTCAGTTAGTCAGTCAAGCAGTCAGTCAGGTAGTCAAGCAGTCAGTCAGTCAGTGTCAGTCAGTCATTTAGTCATTCAGTCAGTCAGTGAAATAGCCAGTCAGAGAGTCAAGCAGTCAGTCAGTCAGTCTCAGTCAGTCAGTTAGTCAGTCAGTCAGTCAGTCAGTCAGTCCAGTCTCAGTCAGTCAGGCAGTTAGTCAGTCAGTCTCGGTCAGTCAGTGAGTCAGTCAGTCAGTATCAGTCAGTCATGAGTCAGTCTGTCAGTCAGGCAGTATCAGTCAGGCAGTAAGACTCCGCTCGACAGAACTCCGATAGCCTAATGGCTAGACCGCTGGTCTTCCAAGCGAGTGGCCTGGGTTCGAGTCCCAGCCGGAGCGAATATCTTCAATGTATATATTTCTTTTCTAATTTGAAAATTCTTTTTTTTTTCAATTTCTTTCCTTTGCAATTATTGATTATTTATGTAGGGAAGAAAATTCTGAGTCAGTTTAATTTTTCGACACGAAGATTTCAAAGTGTTTAAATAAACAATTACCCAGGTGCATTTTTTGTTTTTATTATATTTAAAACTCCCACCGACAGAGCTCCCATAGACTAATGGCTAGAGTGTTAGGCTTCCAAGCGAGTGGCCCTGGGTTCGAGTCCCAGCCTGAACGAAAATCTTCAATGTATACTTTTAGTTTCTAATTTGAAATTTCTTCTTCTTTTTTTTTTTAATTTTTCTCTTTTGCGAATATTGATTATTTATGTAGGGAGAAAAATTCTGAGTCAGTTTAATTATTCGACCTGTAAATTTCAAAGTGTTTGAACAATAATTACCAAGGTGAATTTTTTGTTTTTATTATATTTAAGACTTCCATCGACAGAGCTCCGATAGCCTAATGGCTAGACCGTTGGGTTCCTAGCGCGTGGTACTGGGTTCGAGTCCCGGCCGGAAAGGAAATCTTAAATGCAAATATTTTTCTCTAATTTTATAATTCTTTTTTTTTTTATTTTTCCCTTTTGCGAAGTCAGTCAGTCAGTCTGACAGTCAATCAGTCAAGCACTCAGTCATTCAGTCTCAGTCAGTCAGTCCAGTCAGTCAGTCACTCAGTCAGTCAGTTAGTCCTTCAGCCAGTCAGTCAAGCAGTCAGTCATTTAGTCTCAGTCGGTCAGTCATTCAGTCAGTCAGTCAGTCAGGCAGTCAGTCAGTCAGTC
Organism: Uloborus diversus; assembly: GCF_026930045.1. NCBI lineage: Eukaryota > Metazoa > Arthropoda > Arachnida > Araneae > Uloboridae > Uloborus > Uloborus diversus. The sequence continues at coordinate 131,288 of NW_026558472.1, read as the reverse complement.
AGTCGGTCAGTCCTGTGCAGTCAGTTAGTCACTAAAGCAGTCAGTCAGTCTCAGTCAGTCAGTCAGTCAGTCAGTCCAGTCCAGTCTCAGTCAGTCAGTCAGTCAGTCTCGGTCAGTCAGTTAGTCAGTCATTCAGTCAGTCAGTCAGTCAGGCAGTCAGTCAGTCGGTCAGCCTTATTCAGTCAGTCTGTCAGTCAGTCAGTCAGCCTTATTCAGTCAGTCTGTCAGTCATCCTTATTCAGTCAGTCTGTCAGTCAGTCAGTCGGTCAGTCCTGTCCAGTCAGTTAGTCAGTCAAGCAGTCAGTCAGGTAGTCAAGCAGTCAGTCAGTCAGTGTCAGTCAGTCATTTAGTCATTCAGTCAGTCAGTGAAATAGCCAGTCAGAGAGTCAAGCAGTCAGTCAGTCAGTCTCAGTCAGTCAGTCAGTCAGTCTCGGTCAGTCAGTCAGTCAGTCATTCAGTCAGTCAGTCAGTCAGGCAGTCAGTCAGTCGGTCAGCCTTATTCAGTCAGTCTGTCAGTCAGTCAGTCAGTCAGCCTTATTCAGTCAGTCTGTCAGTCATCCTTATTCAGTCAGTCTGTCAGTCAGTCAGTCGGTCAGTCCTGTCCAGTCAGTCAAGCAGTCAGTCAGGTAGTCAAGCAGTCAGTCAGTCAGTGTCAGTCAGTCATTTAGTCATTCAGTCAGTCAGTGAAATAGCCAGTCAGAGAGTCAAGCAGTCAGTCAGTCAGTCTCAGTCAGTCAGTTAGTCAGTCAGTCAGTCAGTCAGTCAGTCAGTCAGTCCAGTCTCAGTCAGTCAGGCAGTTAGTCAGTCAGTCTCGGTCAGTCAGTGAGTCAGTCAGTCAGTCAGTGAGTCAGTCTGTCAGTCAGGCACTATCAGTCAGGCAGTAAGACTCCGCTCGACAGAACTCCGATAGCCTAATGGCTAGACCGCTGGTCTTCCAAGCGAGTGGCCTGGGTTCGAGTCCCAGCCGGAGCGAATATCTTCAGTGTATATATTTCTTTTCTAATTTGAAAATTCTTCTTTTTTTCAATTTCTTTCCTTTGCAATTATTGATTATTTATGTAGGGAAGAAAATTCTGAGTCAGTTTAATTTTTCGACACGAAGATTTCAAAGTGTTTAAATAAACAATTACCAAGGTGCATTTTTTGTTTTTATTATATTTAAAACTCCCACCGACAGAGCTCCCATAGACTAATGGCTAGAGTGTTAGGCTTCCAAGCGAGTGGCCCTGGGTTCGAGTCCCAGCCTGAACGAAAATCTTCAATGTATACTTTTAGTTTCTAATTTGAAATTTCTTCTTCTTTTTTTTTTAATTTTTCTCTTTTGCGAATATTGATTATTTATGTAGGGAGAAAAATTCTGAGTCAGTTTAATTATTCGACCTGTAAATTTCAAAGTGTTTGAATCAATAATTACCAAGGTGCATTTTTTGTTTTTATTATATTTAAGACTTCCATCGACAGAGCTCCGATAGCCTAATGGCTAGACCGTTGGGTTCCAAGCGCGTGGTACTGGGTTCGAGTCCCGGCCGGAACGAAAATCTTCTATGTATATATTTCTCTTCTAATTTGAAGATTCTTTTTTTTTTTCAATTTCTTTCTTTTGCAAATATGGATTATTTATGTACGGAAGAAAATTCTGAGTCAGTTTAATCATTCGACCTTTAGATTTCAAAGATTTTAGATCAATAATTACTAAGGTGCATTTTTTGTTTTTATTATAATTAAGACACCGATCAACAGAGATCCGATAGTATATTGGCGAGAGCGTTGGGCTTCCATGAGTGTCGCCCTGGGTTCAAATCCCAGCCGGAAAGGAAATCTTAAATGCAAATATTTTTTTCTAATTTTATAATTCTTTTTTTTTTATTTTTCCCTTTTGCGAAGTCAGTCAGTCAGTCTGACAGTCAATCAGTCAAGCACTCAGTCATTCAGTCTCAGTCAGTCAGTCCAGTCAGTCAGTCACTCAGTCAGTCAGTTAGTCCTTCAGCCAGTCAGTCAAGCAGTCAGTCATTTAGTCTCAGTCAGTCAGTCATTCAGTCAGTCAGTCAGTCAGGCAGTCAGTCAGTCAGTCAGTCGGTCAGTCCTGTGCAGTCAGTTAGTCACTAAAGCAGTCAGTCAGTCTCAGTCAGTCAGTCAGTCAGTCAGTCCAGTCCAGTCTCAGTCAGTCAGTCAGTCAGTCTCGGTCAGTCAGTCAGTCAGTCATTCAGTCAGTCAGTCAGTCAGGCAGTCAGTCAGTCGGTCAGCCTTATTCAGTCAGTCTGTCAGTCAGTCAGTCAGTCAGCCTTATTCAGTCAGTCTGTCAGTCAGTCAGTCGGTCAGTCCTGTCCAGTCAGTTAGTCAGTCAAGCAGTCAGTCAGGTAGTCAAGCAGTCAGTCAGTCAGTGTCAGTCAGTCATTTAGTCATTCAGTCAGTCAGTGAAATAGCCAGTCAGAGAGTCAAGCAGTCAGTCAGTCAGTCTCAGTCAGTCAGTTAGTCAGTCAGTCAGTCAGTCAGTCCAGTCTCAGTCAGTCAGGCAGTTAGTCAGTCAGTCTCGGTCAGTCAGTGGGTCAGTCAGTCAGTATCAGTCAGTCAGTGAGTCAGTCTGTCAGTCAGGCAGTATCAGTCAGGCAGTAAGACTCCGCTCGACAGAACTCCGATAGCCTAATGGCTAGACCGCTGGTCTTCCAAGCGAGTGGCCTGGGTTCGAGACCCAGCCGGAGCGAATATCTTCAATGTATATATTTCTTTTCTAATTTGAAAGTTCTTTTTTTTTTCAATTTCTTTACTTTGCAATTATTGATTATTTATGTAGGGAAGAAAATTCTGAGTCAGTTTAATTTTTCGACACGAAGATTTCAAAGTGTTTAAATAAACAATTACCAAGGTGCATTTTTTTTTATTATATTTAAAACTCCCACCGACAGAGCTCCCATAGACTAATGGCTAGAGTGTTAGGCTTCCAAGCGAGTGGCCCTGGGTTCGAGTCCCAGCCTGAACGAAAATCTTCAATGTATACTTTTAGTTTCTAATTTGAAATTTCTTCTTCTTTTTTTTTAATTTTTCTCTTTTGCGAATATTGATTATTTATGTAGGGAGAAAAATTCTGAGTCAGTTTAATTATTCGACCTGTAAATTTCAAAGTGTTTGAAGCAATAATTACCAAGGTGCATTTTTTTGTTTTTATTATATTTAAGACTTCCATCGACAGAGCTCCGATAGCCTAATGGCTAGACCGTTGGGTTCCTAGCGCGTGGTACTGGGTTCGAGTCCCGGCCGGAAAGGAAATCTTAAATGCAAATATTTTTTTCTAATTTTATAATTCTTTTTTTTTATTTTTCCCTTTTGCGAAGTCAGTCAGTCAGTCTGACAGTCAATCAGTCAAGCACTCAGTCATTCAGTCTCAGTCAGTCAGTCCAGTCAGTCAGTCACTCAGTCAGTCAGTTAGTCCTTCAGCCAGTCAGTCAAGCAGTCAGTCATTTAGTCTCAGTCAGTCAGTCAGGCAGTCAGTCAGTCAGTCAGGCAGTCAGTCAGTCAGTCAGTCGGTCAGTCCTGTGCAGTCAGTTAGTCACTAAAGCAGTCAGTCAGTCTCAGTCAGTCAGTCAGTCAGTCAGTCCAGTCCAGTCTCAGTCAGTCAGTCAGTCAGTCTCGGTCAGTCAGTCAGTCAGTCATTCAGTCAGTCAGTCAGTCAGGCAGTCAGTCAATCGGTCAGCCTTATTCAGTCAGTCTGTCAGTCAGTCAGTCAGTCAGCCTTATTCAGTCAGTCTGTCAGTCATCCTTATTCAGTCAGTCTGTCAGTCAGTCAGTCGGTCAGTCCTGTCCAGTCAGTTAGTCAGTCAAGCAGTCAGTCAGGTAGTCAAGCAGTCAGTCAGTCAGTGTCAGTCAGTCATTTAGTCATTCAGTCAGTCAGTGAAATAGCCAGTCAGAGAGTCAAGCAGTCAGTCAGTCAGTCTCAGTCAGTCAGTTAGTCAGTCAGTCAGTCAGTCAGTCAGTCCAGTCTCAGTCAGTCAGGCAGTTAGTCAGTCAGTCTCGGTCAGTCAGTGAGTCAGTCAGTCAGTATCAGTCAGTCATGAGTCAGTCTGTCAGTCAGGCAGTATCAGTCAGGCAGTAAGACTCCGCTCGACAGAACTCCGATAGCCTAATGGCTAGACCGCTGGTCTTCCAAGCGAGTGGCCTGGGTTCGAGTCCCAGCCGGAGCGAATATCTTCAATGTATATATTTCTTTTCTAATTTGAAAATTCTTTTTTTTTTCAATTTCTTTCCTTTGCAATTATTGATTATTTATGTAGGGAAGAAAATTCTGAGTCAGTTTAATTTTTCGACACGAAGATTTCAAAGTGTTTAAATAAACAATTACCCAGGTGCATTTTTTGTTTTTATTATATTTAAAACTCCCACCGACAGAGCTCCCATAGACTAATGGCTAGAGTGTTAGGCTTCCAAGCGAGTGGCCCTGGGTTCGAGTCCCAGCCTGAACGAAAATCTTCAATGTATACTTTTAGTTTCTAATTTGAAATTTCTTCTTCTTTTTTTTTTTAATTTTTCTCTTTTGCGAATATTGATTATTTATGTAGGGAGAAAAATTCTGAGTCAGTTTAATTATTCGACCTGTAAATTTCAAAGTGTTTGAACAATAATTACCAAGGTGAATTTTTTGTTTTTATTATATTTAAGACTTCCATCGACAGAGCTCCGATAGCCTAATGGCTAGACCGTTGGGTTCCTAGCGCGTGGTACTGGGTTCGAGTCCCGGCCGGAAAGGAAATCTTAAATGCAAATATTTTTCTCTAATTTTATAATTCTTTTTTTTTTTATTTTTCCCTTTTGCGAAGTCAGTCAGTCAGTCTGACAGTCAATCAGTCAAGCACTCAGTCATTCAGTCTCAGTCAGTCAGTCCAGTCAGTCAGTCACTCAGTCAGTCAGTTAGTCCTTCAGCCAGTCAGTCAAGCAGTCAGTCATTTAGTCTCAGTCGGTCAGTCATTCAGTCAGTCAGTCAGTCAGGCAGTCAGTCAGTCAGTCAGTCGGTCAGTCCTGTGCAGTCAGTTAGTCACTAAAGCAGTCAGTCAGTCTCAGTCAGTCAGTCAGTCAGTCAGTCCAGTCCAGTCTCAGTCAGTCAGTCAGTCAGTCTCGGTCAGTCAGTTAGTCAGTCATTCAGTCAGTCAGTCAGTCAGGCAGTCAGTCAGTCGGTCAGCCTTATTCAGTCAGTCTGTCAGTCAGTCAGTCAGCCTTATTCAGTCAGTCTGTCAGTCATCCTTATTCAGTCAGTCTGTCAGTCAGTCAGTCGGTCAGTCCTGTCCAGTCAGTTAGTCAGTCAAGCAGTCAGTCAGGTAGTCAAGCAGTCAGTCAGTCAGTGTCAGTCAGTCATTTAGTCATTCAGTCAGTCAGTGAAATAGCCAGTCAGAGAGTCAAGCAGTCAGTCAGTCAGTCTCAGTCAGTCAGTCAGTCAGTCTCGGTCAGTCAGTCAGTCAGTCATTCAGTCAGTCAGTCAGTCAGGCAGTCAGTCAGTCGGTCAGCCTTATTCAGTCAGTCTGTCAGTCAGTCAGTCAGTCAGCCTTATTCAGTCAGTCTGTCAGTCATCCTTATTCAGTCAGTCTGTCAGTCAGTCAGTCGGTCAGTCCTGTCCAGTCAGTCAAGCAGTCAGTCAGGTAGTCAAGCAGTCAGTCAGTCAGTGTCAGTCAGTCATTTAGTCATTCAGTCAGTCAGTGAAATAGCCAGTCAGAGAGTCAAGCAGTCAGTCAGTCAGTCTCAGTCAGTCAGTTAGTCAGTCAGTCAGTCAGTCAGTCAGTCAGTCAGTCCAGTCTCAGTCAGTCAGGCAGTTAGTCAGTCAGTCTCGGTCAGTCAGTGAGTCAGTCAGTCAGTCAGTGAGTCAGTCTGTCAGTCAGGCACTATCAGTCAGGCAGTAAGACTCCGCTCGACAGAACTCCGATAGCCTAATGGCTAGACCGCTGGTCTTCCAAGCGAGTGGCCTGGGTTCGAGTCCCAGCCGGAGCGAATATCTTCAGTGTATATATTTCTTTTCTAATTTGAAAATTCTTCTTTTTTTCAATTTCTTTCCTTTGCAATTATTGATTATTTATGTAGGGAAGAAAATTCTGAGTCAGTTTAATTTTTCGACACGAAGATTTCAAAGTGTTTAAATAAACAATTACCAAGGTGCATTTTTTGTTTTTATTATATTTAAAACTCCCACCGACAGAGCTCCCATAGACTAATGGCTAGAGTGTTAGGCTTCCAAGCGAGTGGCCCTGGGTTCGAGTCCCAGCCTGAACGAAAATCTTCAATGTATACTTTTAGTTTCTAATTTGAAATTTCTTCTTCTTTTTTTTTAATTTTTCTCTTTTGCGAATATTGATTATTTATGTAGGGAGAAAAATTCTGAGTCAGTTTAATTATTCGACCTGTAAATTTCAAAGTGTTTGAATCAATAATTACCAAGGTGCATTTTTTGTTTTTATTATATTTAAGACTTCCATCGACAGAGCTCCGATAGCCTAATGGCTAGACCGTTGGGTTCCAAGCGCGTGGTACTGGGTTCGAGTCCCGGCCGGAACGAAAATCTTCTATGTATATATTTCTCTTCTAATTTGAAGATTCTTTTTTTTTTTCAATTTCTTTCTTTTGCAAATATGGATTATTTATGTACGGAAGAAAATTCTGAGTCAGTTTAATCATTCGACCTTTAGATTTCAAAGATTTTAGATCAATAATTACTAAGGTGCATTTTTTGTTTTTATTATAATTAAGACACCGATCAACAGAGATCCGATAGTATATTGGCGAGAGCGTTGGGCTTCCATGAGTGTCGCCCTGGGTTCAAATCCCAGCCGGAAAGGAAATCTTAAATGCAAATATTTTTTTCTAATTTTATAATTCTTTTTTTTTTATTTTTCCCTTTTGCGAAGTCAGTCAGTCAGTCTGACAGTCAATCAGTCAAGCACTCAGTCATTCAGTCTCAGTCAGTCAGTCCAGTCAGTCAGTCACTCAGTCAGTCAGTTAGTCCTTCAGCCAGTCAGTCAAGCAGTCAGTCATTTAGTCTCAGTCAGTCAGTCAATCAGTCAGTCAGTCAGTCAGGCAGTCAGTCAGTCAGTCAGTCGGTCAGTCCTGTGCAGTCAGTTAGTCACTAAAGCAGTCAGTCAGTCTCAGTCAGTCAGTCAGTCAGTCAGTCCAGTCCAGTCTCAGTCAGTCAGTCAGTCAGTCTCGGTCAGTCAGTCAGTCAGTCATTCAGTCAGTCAGTCAGTCAGGCAGTCAGTCAGTCGGTCAGCCTTATTCAGTCAGTCTGTCAGTCAGTCAGTCAGTCAGCCTTATTCAGTCAGTCTGTCAGTCAGTCAGTCGGTCAGTCCTGTCCAGTCAGTTAGTCAGTCAAGCAGTCAGTCAGGTAGTCAAGCAGTCAGTCAGTCAGTGTCAGTCAGTCATTTAGTCATTCAGTCAGTCAGTGAAATAGCCAGTCAGAGAGTCAAGCAGTCAGTCAGTCAGTCTCAGTCAGTCAGTTAGTCAGTCAGTCAGTCAGTCAGTCAGTCAGTCCAGTCTCAGTCAGTCAGGCAGTTAGTCAGTCAGTCTCGGTCAGTCAGTGGGTCAGTCAGTCAGTATCAGTCAGTCAGTGAGTCAGTCTGTCAGTCAGGCAGTATCAGTCAGGCAGTAAGACTCCGCTCGACAGAACTCCGATAGCCTAATGGCTAGACCGCTGGTCTTCCAAGCGAGTGGCCTGGGTTCGAGACCCAGCCGGAGCGAATATCTTCAATGTATATATTTCTTTTCTAATTTGAAAATTCTTTTTTTTTTCAATTTCTTTACTTTGCAATTATTGATTATTTATGTAGGGAAGAAAATTCTGAGTCAGTTTAATTTTTCGACACGAAGATTTCAAAGTGTTTAAATAAACAATTACCAAGGTGCATTTTTTTTTTATTATATTTAAAACTCCCACCGACAGAGCTCCCATAGACTAATGGCTAGAGTGTTAGGCTTCCAAGCGAGTGGCCCTGGGTTCGAGTCCCAGCCTGAACGAAAATCTTCAATGTATACTTTTAGTTTCTAATTTGAAATTTCTTCTTCTTTTTTTTTAATTTTTCTCTTTTGCGAATATTGATTATTTATGTAGGGAGAAAAATTCTGAGTCAGTTTAATTATTCGACCTGTAAATTTCAAAGTGTTTGAAGCAATAATTACCAAGGTGCATTTTTTTGTTTTTATTATATTTAAGACTTCCATCGACAGAGCTCCGATAGCCTAATGGCTAGACCGTTGGGTTCCTAGCGCGTGGTACTGGGTTCGAGTCCCGGCCGGAAAGGAAATCTTAAATGCAAATATTTTTTTCTAATTTTATAATTCTTTTTTTTTTATTTTTCCCTTTTGCGAAGTCAGTCAGTCAGTCTGACAGTCAATCAGTCAAGCACTCAGTCATTCAGTCTCAGTCAGTCAGTCCAGTCAGTCAGTCACTCAGTCAGTCAGTTAGTCCTTCAGCCAGTCAGTCAAGCAGTCAGTCATTTAGTCTCAGTCAGTCAGTCAGGCAGTCAGTCAGTCAGTCAGGCAGTCAGTCAGTCAGTCAGTCGGTCAGTCCTGTGCAGTCAGTTAGTCACTAAAGCAGTCAGTCAGTCTCAGTCAGTCAGTCAGTCAGTCAGTCCAGTCCAGTCTCAGTCAGTCAGTCAGTCAGTCTCGGTCAGTCAGTCAGTCAGTCATTCAGTCAGTCAGTCAGTCAGGCAGTCAGTCAGTCGGTCAGCCTTATTCAGTCAGTCTGTCAGTCAGTCAGTCAGTCAGCCTTATTCAGTCAGTCTGTCAGTCATCCTTATTCAGTCAGTCTGTCAGTCAGTCAGTCGGTCAGTCCTGTCCAGTCAGTTAGTCAGTCAAGCAGTCAGTCAGGTAGTCAAGCAGTCAGTCAGTCAGTGTCAGTCAGTCATTTAGTCATTCAGTCAGTCAGTGAAATAGCCAGTCAGAGAGTCAAGCAGTCAGTCAGTCAGTCTCAGTCAGTCAGTTAGTCAGTCAGTCAGTCAGTCAGTCAGTCCAGTCTCAGTCAGTCAGGCAGTTAGTCAGTCAGTCTCGGTCAGTCAGTGAGTCAGTCAGTCAGTATCAGTCAGTCATGAGTCAGTCTGTCAGTCAGGCAGTATCAGTCAGGCAGTAAGACTCCGCTCGACAGAACTCCGATAGCCTAATGGCTAGACCGCTGGTCTTCCAAGCGAGTGGCCTGGGTTCGAGTCCCAGCCGGAGCGAATATCTTCAATGTATATATTTCTTTTCTAATTTGAAAATTCTTTTTTTTTTCAATTTCTTTCCTTTGCAATTATTGATTATTTATGTAGGGAAGAAAATTCTGAGTCAGTTTAATTTTTCGACACGAAGATTTCAAAGTGTTTAAATAAACAATTACCCAGGTGCATTTTTTGTTTTTATTATATTTAAAACTCCCACCGACAGAGCTCCCATAGACTAATGGCTAGAGTGTTAGGCTTCCAAGCGAGTGGCCCTGGGTTCGAGTCCCAGCCTGAACGAAAATCTTCAATGTATACTTTTAGTTTCTAATTTGAAATTTCTTCTTCTTTTTTTTTTTTAATTTTTCTCTTTTGCGAATATTGATTATTTATGTAGGGAGAAAAATTCTGAGTCAGTTTAATTATTCGACCTGTAAATTTCAAAGTGTTTGAACAATAATTACCAAGGTGAATTTTTTGTTTTTATTATATTTAAGACTTCCATCGACAGAGCTCCGATAGCCTAATGGCTAGACCGTTGGGTTCCTAGCGCGTGGTACTGGGTTCGAGTCCCGGCCGGAAAGGAAATCTTAAATGCAAATATTTTTCTCTAATTTTATAATTCTTTTTTTTTTTATTTTTCCCTTTTGCGAAGTCAGTCAGTCAGTCTGACAGTCAATCAGTCAAGCACTCAGTCATTCAGTCTCAGTCAGTCAGTCCAGTCAGTCAGTCACTCAGTCAGTCAGTTAGTCCTTCAGCCAGTCAGTCAAGCAGTCAGTCATTTAGTCTCAGTCGGTCAGTCATTCAGTCAGTCAGTCAGTCAGGCAGTCAGTCAGTCAGTCAGTCGGTCAGTCCTGTGCAGTCAGTTAGTCACTAAAGCAGTCAGTCAGTCTCAGTCAGTCAGTCAGTCAGTCAGTCCAGTCCAGTCTCAGTCAGTCAGTCAGTCAGTCTCGGTCAGTCAGTTAGTCAGTCATTCAGTCAGTCAGTCAGTCAGGCAGTCAGTCAGTCGGTCAGCCTTATTCAGTCAGTCTGTCAGTCAGTCAGTCAGCCTTATTCAGTCAGTCTGTCAGTCATCCTTATTCAGTCAGTCTGTCAGTCAGTCAGTCGGTCAGTCCTGTCCAGTCAGTTAGTCAGTCAAGCAGTCAGTCAGGTAGTCAAGCAGTCAGTCAGTCAGTGTCAGTCAGTCATTTAGTCATTCAGTCAGTCAGTGAAATAGCCAGTCAGAGAGTCAAGCAGTCAGTCAGTCAGTCTCAGTCAGTCAGTTAGTCAGTCAGTCAGTCAGTCAGTCAGTCAGTCCAGTCTCAGTCAGTCAGGCAGTTAGTCAGTCAGTCTCGGTCAGTCAGTGAGTCAGTCAGTCAGTATCAGTCAGTCAGTGAGTCAGTCTGTCAGTCAGGCAGTATCAGTCAGGCAGTAAGACTCCGCTCGACAGAACTCCGATAGCCTAATGGCTAGACCGCTGGTCTTCCAAGCGAGTGGCCTGGGTTCGAGTCCCAGCCGGAGCGAATATCTTCAATGTATATATTTCTTTTCTAATTTGAAAATTCTTTTTTTTTTCAATTTCTTTCCTTTGCAATTATTGATTATTTATGTAGGGAAGAAAATTCTGAGTCAGTTTAATTTTTCGACACGAAGATTTCAAAGTGTTTAAATAAACAATTACCAAGGTGCATTTTTTGTTTTTATTATATTTAAAACCCCCACCGACAGAGCTCCCATAGACTAATGGCTAGAGTGTTAGGCTTCCAAGCGAGTGGCCCTGGGTTCGAGTCCCAGCCTGAACGAAAATCTTCAATGTATACTATTAGTTTCTAATTTGAAATTTCTTCTTCTTTTTTTTTTTTAATTTTTCTCTTTTGCGAATATTGATTATTTATGTAGGGAGAAAAATTCTGAGTCAGTTTAATTATTCGACCTGTAAATTTCAAAGTGTTTGAATCAATAATTACCAAGGTACATTTTTTGTTTTTATTATATTTAAGACTTCCATCGACAGAGCTCCGATAGCCTAATGGCTAGACCGTTGGGTTCCTAGCGCGTGGTACTGGGTTCGAGTCCCGGCCGGAAAGGAAATCTTAAATGCAAATATTTTTTTCTAATTTTATAATTCTTTTTTTTATTTTTCCCTTTTGCGAAGTCAGTCAGTCAGTCTGACAGTCAATCAGTCAAGCACTCAGTCATTCAGTCTCAGTCAGTCAGTCCAGTCAGTCAGTCACTCAGTCAGTCAGTTAGTCCTTCAGCCAGTCAGTCAAGCAGTCAGTCATTTAGTCTCAGTCAGTCAGTCAGGCAGTCAGTCAGTCAGTCAGTCGGTCAGTCCTGTGCAGTCAGTTAGTCACTAAAGCAGTCAGTCAGTCTCAGTCAGTCAGTCAGTCAGTCAGTCCAGTCCAGTCTCAGTCAGTCAGTCAGTCAGTCTCGGTCAGTCAGTCAGTCAGTCATTCAGTCAGTCAGTCAGTCAGGCAGTCAGTCAGTCGGTCAGCCTTATTCAGTCAGTCTGTCAGTCAGTCAGTCAGTCAGCCTTATTCAGTCAGTCTGTCAGTCATCCTTATTCAGTCAGTCTGTCAGTCAGTCAGTCGGTCAGTCCTGTCCAGTCAGTTAGTCAGTCAAGCAGTCAGTCAGGTAGTCAAGCAGTCAGTCAGTCAGTGTCAGTCAGTCATTTAGTCATTCAGTCAGTCAGTGAAATAGCCAGTCAGAGAGTCAAGCAGTCAGTCAGTCAGTCTCAGTCAGTCAGTTTGTCAGTCAGTCAGTCAGTCAGTCAGTCCAGTCTCAGTCAGTCAGTTTGTCAGTCAGTCAGTCAGTCAGTCAGTCCAGTCTCAGTCAGTCAGGCAGTTAGTCGGTCAGTCTCGGTCAGTCAGTGAGTCAGTCAGTCAGTATCAGTCAGTCAGTGAGTCAGTCTGTCAGTCAGGCAGTATCAGTCAGGCAGTAAGACTCCGCTCGACAGAACTCCGATAGCCTAATGGCTAGACCGCTGGTCTTCCAAGCGAGTGGCCTGGGTTCGAGTCCCAGCCGGAGCGAATATCTTCAATGTATATATTTCTTTTCTAATTTGAAAATTCTTTTTTTTTTCAATTTCTTTCCTTTGCAATTATTGTTTATTTATGTAGGGAAGAAAATTCTGAGTCAGTTTAATTTTTCGACACGAAGATTTCAAAGTGTTTAAATAAACAATTACCAAGGTGCATTTTTTGTTTTTATTATATTTAAAACTCCCACCGACAGAGCTCCCATAGACTAATGGCTAGAGTGTTAGGCTTCCAAGCGAGTGGTCCTGGGTTCGTGTCCCAGCCTGAACGAAAATCTTCAATGTATACTTTTAGTTTCTAATTTGAAATTTCTTCTTCTTTTTTTTTTTAATTTTTCTCTTTTGCGAATATTGATTGTTTATGTAGGGAGAAAAATTCTGAGTCAGTTTAATTATTCGACCAGTAAATTTCAAAGTGTTTGAATCAATAATTACCAAGGTGCATTTTTTGTTTTTATTATATTTAAGACTTCCATCGACAGAGCTCCGATAGCCTAATGGCTAGACCGTTGGGTTCCAAGCGCGTGGTACTGGGTTCGAGTCCCGGCCGGAACGAAAATCTTCCATGTATATATTTCTCTTCTAATTTGAAGATTCTTTTTTTTTTCAATTTCTTTCTTTTGCAAATATGGATTATTTATGTACGGAAGAAAATTCTGAGTCAGTTTAATCATTCGACCTTTAGATTTCAAAGATTTTAGATCAATAATTACTAAGGTGCATTTTTTGTTTTTATTATAATTAAGACACCGATCAACAGAAATCCGATAGTATATTGGCGAGAGCGTTGGGCTTCCATGAGTGTCGCCCTGGGTTCAAATCCCAGCCGGAAAGGAAATCTTAAATGCAAATATTTTTTTCTAATTTTATAATTCTTTTTTTTTTATTTTTCCCTTTTGCGAAGTCAGTCAGTCAGTCTGACAGTCAATCAGTCAAGCACTCAGTCATTCAGTCTCAGTCAGTCAGTCCAGTCAGTCAGTCACTCAGTCAGTCAGTTAGTCCTTCAGCCAGTCAGTCAAGCAGTCAGTCATTTAGTCTCAGTCAGTCAGTCATTCAGTCAGTCAGGCAGTCAGTCAGTCAGTCAGTCGGTCAGTCGGTCAGTCCTGTGCAGTCAGTTAGTCACTAAAGCAGTCAGTCAGTCTCAGTCAGTCAGTCAGTCAGTCAGTCCAGTCCAGTCTCAGTCAGTCAGTCAGTCAGTCAGGTAGTCAGTCAGTCGGTCAGCCTTATTCAGTCAGTCTGTCAGTCAGTCAGTCAGTCAGCCTTATTCAGTCAGTCTGTCAGTCATCCTTATTCAGTCAGTCTGTCAGTCAGTCAGTCGGTCAGTCCTGTCCAGTCAGTTAGTCAGTCAAGCAGTCAGTCAGGTAGTCAAGCAGTCAGTCAGTCAGTGTCAGTCAGTCATTTAGTCATTCAGTCAGTCAGTGAAATAGCCAGTCAGAGAGTCAAGCAGTCAGTCAGTCAGTCTCAGTCAGTCAGTTAGTCAGTCAGTCAGTCAGTCAGTCAGTCAGTCCAGTCTCAGTCAGTCAGGCAGTTAGTCATTCAGTCTCGGTCAGTCAGTGAGTCAGTCAGTCAGTATCAGTCAGTCAGTGAGTCAGTCTGTCAGTCAGGCAGTATCAGTCAGGCAGTAAGACTCCGCTCGACAGAACTCCGATAGCCTAATGGCTAGACCGCTGGTCTTCCAAGCGAGTGGCCTGGGTTCGAGTCCCAGCCGGAGCGAATATCTTCAATGTATATATTTCTTTTCTAATTTGAAAATTCTTTTTTTTTTGAATTTCTTTCCTTTGCAATTATTGATTATTTATGTAGGGAAGAAAATTCTGAGTCAGTTTAACTTTTCGACACAAAGATTTCAAAGTGTTTAAATAAACAATTACCAAGGTGCATTTTTTGTTTTTATTATATTTAAAACTCCCACCGACAGAGCTCCCTTAGACTAATGGCTAGAGTGTTAGGCTTCCAAGCGAGTGGCCCTGGGTTCGAGTCCCAGCCTGAACGAAAATCTTCAATGTATACTTTTAGTTTCTAATTTGAAATTTCTTCTTCTTTTTTTTTTAATTTTTCTCTTTTGCGAATATTGATTATTTATGTAGGGAGAAAAATTCTGAGTCAGTTTAATTATTCGACCTGTAAATTTCAAAGTGTTTGAATCAATAATTACCAAGGTGCATTTTTTGTTTTTATTATATTTAAGACTTCCATCGACAGAGCTCCGATAGCCTAATGGCTAGACCGTTGGGTTCCTAGCGCGTGGTACTGGGTTCGAGTCCCGGCCGGAAAGGAAATCTTAAATGCAAATATTTTTTTCTAATTTTATAATTATTTTTTTTTTATTTTTCCCTTTTGCGAAGTCAGTCAGTCAGTCTGACAGTCAATCAGTCAAGCACTCAGTCATTCAGTCTCAGTCAGTCAGTCCAGTCAGTCAGTCACTCAGTCAGTCAGTCAGTCCAGTCCAGTCTCAGTCAGTCAGTCAGTCAGTCTCGGTCAGTCAGTCAGTCAGTCATTCAGTCAGTCAGGCAGTCAGTCAGTCGGTCAGCCTTATTCAGTCAGTCTGTCAGTCAGTCAGTCAGTCAGCCTTATTCAGTCAGTCTGTCAGTCATCCTTATTCAGTCAGTCTGTCAGTCAGTCAGTCGGTCAGTCCTGTCCAGTCAGTTAGTCAGTCAAGCAGTCAGTCAGGTAGTCAAGCAGTCAGTCAGTCAGTGTCAGTCAGTCATTTAGTCATTCAGTCAGTCAGTGAAATAGCCAGTCAGAGAGTCAAGCAGTCAGTCAGTCAGTCTCAGTCAGTCAGTCAGTCTCAGTCAGTCAGTTAGTCAGTCAGTCAGTCAGTCAGTCAGTCAGTCCAGTCTCAGTCAGTCAGGCAGTTAGTCAGTCAGTCTCGGTCAGTCAGTGAGTCAGTCAGTCAGTGAGTCAGTCTGTCAGTCAGGCAGTATCAGTCAGGCAGTAAGACTCCGCTCGACAGAACTCCGATAGCCTAATGGCTAGACCGCTGGTCTTCCAAGCGAGTGGCCTGGGTTCGAGTCCCAGCCGGAGCGAATATCTTCAATGTATATATTTCTTTTCTAATTTGAAAATTCTTTTTTTTTTTTCAATTTCTTTCCTTTGCAATTATTGATTATTTATGTAGGGAAGAAAATTCTGAGTCAGTTTAATTTTTCGACACGAAGATTTCAAAGTGTTTAAATAAACAATTACCAAGGTGCATTTTTTGTTTTTATTATATTTAAAACTCCCACCGACAGAGCTCCCATAGACTAATGGCTAGAGTGTTAGGCTGCCAAGCGAGTGGCCCTGGGTTCGAGTCCCAGCCTGAACGAAAATCTTCAATGTATACTTTTAGTTTCTAATTTGAAATTTCTTCTTCTTTTTTTTTTAATTTTTCTCTTTTGCGAATATTGATTATTTATGTAGGGAGAAAAATTCTGAGTCAGTTTAATTATTCGACCTGTAAATTTCAAAGTGTTTGAATCAATAATTACCAAGGTGCATTTTTTGTTTTTATTATATTTAAGACTTCCATCGACAGAGCTCCGATAGCCTAATGGCTAGACCGTTGGGTTCCTAGCGCGTGGTACTGGGTTCGAGTCCCGGCCGGAAAGGAAATCTTAAATGCAAATATTTTTTTCTAATTTTATAATTCTTTTTTTTTTTATTTTTCCCTTTTGCGAAGTCAGTCAGTCAGTCTGACAGTCAATCAGTCAAGCACTCAGTCATTCAGTCTCAGTCAGTCAGTCCAGTCAGTCAGTCACTCAGTCAGTCAGTTAGTCCTTCAGCCAGTCAGTCAAGCAGTCAGTCATTTAGTCTCAGTCAGTCAGTCATTCAGTCAGTCAGTCGGTCAGTCCTGTGCAGTCAGTTAGTCACTAAAGCAGTCAGTCAGTCTCAGTCAGTCAGTCAGTCAGTCAGTCCAGTCCAGTCTCAGTCAGTCAGTCAGTCAGTCTCGGTCAGTCAGTCAGTCAGTCATTCAGTCAGTCAGTCAGTCAGGCAGTCAGTCAGTCGGTCAGCCTTATTCAGTCAGTCTGTCAGTCAGTCAGTCGGTCAGCCTTATTCAGTCAGTCTGTCAGTCATCCTTATTCAGTCAGTCTGTCAGTCAGTCAGTCGGTCAGTCCTGTCCAGTCAGTTAGTCAGTCAAGCAGTCAGTCAGGTAGTCAAGCAGTCAGTCAGTCAGTGTCAGTCAGTCATTTATTCATTCAGTCAGTCAGTGAAATAGCCAGTTAGAGAGTCAAGCAGTCAGTCAGTCAGTCTCAGTCAGTCAGTTAGTCAGTCAGTCAGTCAGTCAGTCAGTCAGTCCAGTCTCAGTCAGTCAGGCAGTTAGTCAGTCAGTCTCGGTCAGTCAGTGAGTCAGTCAGTCAGTATCAGTCAGTCAGTGAGTCAGTCTGTCAGTCAGGCAGTATCAGTCAGGCAGTAAGACTCCGCTCGACAGAACTCCGATAGCCTAATGGCTAGACCGCTGGTCTTCCAAGCGAGTGGCCTGGGTTCGAGTCCCAGCCGGAGCGAATATCTTCAATGTATATATTTCTTTTCTAATTTGAAAATTCTTTTTTTTTTTCAATTTCTTTCCTTTGCAATTATTGATTATTTATGTAGGGAAGAAAATTCTGAGTCAGTTTAATTTTTCAACACGAAGATTTCAAAGTGTTTAAATAAACAATTACCAAGGTGCATTTTTTGTTTTTATTATATTTAAAACTCCCACCGACAGAGCTCACATAGACTAATGGCTAGAGTGTTAGGCTTCCAAGCGAGTGGCCCTGGGTTCGAGTCCCAGCCTGAACGAAAATCTTCAATGTATACTTTAGTTTCTAATTTGAAATTTCTTCTTCTTTTTTTTTAATTTTTCTCTTTTGCGAATATTGATTATTTATGTAGGGAGAAAAATTCTGAGTCAGTTTAATTATTCGACCTGTAAATTTCAAAGTGTTTGAATCAATAATTACCAAGGTGCATTTTTTGTTTTTATTATATTTAAGACTTCCATCGACAGAGCTCCGATAGCCTAATGGCTAGACCGTTGGGTTCCTAGCGCGTGGTACTGGGTTCGAGTCCCGGCCGGAAAGAAAATCTTAAATGCAAATATTTTTTTCCAATTTTATAATTCTTTTTTTTTTTATTTTTCCCTTTTGCGAAGTCAGTCAGTCAGTCTGACAGTCAATCAGTCAAGCACTCAGTCATTCAGTCTCAGTCAGTCAGTCCAGTCAGTCAGTCACTCAGTCAGTCAGTTAGTCCTTCAGCCAGTCGGTCAAGCAGTCAGTCATTTAGTCTCAGTCAGTCAGTCATTCAGTCAGTCAGTCAGTCAGGCAGTCAGTCAGTCAGTCAGTCGGTCAGTCCTGTGCAGTCAGTTAGTCACTAAAGCAGTCAGTCATTCAGTCAGTCAGTCAGTCAGGCAATCAGTCAGTCGGTCAGCCTTATTCAGTCAGTCTGTCAGTCAGTCAGTCAGTCAGCCTTATTCAGTCAGTCTGTCAGTCATCCTTATTCAGTCAGTCTGTCAGTCAGTCAGTCGGTCAGTCCTGTCCAGTCAGTTAGTCAGTCAAGCAGTCAGTCAGGAAATCAAGCAGTCAGTCAGTGTCAGTCAGTCATTTAGTCATTCAGTCAGTCAGTGAAATAGCCAGTCAGAGAGTCAAGCAGTCAGTCAGTCAGTCTCAGTCAGTCAGTTAGTCAGTCAGTCAGTCAGTCAGTCAGTCAGTCCAGTCTCAGTCAGTCAGGCAGTTAGTCAGTCAGTCTCGGTCAGTCAGTGAGTCAGTCAGTCAGTATCAGTCAGTCAGTGAGTCAGTCTGTCAGTCAGGCAGTATCAGTCAGGCAGTAAGACTCCGCTCGACAGAACTCCGATAGCCTAATGGGTAGACCGCTGGTCTTCCAAGCGAGTGGCCTGGGTTCGAGTCCCAGCCGGAGCGAATATCTTCAATGTATATATTTAATTTCTAATTTGAAAATTCTTTTTTTTTTTCAATTTCTTTCCTTTGCAATTATTGATTATTTATGTAGGGAAGAAAATTCTGAGTCAGTTTAATTTTTCGACACGAAGATTTCAAAGTGTTTAAATAAACAATTACCAAGGTGCATTTTTTGTTTTTATTATATTTAAAACTCCCACCGACAGAGCTCCCATAGACTAATGGCTAGAGTGTTAGGCTTCCAAGCGAGTGGCCCTGGGTTCGAGTCCCAGCCTGAAAGAAAATCTTCAATGTATGCTTTTAGTTTCTAATTTGAAATTTCTTCTTCTTTTTTTTTAATTTTTCTCTTTTGCGAATATTGATTATTTATGTAGGGAGAAAAATTCTGAGTCAGTTTAATTATTCGACCTGTAAATTTCAAAGTGTTTGAATCAATAATTACCAAGGTGCATTTTTTGTTTTTATTATATTTAAGACTTCCATCGACAGAGCTCCGATAGCCTAATGGCTAGACCGTTGGGTTCCTAGCGCGTGGTACTGGGTTCGAGTCCCGGCCGGAAAGAAAATCTTAAATGCAAATATTTTTTTCTAATTTTATAATTCTTTTTTTTTTATTTTTCCCTTTTGCGAAGTCAGTCAGTCAGTCTGACAGTCAATCAGTCAAGCACTCAGTCATTCAGTCTCAGTCAGTCAGTCCAGTCAGTCAGTCACTCAGTCAGTCAGTTAGTCCTTCAGCCAGTCGGTCAAGCAGTCAGTCATTTAGTCTCAGTCAGTCAGTCATTCAGTCAGTCAGTCAGTCAGGCAGTCAGTCAGTCAGTCAGTCGGTCAGTCCTGTGCAGTCAGTTAGTCACTAAAGCAGTCAGTCATTCAGTCAGTCAGTCAGTCAGGCAATCAGTCAGTCAGTCAGGCAGTCAGTCAGTCAGTCAGTCGGTCAGTCCTGTGCAGTCAGTTAGTCACTAAAGCAGTCAGTCAGTCAGTCAGTCCAGTCCAGTCTCAGTCAGTCAGTCAGTCAGTCTCGGTCAGTCAGTCAGTCAGTCATTCAGTCAGTCAGTCAGTCAGGCAGTCAGTCAGTCGGTCAGCCTTATTCAGTCAGTCTGTCAGTCAGTCAGTCAGTCAGTCAGCCTTATTCAGTCAGTCTGTCAGTCATCCTTATTCAGTCAGTCTGTCAGTCAGTCAGTCGGTCAGTCCTGTCCAGTCAGTTAGTCAGTCAAGCAGTCAGTCAGGTAGTCAAGCAGTCAGTCAGTCAGTGTCAGTCAGTCATTTAGTCATTCAGTCAGTCAGTGAAATAGCCAGTTAGAGAGTCAAGCAGTCAGTCAGTCAGTCTCAGTCAGTCAGTTAGTCAGTCAGTCAGTCAGTCAGTCAGTCAGTCCAGTCTCAGTCAGTCAGGCAGTTAGTCAGTCAGTCTCGGTCAGTCAGTGAGTCAGTCAGTCAGTATCAGTCAGTCAGTGAGTCAGTCTGTCAGTCAGGCAGTATCAGTCAGGCAGTAAGACTCCGCTCGACAGAACTCCGATAGCCTAATGGCTAGACCGCTGGTCTTCCAAGCGAGTGGCCTGGGTTCGAGTCCCAGCCGGAGCGAATATCTTCAATGTATATATTTCTTTTCTAATTTGAAAATTCTTTTTTTTTTTCAATTTCTTTCCTTTGCAATTATTGATTATTTATGTAGGGAAGAAAATTCTGAGTCAGTTTAATTTTTCGACACGAAGATTTCAAAGTGTTTAAATAAACAATTACCAAGGTGCATTTTTTGTTTTTATTATATTTAAAACTCCCACCGACAGAGCTCCCATAGACTAATGGCTAGAGTGTTAGGCTTCCAAGCGAGTGGTACTGGGTTCGAGTCCCGGCCGGAAAGAAAATCTTAAATGCAAATATTTTTTTCTAATTTTATAATTCTTTTTTTTTATTTTTCCCTTTTGCGAAGTCAGTCAGTCAGTCTGACAGTCAATCAGTCAAGCACTCAGTCATTCAGTCTCAGTCAGTCAGTCCAGTCAGTCAGTCACTCAGTCAGTCAGTTAGTCCTTCAGCCAGTCGGTCAAGCAGTCAGTCATTTAGTCTCAGTCAGTCAGTCATTCAGTCAGTCAGTCAGTCAGGCAGTCAGTCAGTCAGTCAGTCGGTCAGTCCTGTGCAGTCAGTTAGTCACTAAAGCAGTCAGTCATTCAGTCAGTCAGTCAGTCAGGCAATCAGTCAGTCGGTCAGCCTTATTCAGTCAGTCTGTCAGTCAGTCAGTCAGTCAGCCTTATTCAGTCAGTCTGTCAGTCATCCTTATTCAGTCAGTCTGTCAGTCAGTCAGTCGGTCAGTCCTGTCCAGTCAGTTAGTCAGTCAAGCAGTCAGTCAGGAAATCAAGCAGTCAGTCAGTGTCAGTCAGTCATTTAGTCATTCAGTCAGTCAGTGAAATAGCCAGTCAGAGAGTCAAGCAGTCAGTCAGTCAGTCTCAGTCAGTCAGTTAGTCAGTCAGTCAGTCAGTCAGTCAGTCAGTCCAGTCTCAGTCAGTCAGGCAGTTAGTCAGTCAGTCTCGGTCAGTCAGTGAGTCAGTCAGTCAGTATCAGTCAGTCAGTGAGTCAGTCTGTCAGTCAGGCAGTATCAGTCAGGCAGTAAGACTCCGCTCGACAGAACTCCGATAGCCTAATGGGTAGACCGCTGGTCTTCCAAGCGAGTGGCCTGGGTTCGAGTCCCACCCGGAGCGAATATCTTCAATGTATATATTTAATTTCTAATTTGAAAATTCTTTTTTTTTTCAATTTCTTTCCTTTGCAATTATTGATTATTTATGTAGGGAAGAAAATTCTGAGTCAGTTTAATTTTTCGACACGAAGATTTCAAAGTGTTTAAATAAACAATTACCAAGGTGCATTTTTTGTTTTTATTATATTTAAAACTCCCACCGACAGAGCTCCCATAGACTAATGGCTAGAGTGTTAGGCTTCCAAGCGAATGGCCCTGGGTTCGAGTCCCAGCCTGAACGAAAATCTTCAATGTATGCTTTTAGTTTCTAATTTGAAATTTCTTCTTCTTTTTTTTTAATTTTTCTCTTTTGCGAATATTGATTATTTATGTAGGGAGAAAAATTCTGAGTCAGTTTAATTATTCGACCTGTAAATTTCAAAGTGTTTGAATCAATAATTACCAAGGTGCATTTTTTGTTTTTATTATATTTAAGACTTCCATCGACAGAGCTCCGATAGCCTAATGGCTAGACCGTTGGGTTCCTAGCGCGTGGTACTGGGTTCGAGTCCCGGCCGGAAAGAAAATCTTAAATGCAAATATTTTTTTCTAATTTTATAATTCTTTTTTTTTTATTTTTCCCTTTTGCGAAGTCAGTCAGTCAGTCTGACAGTCAATCAGTCAAGCACTCAGTCATTCAGTCTCAGTCAGTCAGTCCAGTCAGTCAGTCACTCAGTCAGTCAGTTAGTCCTTCAGCCAGTCGGTCAAGCAGTCAGTCATTTAGTCTCAGTCAGTCAGTCATTCAGTCAGTCAGTCAGTCAGGCAGTCAGTCAGTCAGTCAGTCGGTCAGTCCTGTGCAGTCAGTTAGTCACTAAAGCAGTCAGTCATTCAGTCAGTCAGTCAGTCAGGCAATCAGTCAGTCGGTCAGCCTTATTCAGTCAGTCTGTCAGTCAGTCAGTCAGTCAGCCTTATTCAGTCAGTCTGTCAGTCATCCTTATTCAGTCAGTCTGTCAGTCAGTCAGTCGGTCAGTCCTGTCCAGTCAGTTAGTCAGTCAAGCAGTCAGTCAGGAAATCAAGCAGTCAGTCAGTGTCAGTCAGTCATTTAGTCATTCAGTCAGTCAGTGAAATAGCCAGTCAGAGAGTCAAGCAGTCAGTCAGTCAGTCTCAGTCAGTCAGTTAGTCAGTCAGTCAGTCAGTCAGTCAGTCAGTCCAGTCTCAGTCAGTCAGGCAGTTAGTCAGTCAGTCTCGGTCAGTCAGTGAGTCAGTCAGTCAGTATCAGTCAGTCAGTGAGTCAGTCTGTCAGTCAGGCAGTATCATTCAGGTAGTAGGACTCCGCTCGACAGAACTCCGATAGCCTAATGGGTAGACCGCTGGTCTTCCAAGCGAGTGGCCTGGGTTCGAGTCCCAGCCGGAGCGAATATCTTCAATGTATATATTTAATTTCTAATTTGAAAATTCTTTTTTTTTTCAATTTCTTTCCTTTGCAATTATTGATTATTTATGTAGGGAAGAAAATTCTGAGTCAGTTTAATTTTTCGACACAAAGATTTCAAAGTGTTTAAATAAACAATTACCAAGGTGCATTTTTTGTTTTTATTATATTTAAAACTCCCACCGACAGAGCTCCCATAGACTAATGGCTAGAGTGTTAGGCTTCCAAGCGAGTGGCCCTGGGTTCGAGTCCCAGCCTGAACGAAAATCTTCAATGTATACTTTTAGTTTCTAATTTGAAATTTCTTCTTCTTTTTTTTTAATTTTTCTCTTTTGCGAATATTGATTATTTATGTAGGGAGAAAAATTCTGAGTCAGTTTAATTATTCGACCTGTAAATTTCAAAGTGTTTGAATCAATAATTACCAAGGTGCATTTTTTGTTTTTATTATATTTAAGACTTCCATCGACAGAGCTCCGATAGCCTAATGGCTAGACCGTTGGGTTCCTAGCGCGTGGTACTGGGTTCGAGTCCCGGCCGGAAAGAAAATCTTAAATGCAAATATTTTTTTCTAATTTTATAATTCTTTTTTTTTATTTTTCCCTTTTGCGAAGTCAGTCAGTCAGTCTGACAGTCAATCAGTCAAGCACTCAGTCATTCAGTCTCAGTCAGTCAGTCCAGTCAGTCAGTCACTCAGTCAGTCAGTTAGTCCTTCAGCCAGTCGGTCAAGCAGTCAGTCATTTAGTCTCAGTCAGTCAGTCATTCAGTCAGTCAGTCAGTCAGGCAGTCAGTCAGTCAGTCAGTCGGTCAGTCCTGTGCAGTCAGTTAGTCACTAAAGCAGTCAGTCAGTCAGTCAGTCCAGTCCAGTCTCAGTCAGTCAGTCAGTCAGTCTCGGTCAGTCAGTCAGTCAGTCATTCAGTCAGTCAGTCAGTCAGGCAGTCAGTCAGTCGGTCAGCCTTATTCAGTCAGTCTGTCAGTCAGTCAGTCAGTCAGTCAGCCTTATTCAGTCAGTCTGTCAGTCATCCTTATTCAGTCAGTCTGTCAGTCAGTCAGTCGGTCAGTCCTGTCCAGTCAGTTAGTCAGTCAAGCAGTCAGTCAGGTAGTCAAGCAGTCAGTCAGTCAGTGTCAGTCAGTCATTTAGTCATTCAGTCAGTCAGTGAAATAGCCAGTTAGAGAGTCAAGCAGTCAGTCAGTCAGTCTCAGTCAGTCAGTTAGTCAGTCAGTCAGTCAGTCAGTCAGTCAGTCCAGTCTCAGTCAGTCAGGCAGTTAGTCAGTCAGTCTCGGTCAGTCAGTGAGTCAGTCAGTCAGTATCAGTCAGTCAGTGAGTCAGTCTGTCAGTCAGGCAGTATCAGTCAGGCAGTAAGACTCCGCTCGACAGAACTCCGATAGCCTAATGGCTAGACCGCTGGTCTTCCAAGCGAGTGGCCTGGGTTCGAGTCCCAGCCGGAGCGAATATCTTCAATGTATATATTTCTTTTCTAATTTGAAAATTCTTTTTTTTTTTCAATTTCTTTCCTTTGCAATTATTGATTATTTATGTAGGGAAGAAAATTCTGAGTCAGTTTAATTTTTCGACACGAAGATTTCAAAGTGTTTAAATAAACAATTACCAAGGTGCATTTTTTGTTTTTATTATATTTAAAACTCCCACCGACAGAGCTCCCATAGACTAATGGCTAGAGTGTTAGGCTTCCAAGCGAGTGGCCCTGGGTTCGAGTCCCAGCCTGAAAGAAAATCTTCAATGTATACTTTTAGTTTCTAATTTGAAATTTCTTCTTCTTTTTTTTTAATTTTTCTCTTTTGCGAATATTGATTATTTATGTAGGGAGAAAAATTCTGAGTCAGTTTAATTATTCGACCTGTAAATTTCAAAGTGTTTGAATCAATAATTACCAAGGTGCATTTTTTGTTTTTATTATATTTAAGACTTCCATCGACAGAGCTCCGATAGCCTAATGGCTAGACCGTTGGGTTCCTAGCGCGTGGTACTGGGTTCGAGTCCCGGCCGGAAAGAAAATCTTAAATGCAAATATTTTTTTCTAATTTTATAATTCTTTTTTTTTTATTTTTCCCTTTTGCGAAGTCAGTCAGTCAGTCTGACAGTCAATCAGTCAAGCACTCAGTCATTCAGTCTCAGTCAGTCAGTCCAGTCAGTCAGTCACTCAGTCAGTCAGTTAGTCCTTCAGCCAGTCGGTCAAGCAGTCAGTCATTTAGTCTCAGTCAGTCAGTCATTCAGTCAGTCAGTCAGTCAGGCAGTCAGTCAGTCAGTCAGTCGGTCAGTCCTGTGCAGTCAGTTAGTCACTAAAGCAGTCAGTCAGTCAGTCATTCAGTCAGTCAGTCAGTCAGGCAATCAGTCAGTCGGTCAGCCTTATTCAGTCAGTCTGTCAGTCAGTCAGTCAGTCAGCCTTATTCAGTCAGTCTGTCAGTCATCCTTATTCAGTCAGTCTGTCAGTCAGTCAGTCGGTCAGTCCTGTCCAGTCAGTTAGTCAGTCAAGCAGTCAGTCAGGTAGTCAAGCAGTCAGTCAGTGTCAGTCAGTCATTTAGTCATTCAGTCAGTCAGTGAAATAGCCAGTCAGAGAGTCAAGCAGTCAGTCAGTCAGTCTCAGTCAGTCAGTTAGTCAGTCAGTCAGTCCGTCAGTCAGTCAGTCCAGTCTCAGTCAGTCAGGCAGTTAGTCAGTCAGTCTCGGTCAGTCAGTGAGTCAGTCAGTCAGTATCAGTCAGTTAGTGAGTCAGTCTGTCAGTCAGGCAGTATCAGTCAGGCAGTAAGACTCCGCTCGACAGAACTCCGATAGCCTAATGGCTAGACCGCTGGTCTTCCAAGCGAGTGGCCTGGGTTCGAGTCCCAGCCGGAGCGAATATCTTCAATGTATATATTTAATTTCTAATTTGAAAATTCTTTTTTTTTCAATTTCTTTCCTTTGCAATTATTGATTATTTATGTAGGGAAGAAAATTCTGAGTCAGTTTAATTTTTCGACACGAAGATTTCAAAGTGTTTAAATAAACAATTACCAAGGTGCATTTTTTGTTTTTATTATATTTAAAACTCGCACCGACAGAGCTCCCATAAACTAATGGCTAGAGTGTTAGGCTTCCAAGCGAGTGGCCCTGGGTTCGAGTCCCAGCCTGAACGAAAATCTTCAATGTATACTTTTAGTTTCTAATTTGAAATTTCTTCTTCTTTTTTTTTTAATTTTTCTCTTTTGCGAATATTGATTATTTATGTAGGAAGAAAAATTCTGAGTCAGTTTAATTATTCGACCTGTAAATTTCAAAGTGTTTGAATCAATAATTACCAAGGTGCATTTTTTCTTTTTATTATATTTAAGACTTCCATCGACAGAGCTCCGATAGCCTAATGGCTAGACCGTTGGGTTCCTAGCGCGTGGTACTGGGTTCGAGTCCCGGCCGGAAAGGAAATCTTAAATGCAAATATTTTTTTCTAATTTTATAATTCTTTTTTTTTTATTTTTCCCTTTTGCGAAGTCAGTCAGTCAGTCTGACAGTCAATCAGTCAAGCACTCAGTCATTCAGTCTCAGTCAGTCAGTCCAGTCAGTCAGTCACTCAGTCAGTCAGTTAGTCCTTCAGCCAGTCAGTCAAGCAGTCAGTCATTTAGTCTCAGTCAGTCAGTCATTCAGTCAGTCAGTCGGTCAGTCCTGTGCAGTCATGTAGTCACTAAAGCAGTCAGTCAGTCTCAGTCAGTCAGTCAGTCAGTCAGTCCAGTCCAGTCTCAGTCAGTCAGTCAGTCAGTCTCGGTCAGTCAGTCAGTCTCAGTCAGTCAGTCCAGTCAGTCAGTCACTCAGTCAGTCAGTCACTCAGTCAGTCAGTTAGTCCTTCAGCCAGTCAGTCAAGCAGTCAGTCATTTAGTCTCAGTCAGTCAGTCATTCAGTCAGTCAGTCAGTCAGGCAGTCAGTCAGTCAGTCAGTCGGTCAGTCCTGTGCAGTCAGTTAGTCACTAAAGCAGTCAGTCAGTCAGTCATTCAGTCAGTCAGTCAGTCAGGCAATCAGTCAGTCGGTCAGCCTTATTCAGTCAGTCTGTCAGTCAGTCAGTCAGTCAGCCTTATTCAGTCAGTCTGTCAGTCATCCTTATTCAGTCAGTCTGTCAGTCAGTCAGTCGGTCAGTCCTGTCCAGTCAGTTAGTCAGTCAAGCAGTCAGTCAGGTTTTCAAGCAGTCAGTCAGTAACAGTCAGTCATTTAGTCATTCAGTCAGTCAGTGAAATAGCCAGTCAGAGAGTCAAGCAGTCAGTCAGTCAGTCTCAGTCAGTCAGTTAGTCAGTCAGTCAGTCAGTCAGTCAGTCAGTCCAGTCTCAGTCAGTCAGGCAGTTAGTCAGTCAGTCTCGGTCAGTCAGTGAGTCAGTCAGTCAGTATCAGTCAGTCAGTGAGTCAGTCTGTCAGTCAGGCAGTATCAGTCAGGCAGTAAGACTCCGCTCGACAGAACTCCGATAGCCTAATGGGTAGACCGCTGGTCTTCCAAGCGAGTGGCCTGGGTTCGAGTCCCAGCCAGAGCGAATATCTTCAATGTATATATTTAATTTCTAATTTGAAAATTCTTTTTTTTTTCAATTTCTTTCCTTTGCAATTATTGATTATTTATGTAGGGAAGAAAATTCTGAGTCAGTTTAATTTTTCGACACGAAGATTTCAAAGTGTTTAAATAAACAATTACCAAGGTGCATTTTTTGTTTTTATTATATTTAAAACTCGCACCGACAGAGCTCCCATAGACTAATGGCTAGAGTGTTAGGCTTCCAAGCGAGTGGCCCTGGGTTCGAGTCCCAGCCTGAACGAAAATCTTCAATGTATACTTTTAGTTTCTAATTTGAAATTTCTTCTTCTTTTTTTTTTAATTTTTCTCTTTTGCGAATATTGATCATTTATGTAGGAAGAAAAATTCTGAGTCAGTTTAATTATTCGACCTGTAAATTTCAAAGTGTTTGAATCAATAATTACCAAGGTGCATTTTTTGTTTTTATTATATTTAAGACTTCCATCGACAGAGCTCCGATAGCCTAATGGCTAGACCGTTGGGTTCCTAGCGCGTGGTACTGGGTTCGAGTCCCGGCCGGAAAGAAAATCTTAAATGCAAATATTTTTTTCTAATTTTATAATTCTTTTTTTTTTATTTTTCCCTTTTGCGAAGTCAGTCAGTCAGTCTGACAGTCAATCAGTCAAGCACTCAGTCATTCAGTCTCAGTCAGTCAGTCCAGTCAGTCAGTCACTCAGTCAGTCAGTTAGTCCTTCAGCCAGTCGGTCAAGCAGTCAGTCATTTAGTCTCAGTCAGTCAGTCATTCAGTCAGTCAGTCAGTCAGGCAGTCAGTCAGTCAGTCAGTCGGTCAGTCCTGTGCAGTCAGTTAGTCACTAAAGCAGTCAGTCAGTCAGTCATTCAGTCAGTCAGTCAGTCAGGCAATCAGTCAGTCGGTCAGCCTTATTCAGTCAGTCTGTCAGTCAGTCAGTCAGTCAGCCTTATTCAGTCAGTCTGTCAGTCATCCTTATTCAGTCAGTCTGTCAGTCAGTCAGTCGGTCAGTCCTGTCCAGTCAGTTAGTCAGTCAAGCAGTCAGTCAGGTAGTCAAGCAGTCAGTCAGTGTCAGTCAGTCATTTAGTCATTCAGTCAGTCAGTGAAATAGCCAGTCAGAGAGTCAAGCAGTCAGTCAGTCAGTCTCAGTCAGTCAGTTAGTCAGTCAGTCAGTCCGTCAGTCAGTCAGTCCAGTCTCAGTCAGTCAGGCAGTTAGTCAGTCAGTCTCGGTCAGTCAGTGAGTCAGTCAGTCAGTATCAGTCAGTCAGTGAGTCAGTCTGTCAGTCAGGCAGTATCAGTCAGGCAGTAAGACTCCGCTCGACAGAACTCCGATAGCCTAATGGCTAGACCGCTGGTCTTCCAAGCGAGTGGCCTGGGTTCGAGTCCCAGCCGGAGCGAATATCTTCAATGTATATATTTAATTTCTAATTTGAAAATTCTTTTTTTTTCAATTTCTTTCCTTTGCAATTATTGATTATTTATGTAGGGAAGAAAATTCTGAGTCAGTTTAATTTTTCGACACGAAGATTTCAAAGTGTTTAAATAAACAATTACCAAGGTGCATTTTTTGTTTTTATTATATTTAAAACTCGCACCGACAGAGCTCCCATAAACTAATGGCTAGAGTGTTAGGCTTCCAAGCGAGTGGCCCTGGGTTCGAGTCCCAGCCTGAACGAAAATCTTCAATGTATACTTTTAGTTTCTAATTTGAAATTTCTTCTTCTTTTTTTTTTAATTTTTCTCTTTTGCGAATATTGATTATTTATGTAGGAAGAAAAATTCTGAGTCAGTTTAATTATTCGACCTGTAAATTTCAAAGTGTTTGAATCAATAATTACCAAGGTGCATTTTTTCTTTTTATTATATTTAAGACTTCCATCGACAGAGCTCCGATAGCCTAATGGCTAGACCGTTGGGTTCCTAGCGCGTGGTACTGGGTTCGAGTCCCGGCCGGAAAGGAAATCTTAAATGCAAATATTTTTTTCTAATTTTATAATTCTTTTTTTTTTATTTTTCCCTTTTGCGAAGTCAGTCAGTCAGTCTGACAGTCAATCAGTCAAGCACTCAGTCATTCAGTCTCAGTCAGTCAGTCCAGTCAGTCAGTCACTCAGTCAGTCAGTTAGTCCTTCAGCCAGTCAGTCAAGCAGTCAGTCATTTAGTCTCAGTCAGTCAGTCATTCAGTCAGTCAGTCGGTCAGTCCTGTGCAGTCATGTAGTCACTAAAGCAGTCAGTCAGTCTCAGTCAGTCAGTCAGTCAGTCAGTCCAGTCCAGTCTCAGTCAGTCAGTCAGTCAGTCTCGGTCAGTCAGTCAGTCTCAGTCAGTCAGTCCAGTCAGTCAGTCACTCAGTCAGTCAGTCACTCAGTCAGTCAGTTAGTCCTTCAGCCAGTCAGTCAAGCAGTCAGTCATTTAGTCTCAGTCAGTCAGTCATTCAGTCAGTCAGTCAGTCAGGCAGTCAGTCAGTCAGTCAGTCGGTCAGTCCTGTGCAGTCAGTTAGTCACTAAAGCAGTCAGTCAGTCAGTCATTCAGTCAGTCAGTCAGTCAGGCAATCAGTCAGTCGGTCAGCCTTATTCAGTCAGTCTGTCAGTCAGTCAGTCAGTCAGCCTTATTCAGTCAGTCTGTCAGTCATCCTTATTCAGTCAGTCTGTCAGTCAGTCAGTCGGTCAGTCCTGTCCAGTCAGTTAGTCAGTCAAGCAGTCAGTCAGGTTTTCAAGCAGTCAGTCAGTAACAGTCAGTCATTTAGTCATTCAGTCAGTCAGTGAAATAGCCAGTCAGAGAGTCAAGCAGTCAGTCAGTCAGTCTCAGTCAGTCAGTTAGTCAGTCAGTCAGTCAGTCAGTCAGTCAGTCCAGTCTCAGTCAGTCAGGCAGTTAGTCAGTCAGTCTCGGTCAGTCAGTGAGTCAGTCAGTCAGTATCAGTCAGTCAGTGAGTCAGTCTGTCAGTCAGGCAGTATCAGTCAGGCAGTAAGACTCCGCTCGACAGAACTCCGATAGCCTAATGGGTAGACCGCTGGTCTTCCAAGCGAGTGGCCTGGGTTCGAGTCCCAGCCAGAGCGAATATCTTCAATGTATATATTTAATTTCTAATTTGAAAATTCTTTTTTTTTTCAATTTCTTTCCTTTGCAATTATTGATTATTTATGTAGGGAAGAAAATTCTGAGTCAGTTTAATTTTTCGACACGAAGATTTCAAAGTGTTTAAATAAACAATTACCAAGGTGCATTTTTTGTTTTTATTATATTTAAAACTCGCACCGACAGAGCTCCCATAGACTAATGGCTAGAGTGTTAGGCTTCCAAGCGAGTGGCCCTGGGTTCGAGTCCCAGCCTGAACGAAAATCTTCAATGTATACTTTTAGTTTCTAATTTGAAATTTCTTCTTCTTTTTTTTTTAATTTTTCTCTTTTGCGAATATTGATCATTTATGTAGGAAGAAAAATTCTGAGTCAGTTTAATTATTCGACCTGTAAATTTCAAAGTGTTTGAATCAATAATTACCAAGGTGCATTTTTTGTTTTTATTATATTTAAGACTTCCATCGACAGAGCTCCGATAGCCTAATGGCTAGACCGTTGGGTTCCAAGCGCGTGGTACTGGGTTCGAGTCCCGGCCGGAACGAAAATCTTCCATGTATATATTTCTCTTCTAATTTGAAGATTCTTTTTTTTTTCAATTTCTTTCTTTTGCAAATATGGATTATTTATGTACGGAAGAAAATTCTGAGTCAGTTTAATCATTCGACCTTTAGATTTCAAAGCTTTTAGATCAATAATTACTAAGGTGCATTTTTTGTTTTTATTATAATTAAGACACCGATCAACAGAGATCCGATAGTATATTGGCGAGAGCGTTGGGCTTCCATGAGTGTCGCCCTGGGTTCAAATCCCAGCCGGAAAGGAAATCTTAAATGCAAATATTTTTTTCTAATTTTATAATTCTTTTTTTTTTATTTTTCCCTTTTGCGAAGTCAGTCAGTCAGTCTGACAGTCAATCAGTCAAGCACTCAGTCATTCAGTCTCAGTCAGTCAGTCCAGTCAGTCAGTCACTCAGTCAGTCAGTTAGTCCTTCAGCCAGTCAGTCAAGCAGTCAGTCATTTAGTCTCAGTCAGTCAGTCATTCAGTCAGTCAGTCAGTCAGGCAGTCAGTCAGTCAGTCAGTCGGTCAGTCCTGTGCAGTCAGTTAGTCACTAAAGCAGTCAGTCAGTCTCAGTCAGTCAGACAGTCAGTCAGTCCAGTCCAGTCTCAGTCAGTTAGTCAGTCAGTCTCGGTCAGTCAGTCAGTCAGTCATTCAGTCAGTCAGTCAGTCAGGCAGTCAGTCAGTCGGTCAGCCTTATTCAGTCAGTCTGTCAGTCAGTCAGTCAGTCAGCCTTATTCAGTCAGTCTGTCAGTCATCCTTATTCAGTCAGTCTGTCAGTCAGTCAGTCGGTCAGTCCTGTCCAGTCAGTTAGTCAGTCAAGCAGTCAGTCAGGTAGTCAAGCAGTCAGTCAGTCAGTGTCAGTCAGTCATTTAGTCATTCAGTCAGTCAGTGAAATAGCCAGTCAGAGAGTCAAGCAGTCAGTCAGTCAGTCTCAGTCAGTCAGTTAGTCAGTCAGTCAGTCAGTCAGTCCATTCTCAGTCAGTCAGGCAGTTAGTCAGTCAGTCTCGGTCAGTCAGTGAGTCAGTCAGTCAGTATCAGTCAGTCAGTGAGTCAGTCTGTCAGTCAGGCAGTATCAGTCAGGCAGTAAGACTCCGCTCGACAGAACTCCGATAGCCTAATGGCTAGACCGCTGGTCTTCCAAGAGAGTGGCCTGGGTTCGAGTCCCAGCCGGAGCGAATATCTTCAATTTATATATTTCTTTTCTAATTTGAAAATTCTTTTTTTTTTCAATTTCTTTCCTTTGCAATTATTGATTATTTATGTAGGGAAGAAAATTCTGAGTCAGTTTAATTTTTCGACACGAAGATTTCAAAGTGTTTAAATAAACAATTACCAAGGTGCATTTTTTGTTTTTATTATATTTAAAACTCCCACCGACAGAGCTCCCATAGACTAATGGCTAGAGTGTTAGGCTTCCAAGCGAGTGGCCCTGGGTTCGAGTCCCAGCCTGAACGAAAATCTTCAATGTATACTTTTAGTTTCTAATTTGAAATTTCTTCTTCTTTTTTTTTTTAATTTTTCTCTTTTGCGAATATTGATTATTTATGTAGGAAGAAAAATTCTGAGTCAGTTTAATTATTCGACCTGTAAATTTCAAAGTGTTTGAATCAATAATTACCAAGGTGCATTTTTTGTTTTTATTATATTTAAGACTTCCATCGACAGAGCTCCGATAGCCTAATGGCTAGACCGTTGGGTTCCAAGCGCGTGGTACTGGGTTCGAGTCCCGGCCGGAACGAAAATCTTCCATGTATATATTTCTCTTCTAATTTGAAGATTCTTTTTTTTTTCAATTTCTTTCTTTTGCAAATATGGATTATTTATGTACGGAAGAAAATTCTGAGTCAGTTTAATCATTCGACCTTTAGATTTCAAAGCTTTTAGATCAATAATTACTAAGGTGCATTTTTTGTTTTTATTATAATTAAGACACCGATCAACAGAGATCCGATAGTATATTGGCGAGAGCGTTGGGCTTCCATGAGTGTCGCCCTGGGTTCAAATCCCAGCCGGAAAGGAAATCTTAAATGCAAATATTTTTTTATAATTTTATAATTTTTTTTTTTTTTATTTTTCCCTTTTGCGAAGTCAGTCAGTCAGTCTGACAGTCAATCAGTCAAGCACTCAGTCATTCAGTCTCAGTCAGTCAGTCCAGTCAGTCAGTCACTCAGTCAGTCAGTTAGTCCTTCAGCCAGTCAGTCATTTAGTCTCAGTCAGTCAGTCATTCAGTCAGTCAGTCAGTCAGGCAGTCAGTCAGTCAGTCAGTCGGTCAGTCCTGTGCAGTCAGTTAGTCACTAAAGCAGTCAGTCAGTCTCAGTCAGTCAGTCAGTCAGTCAGTCCAGTCCAGTCTCAGTCAGTTAGTCAGTCAGTCTCGGTCAGTCAGTCAGTCAGTCATTCAGTCAGTCAGTCAGTCAGGCAGTCAGTCAGTCGGTCAGCCTTATTCAGTCAGTCTGTCAGTCAGTCAGTCAGTCAGCCTTATTCAGTCAGTCTGTCAGTCATCCTTATTCAGTCAGTCTGTCAGTCAGTCAGTCGGTCAGTCCTGTCCAGTCAGTTAGTCAGTCAAGCAGTCAGTCAGGTAGTCAAGCAGTCAGTCAGTCAGTGTCAGTCAGTCATTTAGTCATTCAGTCAGTCAGTGAAATAGCCAGTCAGAGAGTCAAGCAGTCAGTCAGTCAGTCTCAGTCAGTCAGTTAGTCAGTCAGTCAGTCAGTCAGTCCAGTCTCAGTCAGTCAGGCAGTTAGTCAGTCAGTCTCGGTCAGTCAGTGAGTCAGTCAGTCAGTATCAGTCAGTCAGTGAGTCAGTCTGTCAGTCAGGCAGTATCAGTCAGGCAGTAAGACTCCGCTCGACAGAACTCCGATAGCCTAATGGCTAGACCGCTGGTCTTCCAAGCGAGTGGCCTGGGTTCGAGTCCCAGCCGGAGCGAATATCTTCAATGTATATATTTCTTTTCTAATTTGAAAATTCTTTTTTTTTTTCAATTTCTTTCCTTTGCAATTATTGATAATTTATGTAGGGAAGAAAATTCTGAGTCAGTTTAATTTTTCGACACGAAGATTTCAAAGTGTTTAAATAAACAATTACCAAGGTGCATTTATTGTTTTTATTATATTTAAAACTCCCACCGACAGAGCTCCCATAGACTAATGGCTAGAGTGTTAGGCTTCCAAGCGAGTGGTCCTGGGTTCGAGTCCCAGCCTGAACGAAAATCTTCAATGTATACTTTTAGTTTCTAATTTGAAATTTATTCTTCTTTTTTTTTAATTTTTCTCTTTTGCGAATATTGATTATTTATGTAGGGAGAAAAATTCTGAGTCAGTTTAATTATTCGACCTGTAAATTTCAAAGTGTTTGAATCAATAATTACCAAGGTGCATTTTTTGTTTTTATTATATTTAAGACTTCCATCGACAGAGCTCCGATAGCCTAATGGCTAGACCGTTGGGTTCCTAGCGCGTGGTACTGGGTTCGAGTCCCGGCCGGAAAGGAAATCATAAATGCAAATATTTTTTTCTAATTTTATAATTCTTTTTTTTTATTTTTCCCTTTTGCGAAGTCAGTCAGTCAGTCTGACAGTCAATCAGTCAAGCACTCAGTCATTCAGTCTCAGTCAGTCAGTCCAGTCAGTCAGTCACTCAGTCAGTCAGTTAGTCCTTCAGCCAGTCAGTCAAGCAGTCAGTCATTTAGTCTCAGTCAGTCAGTCATTTAGTCAGTCAGTCAGTCAGGCAGTCAGTCAGTCAGTCAGTCGGTCAGTCCTGTGCAGTCAGTTAGTCACTAAAGCAGTCAGTCAGTCTCGGTCAGTCAGTCAGTCAGTCATTCAGTCAGTCTGTCAGTCAGGCAGTCAGTCAGTCGGTCAGCCTTATTCAGTCAGTCTGTCAGTCAGTCAGTCAGTCAGCCTTATTCAGTCAGTCTGTCAGTCATCCTTATTGAGTCAGTCTGTCAGTCAGTCAGTCGGTCAGTCCTGTCCAGTCAGTTAGTCAGTCAAGCAGTCAGTCAGGTAGTCAAGCAGTCAGTCAGTCAGTGTCAGTCAGTCATTTAGTCATTCAGTCAGTCAGTGAAATAGCCAGTCAGAGAGTCAAGCAGTCAGTCAGTCAGTCTCAGTCAGTCAGTTAGTCAGTCAGTCAGTCAGTCAGTCCAGTCTCAGTCAGTCAGGCAGTTAGTCAGTCAGTCTCGGTCAGTCAGTGAGTCAGTCAGTCAGTATCAGTCAGTCAGTGAGTCAGTCTGTCAGTCAGGCAGTATCAGTCAGGCAGTAAGACTCCGCTCGACAGAACTCCGATAGCCTAATGGCTAGACCGCTGGTCTTCCAAGCGAGTGGCCTGGGTTCGAGTCCCAGCCGGAGCGAATATCTTCAATGTATATATTTCTTTTCTAATTTGAAAATTCTTTTTTTTTCAATTTCTTTCTTTGCAATTATTGATTATTTATGTAGGGAAGAAAATTCTGAGTCAGTTTAATTTTTCGACACGAAGATTTCAAAGTGTTTCAATAAACAATTACCAAGGTGCATTTTTTGTTTTTATTATATTTAAAACTCCCACCGACAGAGCTCCCATAGACTAATGGCTAGAGTGTTAGGCTTCCAAGCGAGTGGCCCTGGGTTCGAGTCCCAGCCTGAACGAAAATCTTCAATGTATACTTTTAGTTTCTAATTTGAAATTTCTTCTTCTTTTTTTTTTAATTTTTCTCTTTTGCGAATATTGATTATTTATGTAGGGAGAAAAATTCTGAGTCAGTTTAATTATTCGACCTGTAAATTTCAAAGTGTTTGAATCAATAATTACCAAGGTGCATTTTTTGTTTTTATTATATTTAAGACTTCCATCGACAGAGCTCCGATAGCCTAATGGCTAGACCGTTGGGTTCCAAGCGCGTGGTACTGGGTTCGAGTCCCGGCCGGAACGAAAATCTTCCATGTATATATTTCTCTTCTAATTTGAAGATTCTTTTTTTTTCAATTTCTTTCTTTTGCAAATATGGATTATTTATGTACGGAAGAAAATTCTGAGTCAGTTTAATCATTCGACCTTTAGATTTCAAAGATATTAGATCAATAATTACTAAGGTGCAATTTTTGTTTTTATTATAATTAAGACACCGATCAACAGAGATCCGATAGTATATTGGCGAGAGCGTTGGGCTTCCATGAGTGTCGCCCTGGGTTCAAATCCCAGCCGGAAAGGAAATCTTAAATGCAAATATTTTTTTCTAATTTTCTAATTCTTTTTTTTTATTTTTCCCTTTTGCGAAGTCAGTCAGTCAGTCTGACAGTCAATCAGTCAAGCACTCAGTCATTCAGTCTCAGTCAGTCAGTCCAGTCAGTCAGTCACTCAGTCAGTCAGTTAGTCCTTCAGCCAGTCAGTCAAGCAGTCAGTCATTTAGTCTCAGTCAGTCAGTCATTCAGTCAGTCAGTCAGTCAGGCAGTCAGTCAGTCAGTCAGTCGGTCAGTCCTGTGCAGTCAGTTAGTCACTAAAGCAGTCAGTCAGTCTCAGTCAGTCAGTCAGTCAGTCCAGTCCAGTCTCAGTCAGTCAGTCAGTCAGTCTCGGTCAGTCAGTCAGTCAGTCATTCAGTCAGTCAGTCAGTCAGGCAGTCAGTCAGTCGGTTAGCCTTATTCAGTCAGTCTGTCAGTCAGTCAGTCAGTCAGCCTTATTCAGTCAGTCTGTCAGTCATCCTTATTCAGTCAGTCTGTCAGTCAGTCAGTCGGTCAGTCCTGTCCAGTCAGTTAGTCAGTCAAGCAGTCAGTCAGGTAGTCAAGCAGTCAGTCAGTCAGTGTCAGTCAGTCATTTAGTCATTCAGTCAGTCAGTGAAATAGCCAGTCAGAGAGTCAAGCAGTCAGTCAGTCAGTCTCAGTCAGTCAGTTAGTCAGTCAGTCAGTCAGTCAGTCAGTCAGTCCAGTCTCAGTCAGTCAGGCAGTTAGTCAGTCAGTCTCGGTCAGTCAGTGAGTCAGTCAGTCAGTATCAGTCAGTCAGTGAGGCAGTCTGTCAGTCAGGCAGTATCAGTCAGGCAGTAAGACTCCGCTCGACAGAACTCCGATAGCCTAATGGCTAGACCGCTGGTCTTCCAAGCGAGTGGCCTGGGTTCGAGTCCCAGCCGGAGCGAATATCTTCAATGTAAATATTTCTTTTCTAATTTGAAAATTCTTTTTTTTTTCAATTTCTTTCCTTTGCAATTATTGATTATTTATGTAGGGAAGAAAATTCTGAGTCAGTTTAATTTTTCGACACGAAGATTTCAAAGTGTTTAAATAAACAATTACCAAGGTGCATTTTTTGTTTTTATTATATTTAAAACTCCCACCGACAGAGCTCCCATAGACTAATGGCTAGAGTGTTAGGCTTCCAAGCGAGTGGCCCTGGGTTCGAGTCCCAGCCTGAACGAAAATCTTCAATGTATACTTTTAGTTTCTAATTTGAAATTTCCTCTTCTTTTTTTTTTAATTTTTATCTTTTGCGAATATTGATTATTTATGTAGGGAGAAAAATTCTGAGTCAGTTTAATTATTCGACCTGTAAATTTCAAAGTGTTTGAATCAATAATTACCAAGGTGCATTTTTTGTTTTTATTATATTTAAGACTTCCATCGACAGAGCTCCGATAGCCTAATGGCTAGACCGTTGGGTTCCAAGCGCGTGGTACTGGGTTCGAGTCCCGGCCGGAACGAAAATCTTCCATGTATATATTTCTCTTCTAATTTGAAGATTCTTTTTTTTTTCAATTTCTTTCTTTTGCAAATATGGATTATTTATGTACGGAAGAAAATTCTGAGTCAGTTTAATCATTCGACCTTTAGATTTCAAAGCTTTTAGATCAATAATTACTAAGGTGCATTTTTTGTTTTTATTATAATTAAGACACCGATCAACAGAGATCCGATAGTATATTGGCGAGAGCGTTGGGCTTCCATGAGTGTCGCCCTGGGTTCAAATCCCAGCCGGAAAGGAAATCTTAAATGCAAATATTTTTTTCTAATTTTATAATTCTTTTTTTTTTATTTTTCCCTTTTGCGAAGTCAGTCAGTCAGTCTGACAGTCAATCAGTCAAGCACTCAGTCATTCAGTCTCAGTCAGTCAGTCCAGTCAGTCAGTCACTCAGTCAGTCAGTTAGTCCTTCAGCCAGTCAGTCAAGCAGTCAGTCATTTAGTCTCAGTCAGTCAGTCATTCAGTCAGTCAGTCAGTCAGGCAGTCAGTCAGTCAGTCAGTCGGTCAGTCCTGTGCAGTCAGTTAGTCACTAAAGCAGTCAGTCAGTCTCAGTCAGTCAGTCAGTCAGTCCAGTCTCAGTCAGTTAGTCAGTCAGTCTCGGTCAGTCAGTCAGTCAGTCATTCAGTCAGTCAGTCAGTCAGGCAGTCAGTCAGTCGGTCAGCCTTATTCAGTCAGTCTGTCAGTCAGTCAGTCAGTCAGCCTTATTCAGTCAGTCTGTCAGTCATCCTTATTCAGTCAGTCTGTCAGTCAGTCAGTCGGTCAGTCCTGTCCAGTCAGTTAGTCAGTCAAGCAGTCAGTCAGGTAGTCAAGCAGTCAGTCAGTCAGTGTCAGTCAGTCATTTAGTCATTCAGTCAGTCAGTGAAATAGCCAGTCAGAGAGTCAAGCAGTCAGTCAGTCAGTCTCAGTCAGTCAGTTAGTCAGTCAGTCAGTCAGTCAGTCCAGTCTCAGTCAGTCAGGCAGTTAGTCAGTCAGTCTCGGTCAGTCAGTGAGTCAGTCAGTCAGTATCAGTCAGTCAGTGAGTCAGTCTGTCAGTCAGGCAGTATCAGTCAGGCAGTAAGACTCCGCTCGACAGAACTCCGATAGCCTAATGGCTAGACCGCTGGTCTTCCAAGCGAGTGGCCTGGGTTCGAGTCCCAGCCGGAGCGAATATCTTCAATGTATATATTTCTTTTCTAATTTGAAAATTCTTTTTTTTTTTCAATTTCTTTCCTTTGCAATTATTGATAATTTATGTAGGGAAGAAAATTCTGAGTCAGTTTAATTTTTCGACACGAAGATTTCAAAGTGTTTAAATAAACAATTACCAAGGTGCATTTATTGTTTTTATTATATTTAAAACTCCCACCGACAGAGCACCCATAGACTAATGGCTAGAGTGTTAGGCTTCCAAGTGAGTGGTCCTGGGTTCGAGTCCCAGCCTGAACGAAAATCTTCAATGTATACTTTTAGTTTCTAATTTGAAATTTCTTCTTCTTTTTTTTTAATTTTTCTCTTTTGCGAATATTGATTATTTATGTAGGGAGAAAAATTCTGAGTCAGTTTAATTATTCGACCTGTAAATTTCAAAGTGTTTGAATCAATAATTACCAAGGTGCATTTTTTGTTTTTATTATATTTAAGACTTCCATCGACAGAGCTCCGATAGCCTAATGGCTAGACCGTTGGGTTCCTAGCGCGTGGTACTGGGTTCGAGTCCCGGCCGGAAAGGAAATCTTAAATGCAAATATTTTTTTCTAATTTTATAATTCTTTTTTTTTATTTTTCCCTTTTGCGAAGTCAGTCAGTCAGTCTGACAGTCAATCAGTCAAGCACTCAGTCATTCAGTCTCAGTCAGTCAGTCCAGTCAGTCAGTCACTCAGTCAGTCAGTTAGTCCTTCAGCCAGTCAGTCAAGCAGTCAGTCATTTAGTCTCAGTCAGTCAGTCATTTAGTCAGTCAGTCAGTCAGGCAGTCAGTCAGTCAGTCAGTCGGTCAGTCCTGTGCAGTCAGTTAGTCACTAAAGCAGTCAGTCAGTCTCAGTCAGTCAGTCAGTCTCGGTCAGTCAGTCAGTCAGTCATTCAGTCAGTCAGTCAGTCAGGCAGTCAGTCAGTCGGTCAGCCTTATTCAGTCAGTCTGTCAGTCAGTCAGTCAGTCAGCCTTATTCAGTCAGTCTGTCAGTCATCCTTATTCAGTCAGTCTGTCAGTCAGTCAGTCGGTCAGTCCTGTCCAGTCAGTTAGTCAGTCAAGCAGTCAGTCAGGTAGTCAAGCAGTCAGTCAGTCAGTGTCAGTCAGTCATTTATTCATTCAGTCAGTCAGTGAAATAGCCAGTCAGAGAGTCAAGCAGTCAGTCAGTCAGTCTCAGTCAGTCAGTTAGTCAGTCAGTCAGTCAGTCAGTCCAGTCTCAGTCAGTCAGTTAGTCAGTCAGTCAGTCAGTCAGTCCAGTCTCAGTCAGTCAGGCAGTTAGTCAGTCAGTCTCGGTCAGTCAGTGAGTCAGTCAGTCAGTATCAGTCAGTCAGTGAGTCAGTCTGTCAGTCAGGCAGTATCAGTCAGGCAGTAAGACTCCGCTCGACAGAACTCCGATAGCCTAATGGCTAGACCGCTGGTCTTCCAAGCGAGTGGCCTGGGTTCGAGTCCCAGCCGGAGCGAATATCTTCAATGTATATATTTCTTTTCTAATTTGAAAATTCTTTTTTTTTTCAATTTCTTTCCTTTGCAATTATTGATAATTTATGTAGGGAAGAAAATTCTGAGTCAGTTTAATTTTTCGACACGAAGATTTCAAAGTGTTTAAATAAACAATTACCAAGGTGCATTTATTGTTTTTATTATATTTAAAACTCCCACCGACAGAGCTCCCATAGACTAATGGCTAGAGTGTTAGGCTTCCAAGTGAGTGGTCCTGGGTTCGAGTCCCAGCCTGAACGAAAATCTTCAATGTATACTTTTAGTTTCTAATTTGAAATTTCTTCTTCTTTTTTTTTAATTTTTCTCTTTTGCGAATATTGATTATTTATGTAGGGAGAAAAATTCTGAGTCAGTTTAATTATTCGACCTGTAAATTTCAAAGTGTTTGAATCAATAATTACCAAGGTGCATTTTTTGTTTTTATTATATTTAAGACTTCCATCGACAGAGCTCCGATAGCCTAATGGCTAGACCGTTGGGTTCCAAGCGCGTGGTACTGGGTTCGAGTCCCGGCCGGAACGAAAATCTTCCATGTATATATTTCTCTTCTAATTTGAAGATTCTTTTTTTTTTCAATTTCTTTCTTTTGCAAATATGGATTATTTATGTACGGAAGAAAATTCTGAGTCAGTTTAATCATTCGACCTTTAGATTTCAAAGATTTTAGATCAATAATTACTAAGGTGCATTTTTTGTTTTTATTATAATTAAGACACCGATCAACAGAGATCCGATAGTATATTGGCGAGAGCGTTGGGCTTCCATGAGTGTCGCCCTGGGTTCAAATCCCAGCCGGAAAGGAAATCTTAAATGCAAATATTTTTTTCTAATTTTATAATTCTTTTTTTTTATTTTTCCCTTTTGCGAAGTCAGTCAGTCAGTCTGACAGTCAATCAGTCAAGCACTCAGTCATTCAGTCTCAGTCAGTCAGTCCAGTCAGTCAGTCACTCAGTCAGTCAGTTAGTCCTTCAGCCAGTCAGTCAAGCAGTCAGTCATTTAGTCTCAGTCAGTCAGTCATTCAGTCAGTCAGTCAGTCAGGCAGTCAGTCAGTCAGTCAGTCGGTCAGTCCTGTGCAGTCAGTTAGTCACTAAAGCAGTCAGTCAGTCTCAGTCAGTCAGTCAGTCAGTCTAGTCCAGTCTCAGTCAGTCAGTCAGTCAGTCTCGGTCAGTCAGTCAGTCAGTCATTCAGTCAGTCAGTCAGTCAGGCAGTCAGTCAGTCGGTTAGCCTTATTCAGTCAGTCTGTCAGTCAGTCAGTCAGTCAGCCTTATTCAGTCAGTCTGTCAGTCATCCTTATTCAGTCAGTCTGTCAGTCAGTCAGTCGGTCAGTCCTGTCCAGTCAGTTAGTCAGTCAAGCAGTCAGTCAGGTAGTCAAGCAGTCAGTCAGTCAGTGTCAGTCAGTCATTTAGTCATTCAGTCAGTCAGTGAAATAGCCAGTCAGAGAGTCAAGCAGTCAGTCAGTCAGTCTCAGTCAGTCAGTTAGTCAGTCAGTCAGTCAGTCAGTCCAGTCTCAGTCAGTCAGGCAGTTAGTCAGTCAGTCTCGGTCAGTCAGTGAGTCAGTCAGTCAGTATCAGTCAGTCAGTGAGTCAGTCTGTCAGTCAGGCAGTATCAGTCAGGCAGTAAGACTCCGCTCGACAGAACTCCGATAGCCTAATGGCTAGACCGCTGGTCTTCCAAGCGAGTGGCCTGGGTTCGAGTCCCAGCCGGAGCGAATATCTTCAATGTAAATATTTCTTTTCTAATTTGAAAATTCTTTTTTTTTTCAATTTCTTTCCTTTGCAATTATTGATTATTTATGTAGGGAAGAAAATTCTGAGTCAGTTTAATTTTTCGACACGAAGATTTCAAAGTGTTTAAATAAACAATTACCAAGGTGCATTTTTTGTTTTTATTATATTTAAAACTCCCACCGACAGAGCTCCCATAGACTAATGGCTAGAGTGTTAGGCTTCCAAGCGAGTGGCCCTGGGTTCGAGTCCCAGCCTGAACGAAAATCTTCAATGTATACTTTTAGTTTCTAATTTGAAATTTCCTCTTCTTTTTTTTTTAATTTTTATCTTTTGCGAATATTGATTATTTATGTAGGGAGAAAAATTCTGAGTCAGTTTAATTATTCGACCTGTAAATTTCAAAGTGTTTGAATCAATAATTACCAAGGTGCATTTTTTGTTTTTATTATATTTAAGACTTCCATCGACAGAGCTCCGATAGCCTAATGGCTAGACCGTTGGGTTCCTTGCGCGTGGTACTGGGTTCGAGTCCCGGCCGGAAAGGAAATCTTAAATGCAAATATTTTTTTCTAATTTTATAATTCTTTCTTTTTTATTTATCCCTTTTGCGAAGTCAGTCAGTCAGTCTGACAGTCAATCAGTCAAGCACTCAGTCATTCAGTCTCAGTCAGTCAGTCCAGTCAGTCAGTCACTCAGTCAGTCAGTTAGTCCTTCAGCCAGTCAGTCAAGCAGTCAGTCATTTAGTCTCAGTCAGTCAGTCATTCAGTCATTCAGTCAGTCAGGCAGTCAGTCAGTCAGTCAGTCGGTCAGTCCTGTGCAGTCAGTTAGTCACTAAAGCAGTCAGTCAGTCTCAGTCAGTCAGTCAGTCCAGTCCAGTCTCAGTCAGTCAGTCAGTCAGTCAGTCTCGGTCAGTCAGTCAGTCAGTCATTCAGTCAGTCAGTCAGTCAGGCAGTCAGTCAGTCAGGCAGTCAGTCAGTCGGTCAGCCTTATTCAGTCAGTCTGTCAGTCAGTCAGTCAGTCAGCCTTATTCAGTCAGTCTGTCAGTCAGTCAGTCGGTCAGTCCTGTCCAGTCAGTTAGTCAGTCAAGCAGTCAGTCAGGTAGTCAAGCAGTCACTCAGTCAGTGTCAGTCAGTCATTTAGTCATTCAGTCAGTCAGTGAAATAGCCAGTCAGAGAGTCAAGCAGTCAGTCAGTCAGTCTCAGTCAGTCAGTTAGTCAGTCAGTCAGTCAGCCAGTCAGTCCAGTCTCAGTCAGTCAGGCAGTTAGTCAGTCAGTCTCGGTCAGTCAGTGAGTCAGTCAGTCAGTATCAGTCAGTCAGTGAGTCAGTCTGTCAGTCAGGCAGTATCAGTCAGGCAGTAAGACTCCGCTCGACAGAACTCCAAAAGCCTAAT
Source organism: Uloborus diversus (assembly GCF_026930045.1). Taxonomy (NCBI): domain Eukaryota; kingdom Metazoa; phylum Arthropoda; class Arachnida; order Araneae; family Uloboridae; genus Uloborus; species Uloborus diversus. The sequence goes on along the minus strand of NW_026558472.1, from coordinate 88,528 downwards.
GGCTAGACCGCTGGTCTTCCAAGCGAGTGGCCTGGGTTCGAGTCCCAGCCGGAGCGAATATCTTCAATGTATATATTTCTTTTCTAATTTGAAAATTCTTTTTTTTTTTCAATTTCTTTCCTTTGCAATTATTGATTATTTATGTAGGGAAGAAAATTCTGAGTCAGTTTAATTTTTCGACACGAAGATTTCAAAGTGTTTAAATAAACAATTACCAAGGTGCATTTTTTGTTTTTATTATATTTAAAACTCCCACCGACAGAGCTCCCATAGACTAATGGCTAGAGTGTTAGGCTTCCAAGCGAGTGGCCCTGGGTTCGAGTCCCAGCCTGAACGAAAATCTTCAATGTATACTTTTAGTTTCTAATTTGAAATTTCTTCTTCTTTTTTTTTTTTAATTTTTCTCTTTTGCGAATATTGATTATTTATGTAGGGAGAAAAATTCTGAGTCAGTTTAATTATTCGACCTGTAAATTTCAAAGTGTTTGAATCAATAATTACCAAGGTGCATTTTTTGTTTTTATTATATTTAAGACTTCCATCGACAGAGCTCCGATAGCCTAATGGCTAGACCGTTGGGTTCCTAGCGCGTGGTACTGGGTTCGAGTCCCGGCCGGAAAGGAAATCTTAAATGCAAATATTTTTTTCTAATTTTATAATTCTTTTTTTTTTATTTTTCCCTTTTGCGAAGTCAGTCAGTCAGTCTGACAGTCAATCAGTCAAGCACTCAGTCATTCAGTCTCAGTCAGTCAGTCCAGTCAGTCAGTCACTCAGTCAGTCAGTTAGTCCTTCAGCCAGTCAGTCAAGCAGTCAGTCATTTAGTCTCAGTCAGTCAGTCATTCAGTCAGTCAGTCAGTCAGGCAGTCAGTCAGTCAGTCAGTCGGTCAGTCCTGTGCAGTCAGTTAGTCACTAAAGCAGTCAGTTAGTCTCAGTCAGTCAGTCAGTCAGTCAGTCCAGTCCAGTCTCAGTCAGTCAGGCAGTCAGTCAGTCGGTCAGCCTTATTCAGTCAGTCTGTCAGTCAGTCAGTCAGTCAGCCTTATTCAGTCAGTCTGTCAGTCATCCTTATTCAGTCAGTCTGTCAGTCAGTCAGTCGGTCAGTCCTGTCCAGTCAGTTAGTCAGTCAAGCAGTCAGTCAGGTAGTCAAGCAGTCAGTCAGTCAGTGTCAGTCAGTCATTTAGTCATTCAGTCAGTCAGTGAAATAGCCAGTCAGAGAGTCAAGCAGTCAGTCAGTCAGTCTCAGTCAGTCAGTTAGTCAGTCAGTCAGTCAGTCAGTCAGTCAGTCCAGTCTCAGTCAGTCAGGCAGTTAGTCAGTCAGTCTCGGTCAGTCAGTGAGTCAGTCAGTCAGTATCAGTCAGTCAGTGAGTCAGTCTGTCAGTCAGGCAGTATCAGTCAGGCAGTAAGACTCCGCTCGACAGAACTCCGATAGCCTAATGGCTAGACCGCTGGTCTTCCAAGCGAGTGGCCTGGGTTCGAGTCCCAGCCGGAGCGAATATCTTCAATGTATATATTTCTTTTCTAATTTGAAAATTCTTTTTTTTTTCAATTTCTTTCCTTTGCAATTATTGATTATTTATGTAGGGAAGAAAATTCTGAGTCAGTTTAATTTTTCGACACGAAGATTTCAAAGTGTTTAAATAAACAATTACCAAGGTGCATTTTTTGTTTTTATTATATTTAAAACTCCCACCGACAGAGCTCCCATAGACTAATGGCTAGAGTGTTAGGCTTCCAAGCGAGTGGCCCTGGGTTCGAGTCCCAGCCTGAACGAAAATCTTCAATGTATACTTTTAGTTTCTAATTTGAAATTTCTTCTTCTTTTTTTTTTTAATTTTTCTCTTTTGCGAATATTGATTATTTATGTAGGGAGAAAAATTCTGAGTCAGTTTAATTATTCGACCTGTAAATTTCAAAGTGTTTGAATCAATAATTACCAAGGTGCATTTTTTGTTTTTATTATATTTAAGACTTCCATCGACAGCGCTCCGATAGTTTAATGGCTAGACCGTTGGGTTCCTAGCGCGTGGTACTGGGTTCGAGTCCCGGCCGGAAAGGAAATCTTAAATGCAAATATTTTTTTCTAATTTTATAATTCTTTTTTTTTTTATTTTTCCCTTTTGCGAAGTCAGTCAGTCAGTCTGACAGTCAATCAGTCAAGCACTCAGTCATTCAGTCTCAGTCAGTCAGTCCAGTCAGTCAGTCACTCAGTCAGTCAGTTAGTCCTTCAGCCAGTCAGTCAAGCAGTCAGTCATTTAGTCTCAGTCAGTCAGTCATTCAGTCAGTCAGTAAGTCAGGCAGTCAGTCAGTCAGTCAGTCGGTCAGTCCTGTGCAGTCAGTTAGTCACTAAAGCAGTCAGTCAGTCTCAGTCAGTCAGTCAGTCCAGTCCAGTCTCAGTCAGTCAGTCAGTCAGTCTCGGTCAGTCAGTCAGTCAGTCATTCAGTCAGTCAGTCAGTCAGGCAGTCAGTCAGTCGGTCAGCCTTATTCAGTCAGTCGGTCAGCCTTATTCAGTCAGTCGGTCAGCCTTATTCAGTCAGTTTGTCAGTCAGTCAGTCAGTCAGCCTTATTCAGTCAGTCTGTCAGTCATCCTTATTCAGTCAGTCTGTCAGTCAGTCAGTCGGTCAGTCCTGTCCAGTCAGTTAGTCAGTCAAGCAGTCAGTCAGGTAGTCAAGCAGTCAGTCAGTGTCAGTCAGTCATTTAGTCATTCAGTCAGTCAGTGAAATAGCCAGTCAGAGAGTGAAGCAGTCAGTCAGTCAGTCTCAGTCAGTCAGTTAGTCAGTCAGTCAGTCAGTCAGTCAGTCAGTCCAGTCTCAGTCAGTCAGGCAGTTAGTCAGTCAGTCTCGGTCAGTCAGTGAGTCAGTCAGTCAGTATCAGTCAGTCAGTGAGTCAGTCTGTCAGTCAGGCAGTATCAGTCAGGCAGTAAGACTCCGCTCGACAGAACTCCGATAGCCTAATGGCTAGACCGCTGGTCTTCCAAGCGAGAGGCCTGGGTTCGAGTCCCAGCCGGAGCGAATACCTTCAATGTATATATTTCTTTTCTAATTTGAAAATTCTTTTTTTTTCAATTTCTTTCCTTTGCAATTATTGATTATTTATGTAGGGAAGAAAATTCTGAGTCAGTTTAATTTTTCGACACGAAGATTTCAAAGTGTTTAAATAAACAATTACCAAGGTGCATTTTTTGTTTTTATTATATTTAAAACTCCCACCGACAGAGCTCTCATAGACTAATGGCTAGAGTGTTAGGCTTCCAAGCGAGTGGCCCTGGGTTCGAGTCCCAGCCTGAACGAAAATCATCAATGTATACTTTTAGTTTCTAATTTGAAATTTCTTCTTCTTTTTTTTTTTAATTTTTCTCTTTTGCGAATATTGATTATTTATGTAGGGAGAAAAATTCTGAGTCAGTTTAATTATTCGACCTGTAAATTTCAAAGTGTTTGAATCAATAATTACCAAGGTGCATTTTTTGTTTTTATTATATTTAAGACTTCCATCGACAGAGCTCCGATAGCCTAATGGCTAGACCGTTGGGTTCCTAGCGCGTGGTACTGGGTTCGAGTCCCGGCCGGAAAGGAAATCTTAAATGCAAATATTTTTTTCTAATTTTATAATTCTTTTTTTTTATTTTTCCCTTTTGCGAAGTCAGTCAGTCAGTCTGACAGTCAATCAGTCAAGCACTCAGTCATTCAGTCTCAGTCAGTCAGTCCAGTCAGTCAGTCACTCAGTCAGTCAGTTAGTCCTTCAGCCAGTCAGTCAAGCAGTCAGTCATTTAGTCTCAGTCAGTCAGTCATTCAGTCAGTCAGTCAGTCAGGCAGTCAGTCAGTCAGTCAGTCGGTCAGTCCTGTGCAGTCAGATAGTCACTAAAGCAGTCAGTTAGTCTCAGTCAGTCAGTCAGTCAGTCAGTCATCAGTCAGTTAGTCAGTCAGTCATCAGTCAGTTAGTCAGTCAGGCAGTTAGTCAGTCAGTCTCGGTCAGTCAGTGAGTCAGTCAGTCAGTATCAGTCAGGCAGTTAGTCAGTCAGTCTCGGTCAGTCAGTGAGTCAGTCAGTCAGTATCAGTCAGTCAGTGAGTCAGTCTGTCAGTCAGGCAGTATCAGTCAGGCAGTAAGACTCCGCTCGACAGAACTCCGATAGCCTAATGGCTAGACCGCTGGTCTTCCAAGCGAGTGGCCTGGGTTCGAGTCCCAGCCGGAGCGAATATCTTCAATGTATATATTTCTTTTCTAATTTGAAAATTCTTTTTTTTTCAATTTCTTTCCTTTGCAATTATTGATTATTTATGTAGGGAAGAAAATTCTGAGTCAGTTTAATTTTTCGACACGAAGATTTCAAAGTGTTTAAATAAACAATTACCAAGGTGCATTTTTTGTTTTTATTATATTTAAAACTCCCACCGACAGAGCTCCCATAGACTAATGGCTAGAGTGTTAGGCTTCCAAGCGAGTGGCCCTGGGTTCGAGTCCCAGCCTGAACGAAAATCATCAATGTATACTTTTAGTTTCTAATTTGAAATTTCTTCTTCTTTTTTTTTAACTTTTCTCTTTTGCAAATATTGATTATTTATGTAGGGAGAAAAATTCTGAGTCAGTTTAATTATTCGACCTGTAAATTTCAAAGTGTTTGAATCAATAATTACCAAGGTGCATTTTTTGTTTTTATTATATTTAAGACTTCCATCGACAGAGCTCCGATAGCCTAATGGCTAGACCGTTGGGTTCCTAGCGCGTGGTACTGGGTTCGAGTCCCGGCCGGAAAGGAAATCTTAAATGCAAATATTTTTTTCTAATTTTATAATTCTTTTTTTTTTATTTTTCCCTTTTGCGAAGTCAGTCAGTCAGTCTGACAGTCAATCAGTCAAGCACTCAGTCATTCAGTCTCAGTCAGTCAGTCCAGTCAGTCAGTCACTCAGTCAGTCAGTTAGTCCTTCAGCCAGTCAGTCAAGCAGTCAGTCATTTAGTCTCAGTCAGTCAGTCATTCAGTCAGTCAGTCAGTCAGGCAGTCAGTCAGTCAGTCAGTCGGTCAGTCCTGTGCAGTCAGTTAGTCACTAAAGCAGTCAGTCAGTCTCAGTCAGTCAGTCAGTCAGTCAGTCCAGTCCAGTCTCAGTCAGTCAGTCAGTCTCGGTCAGTCAGTCAGTCAGTCAGGCAGTCAGTCAGTCGGTCAGCCTTATTCAGTCAGTCTGTCAGTCAGTCAGTCAGTCAGCCTTATTCAGTCAGTCTGTCAGTCATCCTTATTCAGTCAGTCTGTCAGTCAGTCAGTCGGTCAGTCCTGTCCAGTCAGTTAGTCAGTCAAGCAGTCAGTCAGGTAGTCAAGCAGTCAGTCAGTCAGTGTCAGTCAGTCATTTAGTCATTCAGCCAGTCAGAGAGTCAAGCAGTCAGTCAGTCAGTCTCAGTCAGTCAGTCAGTCAGTTAGTCAGTCAGTCAGTCAGTCAGTCCAGTCTCAGTCAGTCAGGCAGTTAGTCAGTCAGTCTCGGTCAGTCAGTGAGTCAGTATCAGTCAGTCAGTGAGTCAGTCTGTCAGTCAGGCAGTATCAGTCAGGCAGTAAGACTCCGCTCGACAGAACTCCGATAGCCTAATGGCTAGACCGCTGGTCTTCCAAGCGAGTGGCCTGGGTTCGAGTCCCAGCCGGAGCGAATATCTTCAATGTATATATTTCTTTTCTAATTTGAAAATTCTTTTTTTTTTCAATTTCTTTCCTTTGCAATTATTGATTATTTATGTAGGGAAGAAAATTCTGAGTCAGTTTAATTTTTCGACACGAAGATTTCAAAGTGTTTAAATAAACAATTACCAAGGTGCATTTTTTGTTTTTATTATATTTAAAACTCCCACCGACAGAGCTCCCATAGACTAATGGCTAGAGTGTTAGGCTTCCAAGCGAGTGGCCCTGGGTTCGAGTCCCAGCCTGAACGAAAATCTTCAATGTATACTTTTAGTTTCTAATTTGAAATTTCGTCTTCTTTTTTTTTTTAATTTTTCTCTTTTGCGAATATTGATTATTTATGTAGGGAGAAAAATTCTGAGTCAGTTTAATTATTCGACCTGTAAATTTCAAAGTGTTTGAATCAATAATTACCAAGGTGCATTTTTTGTTTTTATTATATTTAAGACTTCCATCGACAGAGCTCCGATAGCCTAATGGCTAGACCGTTGGGTTCCTAGCGCGTGGTACTGGGTTCGAGTCCCGGCCGGAAAGGAAATCTTAAATGCAAATATTTTTTTTCTAATTTTATAATTCTTTTTTTTTATTTTTCCCTTTTGCGAACTTAGTCAGTCAGTCTGACAGTCAATCAGTCAAGCACTCAGTCATTCAGTCTCAGTCAGTCAGTCCAGTCAGTCAGTCACTCAGTCAGTCAGTTAGTCCTTCAGCCAGTCAGTCAAGCAGTCAGTCATTTAGTCTCAGTCAGTCAGTCATTCAGTCAGTCACTCAGTCAGGCAGTCAGTCAGTCAGTCAGTCGGTCAGTCCTGTGCAGTCAGTTAGTCACTAAAGCAGTCAGTCAGTCAGTCAGTCTCGGTCAGTCAGTCAGTCAGTCATTCAGTCAGTCAGTCAGTCAGGCAGTCAGTCAGTCGGTCAGCCTTATTCAGTCAGTCTGTCAGTCAGTCAGTCAGTCAGTCAGTCAGTCAGCCTTATTCAGTCAGTCTGTCAGTCATCCTTATTCAGTCAGTCTGTCAGTCAGTCAGTCGGTCAGTCCTGTCCAGTCAGTTAGTCAGTCAAGCAGTCAGTCAGGTAGTCAAGCAGTCAGTCAGTCAGTGTCAGTCAGTCATTTAGTCATTCAGTCAGTCAGTGAAATAGCCAGTCAGAGAGTCAAGCAGTCAGTCAGTCAGTCTCAGTCAGTCAGTTAGTCAGTCAGTCAGTCAGTCAGTCCAGTCTCAGTCAGTCAGGCAGTTAGTCAGTCCAGTCTCAGTCAGTCAGGCAGTTAGTCAGTCAGTCTCGGTCAGTCAGTGAGTCAGTCAGTCAGTCAGGCAGTATCAGTCAGGCAGTAAGACTCCGCTCGACAGAACTCCGATAGCCTAATGGCTAGACCGCTGGTCTTCCAAGCGAGTGGCCTGGGTTCGAGTCCCCGCCGGAGCGAATATCTTCAATGTATATATTTCTTTTCTAATTTGAAAATTCTTTTTTTTTTCAATTTCTTTCCTTTGCAATTATTGATTATTTATGTAGGGAAGAAAATTCTGAGTCAGTTTAATTTTTCGACACGAAGATTTCAAAGTGTTTAAATAAACAATTACCAAGGTGCAATTTTTGTTTTTATTATATTTAAAACTCCCACCGACAGAGCTCCCATAGACTAATGGCTAGAGTGTTAGGCTTCCAAGCGAGTGGCCCTGGGTTCGAGTCCCAGCCTGAACGAAAATCTTCAATGTATACTTTTAGTTTCTAATTTGAAATTTCTTCTTCTTTTTTTTTTAATTTTTCTCTTTTGCGAATATTGATTATTTATGTAGGGAGAAAAATTCTGAGTCAGTTTAATTATTCGACCTGTAAATTTCAAAGTGTTTGAATCAATAATTACCAAGGTGCATTTTTTGTTTTTATTATATTTAAGACTTCCATCGACAGAGCTCCGATAGCCTAATGGCTAGACCGTTGGGTTCCTAGCGCGTGGTACTGGGTTCGAGTCCCGGCCGGAAAGGAGATCTTAAATGCAAATATTTTTTTCTAATTTTATAATTCTTTTTTTTTTATTTTTCCCTTTTGCGAAGTCAGTCAGTCAGTCTGACAGTCAATCAGTCAAGCACTCAGTCATTCAGTCTCAGTCAGTCAGTCCAGTCAGTCAGTCACTCAGTCAGTGAGTTAGTCCTTCAGCCAGTCAGTCAAGCAGTCAGTCATTTAGTCTCAGTCAGTCAGTCATTCAGTCAGTCAGTCAGTCAGGCAGTCAGTCAGTCAGTCGGTCAGTCCTGTGCAGTCAGTTAGTCACTAAAGCAGTCAGTCAGTCTCAGTCAGTCAGTCAGTCAGTCAGTCCAGTCCAGTCTCAGTCAGTCAGTCAGTCAGTCTCGGTCAGTCAGTCAGTCAGTCATTCAGTCAGTCAGTCAGTCAGGCAGTCAGTCAGTCGGTCAGCCTTATTCAGTCAGTCTGTCAGTCAGTCAGTCAGTCAGCCTTATTCAGTCAGTCGTTCAGTCATCCTTATTCAGTCAGTCTGTCAGTCAGTCAGTCGGTCAGTCCTGTCCAGTCAGTTAGTCAGTCAAGCAGTCAGTCAGGTAGTCAAGCAGTCAGTCAGTCAGTGTCAGTCAGTCATTTAGTCATTCAGTCAGTCAGTGAAATAGCCAGTCAGAGAGTGAAGCAGTCAGTCAGTCAGTCTCAGTCAGTCAGTTAGTCAGTCAGTCAGTCAGTCAGTCAGTCAGTCCAGTCTCAGTCAGTCAGGCAGTTAGTCAGTCAGTCTCGGTCAGTCAGGCAGTATCAGTCAGGCAGTAAGACTCCGCTCGACAGAACTCCGATAGCCTAATGGCTAGACCGCTGGTCTTCCAAGCGAGTGGCCTGGGTTCGAGTCCCAGCCGGAGCGAATATCTTCAATGTATATATTTCTTTTCTAATTTGAAAATTCTTTTTTTTTCAATTTCTTTCCTTTGCAATTATTGATTATTTATGTAGGGAAGAAAATTCTGAGTCAGTTTAATTTTTCGACACGAAGATTTCAAAGTGTTTAAATAAACAATTACCAAGGTGCATTTTTTGTTTTTATTATATTTAAAACTCCCACCGACAGAGCTCCCATAGACTAATGGCTAGAGTGTTAGGCTTCCAAGCGAGTGGCCCTGGGTTCGAGTCCCAGCCTGAACGAAAATCATCAATGTATACTTTTAGTTTCTAATTTGAAATTTCATCTTCTTTTTTTTTTAATTTTTCTCTTTTGCGAATATTGATTATTTATGTAGGGAGAAAAATTCTGAGTCAGTTTAATTATTCGACCTGTAAATTTCAAAGTGTTTGAATCAATAATTACCAAGGTGCATTTTTTGTTTTTATTATATTTAAGACTTCCATCGACAGAGCTCCGATAGCCTAATGGCTAGACCGTTGGGTTTCCAGCGCGTGGTACTGGGTTCGAGTCCCGGCCGGAAAGGAAATCTTAAATGCAAATATTTTTTTTCTAATTTTATAATTCTTTTTTTTTATTTTTCCCTTTTGCGAAGTCAGTCAGTCAGTCTGACAGTCAATCAGTCAAGCACTCAGTCATTCAGTCTCAGTCAGTCAGTCCAGTCAGTCAGTCACTCAGTCAGTCAGTTAGTCCTTCAGCCAGTCAGTCAAGCAGTCAGTCATTTAGTCTCAGTCAGTCAGTCATTCAGGCAGTCAGTCAGTCAGTCGGTCAGTCCTGTGCAGTCAGTTAGTCACTAAAGCAGTCAGTCAGTCTCAGTCAGTCAGTCAGTCAGTCAGTCAGTCCAGTCCAGTCTCAGTCAGTCAGTCAGTCAGTCTCGGTCAGTCAGTCAGTCAGTCATTCAGTCAGTCAGTCAGTCAGGCAGTCAGTCAGTCAGTCAGCCTTATTCAGTCAGTCTGTCAGTCAGTCAGTCAGTCAGCCTTATTCAGTCAGTCTGTCAGTCATCCTTATTCAGTCAGTCTGTCAGTCAGTCAGTCGGTCAGTCCTGTCCAGTCAGTTAGTCAGTCAAGCAGTCAGTCAGGTAGTCAAGCAGTCAGTCAGTCAGTGTCAGTCAGTCATTTAGTCATTCAGTCAGTCAGTGAAATAGCCAGTCAGAGAGTCAAGCAGTCAGTCAGTCAGTCTCAGTCAGTCAGTTAGTCAGTCAGTCAGGCAGTTAGTCAGTCAGTCTCGGTCAATCAGGCAGTTAGTCAGTCAGTCTCGGTCAGTCAGTGAGTCAGTCTGTCAGTCAGGCAGTATCAGTCAGGCAGTAAGACTCCGCTCGACAGAACTCCGATAGCCTAATGGCTAGACCGCTGGTCTTCCAAGCGAGTGGCCTGGGTTCGAGTCCCAGCCGGAGCGAATATCTTCAATGTATATATTTCTTTTCTAATTTGAAAATTCTTTTTTTTTTTCAATTTCTTTCCTTTGCAATTATTGATTATTTATGTAGGGAAGAAAATTCTGAGTCAGTTTAATTTTTCGACACGAAGATTTCAAAGTGTTTAAATAAACAATTACCAAGGTGCATTTTTTGTTTTTACTATATTTAAAACTCCCACCGACAGAGCTCCCATAGACTAATGGCTAGAGTGTTAGGCTTCCAAGCGAGTGGCCCTGGGCTCGAGTCCCAGCCTGAACGAAAATCTTCAATGTATACATTTAGTTTCTAATTTGAAATTTCTTCTTCTTTTTTTTTTAATTTTTCTCTTTTGCGAATATTGATTATTTATGTAGGGAGAAAAATTCTGAGTCAGTTTAATTATTCGACCTGTAAATTTCAAAGTGTTTGAATCAATAATTACCAAGGTGCATTTTTTGTTTTTATTATATTTAAGACTTCCATCGACAGAGCTCCGATAGCCTAATGGCTAGACCGTTGGGTTCCTAGCGCGTGGTACTGGGTTCGAGTCCCGGCCGGAAAGGAAATCTTAAATGCAAATATTTTTTTCTAATTTTATAATTCTTTTTTTTTTATTTTTCCCTTTTGCGAAGTCAGTCAGTCAGTCTGACAGTCAATCAGTCAAGCACTCAGTCATTCAGTCTCAGTCAGTCAGTCCAGTCACTCAGTCAGTCAGTTAGTCCTTCAGCCAGTCAGTCAAGCAGTCAGTCATTTAGTCTCAGTCAGTCAGTCATTCAGTCAGTCAGTCAGTCAGGCAGTCAGTCAGTCAGTCAGTCGGTCAGTCCTGTGCAGTCAGTTAGTCACTAAAGCAGTCAGTTAGTCTCAGTCAGTCAGTCAGTCAGTCAGTCCAGTCCAGTCTCAGTCAGTCAGGCAGTCAGTCAGTCGGTCAGCCTTATTCAGTCAGTCTGTCAGTCAGTCAGTCAGTCAGCCTTATTCAGTCAGTCTGTCAGTCATCCTTATTCAGTCAGTCTGTCAGTCAGTCAGTCGGTCAGTCCTGTCCAGTCAGTTAGTCAGTCAAGCAGTCAGTCAGGTAGTCAAGCAGTCAGTCAGTCAGTGTCAGTCAGTCATTTAGTCATTCAGTCAGTCAGTGAAATAGCCAGTCAGAGAGTCAAGCAGTCAGTCAGTCAGTCTCAGTCAGTCAGTTAGTCAGTCAGTCAGTCAGTCAGTCAGTCAGTCCAGTCTCAGTCAGTCAGGCAGTTAGTCAGTCAGTCCAGTCAGTGAAATAGCCAGTCAGAGAGTCAAGCAGTCAGTCAGTCAGTCTCAGTCAGTCAGTTAGTCAGTCAGTCAGTCAGTCAGTCAGTCAGTCCAGTCTCAGTCAGTCAGGCAGTTAGTCAGTCAGTCTCGGTCAGTCAGGCAGTATCAGTCAGGCAGTAAGACTCCGCTCGACAGAACTCCGATAGCCTAATGGCTAGACCGCTGGTCTTCCAAGCGAGTGGCCTGGGTTCGAGTCCCAGCCGGAGCGAATATCTTCAATGTATATATTTCTTTTCTAATTTGAAAATTCTTTTTTTTTTCAATTTCTTTCCTTTGCAATTATTGATTATTTATGTAGGGAAGAAAATTCTGAGTCAGTTTAATTTTTCGACACGAAGATTTCAAAGTGTTTAAATAAACAATTACCAAGGTGCATTTTTTGTTTTTATTATATTTAAAACTCCCACCGACAGAGCTCCCATAGACTAATGGCTAGAGTGTTAGGCTTCCAAGCGAGTGGCCCTGGGTTCGAGTCCCAGCCTGAACGAAAATCTTCAATGTATACTTTTAGTTTCTAATTTTAAATTTCTTCTTCTTTTTTTTTAATTTTTCTCTTTTGCGAATATTGATTATTTATGTAGGGAGAAAAATTCTGAGTCAGTTTAATTATTCGACCTGTAAATTTCAAAGTGTTTGAATCAATAATTACCAAGGTGCATTTTTTGTTTTTATTATATTTAAGACTTCCATCGACAGAGCTCCGATAGCCTAATGGCTAGACCGTTGGGTTCTTAGCGCGTGGTACTGGGTTCGAGTCCCGGCCGGAAAGGAAATCTTAAATGCAAATATTTTTTTTCTAATTTTATAATTCTTTTTTTTTTATTTTTCCCTTTTGCGAAGTCAGTCAGTCAGTCTGACAGTCAATCAGTCAAGCACTCAGTCATTCAGTCTCAGTCAGTCAGTCCAGTCAGTCAGTCACTCAGTCAGTCAGTTAGTCCTTCAGCCAGTCAGTCAAGCAGTCAGTCATTTAGTCTCAGTCAGTCAGTCATTCAGTCAGTCAGTCAGTCAGGCAGTCAGTCAGTCAGTCGGTCAGTCCTGTGCAGTCAGTTAGTCACTAAAGCAGTCAGTCAGTCTCAGTCAGTCAGTCAGTCAGTCAGTCAGTCCAGTCCAGTCTCAGTAAGTCAGTCAGTCAGTCTCGGTCAGTCAGTCAGTCAGTCATTCAGTCAGTCAGTCAGTCAGGCAGTCAGTCAGTCGGTCAGCCTTATTCAGTCAGTCTGTCAGTCAGTCAGTCAGTCAGCCTTATTCAGTCAGTCTGTCAGTCATCCTTATTCAGTCAGTCTGTCAGTCAGTCAGTCGGTCAGTCCTGTCCAGTCAGTTAGTCAGTCAAGCAGTCAGTCAGGTAGTCAAGCAGTCAGTCAGTCAGTGTCAGTCAGTCATTTAGTCATTCAGTCAGTCAGTGAAATAGCCAGTCAGAGAGTCAAGCAGTCAGTCAGTCAGTCTCAGTCAGTCAGTTAGTCAGTTAGTCAGTCAGTCAGTCAGTCAGTCAGTCCAGTCTCAGTCAGTCAGGCAGTTAGTCAGTCAGTCTCGGTCAGTCAGTGAGTCAGTCAGTCAGTCAGGCAGTATCAGTCAGGCAGTAAGACTCCGCTCGACAGAACTCCGATAGCCTAATGGCTAGACCGCTGATCTTCCAAGCGAGTGGCCTGGGTTCGAGTCCCAGCCGGAGCGAATATCTTCAATGTATATATTTCTTTTCTAATTTGAAAATTCTTTTTTTTTTCAATTTCTTTCCTTTGCAATTATTGATTATTTATGTAGGGAAGAAAATTCTGAGTCAGTTTAATTTTTCGACACGAAGATTTCAAAGTGTTTAAATAAACAATTACCAAGGTGCATTTTTTGTTTTTATTATATTTAAAACTCCCACCGACAGAGCTCCCATAGACTAATGGCTAGAGTGTTAGGCTTCCAAGCGAGTGGCCCTGGGTTCGAGTCCCGGCCGGAACGAAAATCTTCCATGTATATATTTCTCTTCTAATTTGAAGATTCTTTTTTTTGCAATTTCTTTCTTTTGCAAATATGGATTATTTATGTAGGGAAAAAATTCTGAGTCAGTTTAATTTTTCGACACGAAGATTTCAAAGTGTTTAAATAAACAATTACCAAGGTGCATTTTTTGTTTTTATTATATTTAAAACTCCCACCGACAGAGCTCCCATAGACTAATGGCTAGAGTGTTAGGCTTCCAAGCGAGTGGCTCTGGGTTCGAGTCCCGGCCGGAACGAAAATCTTCCATGTATATATTTCTCTTCTAATTTGAAGATTCTTTTTTTTTGCAATTTCTTTCTTTTGCAAATATGGATTATTTATGTACGGAAGAAAATTCTGAGTCAGTTTAATCATTCGACCTTTAGATTTCAAAGATTTTAGATCAATAATTACTAAGGTGCATTTTTTGTTTTTATTATAATTAAGACACCGATCAACAGAGATCCGATAGTATATTGGCGAGAGCGTTGGGCTTCCATGAGTGTCGCCCTGGGTTCAAATCCCAGCCGGAAAGGAAATCTTAAATGCAAATATTTTTTTCTAATTTTATAATTATTTTTTTTTTATTTTTCCCTTTTGCGAAGTCAGTCAGTCAGTCTGACAGTCAATCAGTCAAGCACTCAGTCATTCAGTCTCAGTCAGTCAGTCCAGTCAGTCAGTCACTCAGTCAGTCAGTTAGTCCTTCAGCCAGTCAGTCAAGCAGTCAGTCATTTAGTCTCAGTCAGTCAGTCATTCAGTCAGTCAGTCAGTCAGGCAGTCAGTCAGTCAGTCAGTCGGTCAGTCCTGTGCAGTCAATTAGTCACTAAAGCAGTCAGTCAGTCTCAGTCAGTCAGTCAGTCAGTCAGTCAGTCCAGTCCAGTCTCAGTCAGTCAGTCAGTCAGTCTCGGTCAGTCAGTCAGTCATTCAGTCAGTCAGTCAGTCAGGCAGTCAGTCAGTCGGTCAGCCTTATTCAGTCAGTCTGTCAGTCAGTCAGTCAGTCAGTCAGCCTTATTCAGTCAGTCTGTCAGTCATCCTTATTCAGTCAGTCTGTCAGTCAGTCAGTCGGTCAGTCCTGTCCAGTCAGTTAGTCAGTCAAGCAGTCAGTCAGGTAGTCAAGCAGTCAGTCAGTCAGTGTCAGTCAGTCATTTAGTCATTCAGTCAGTCAGTGAAATAGCCAGTCAGAGAGTCAAGCAGTCAGTCAGTCAGTCTCAGTCAGTCAGTTAGTCAGTCAGTCAGTCAGTCAGTCCAGTCTCAGTCAGTCAGGCAGTTAGTCAGTCAGTCTCGGTCAGTCAGTGAGTCAGTCAGTCAGTATCAGTCAGTCAGTGAGTCAGTCTGTCAGTCAGGCAGTATCAGTCAGGCAGTAAGACTCCGCTCGACAGAACTCCGATAGCCTAATGGCTAGACCGCTGGTCTTCCAAGCGAGTGGCCTGGGTTCGAGTCCCAGCCGGAGCGAATATCTTCAATGTATATATTTCTTTTCTAATTTGAAAATTCTTTTTTTTTTTTCAATTTCTTTCCTTTGCAATTATTGATTATTTATGTAGGGAAGAAAATTCTGAGTCAGTTTAATTTTTCGACACGAAGATTTCAAAGTGTTTAAATAAACAAATACCAAGGTGCATTTTTTGTTTTTATTATATTTAAAACTCCCACCGACAGAGCTCCCATAGACTAATGGCTAGAGTGTTAGGCTTTCAAGCGAGTGGCCCTGGGTTCGAGTCCCAGCCTGAACGAAAATCTTCAATGTATACTTTTAGTTTCTAATTTGAAATTTCTTCTTTTTTTTTAAATTTTTCTCTTTTGCGAATATTGATTATTTATGTAGGGAGAAAAATTCTGAGTCAGTTTAATTATTCGACCTGTAAATTTCAAAGTGTTTGAATCAATAATTACCAAGGTGCATTTTTTGTTTTTATTATAATTAAGACACCGATCAACAGAGATCCGATAGTATATTGGCGAGAGCGTTGGGATTCCATGAGTGTCGCCCTGGGTTCAAATCCCAGCCGGAAAAGAAATCTTAAATGCAAATATTTTTTTCTAATTTTATAATTCTTTTTTTTTTATTTTTCCCTTTTGCGAAGTCAGTCAGTCAGTCTGACAGTCAATCAGTCAAGCACTCAGTCATTCAGTCTCAGTCAGTCAGTCCAGTCAGTCAGTCACTCAGTCAGTCAGTTAGTCCTTCAGCCAGTCAGTCAAGCAGTCAGTCATTTAGTCTCAGTCAGTCAGTCATTCAGTCAGTCAGGCAGTCAGGCAGTCAGTCAGTCAGTCAGTCAGTCGGTCAGTCCTGTGCAGTCAGTTAGTCACTAAAGCAGTCAGTCAGTCTCAGTCAGTCAGTCAGTCAGTCAGTCCAGTCCAGTCTCAGTCAGTCTCGGTCAGTCAGTCAGTCAGTCAGTCAGTCATTCAGTCAGTCAGTCAGTCAGGCAGTCAGTCAGTCGGTCAGCCTTATTCAGTCAGTCTGTCAGTCAGTCAGTCAGTCAGCCTTATTCAGTCAGTCTGTCAGTCATCCTTATTCCTTCAGTCTGTCAGTCAGTCAGTCGGTCAGTCCTGTCCAGTCAGTTAGTCAGTCAAGCAGTCAGTCAGGTAGTCAAGCAGTCAGTCAGTCAGTGTCAGTCAGTCATTTAGTCATTCAGTCAGTCAGTGAAATAGCCAGTCAGAGAGTCAAGCAGTCAGTCAGTCAGTCTCAGTCAGTCAGTTAGTCAGTCAGTCAGTCAGTCAGTCAGTCAGTCCAGTCTCAGTCAGTCAGGCAGTTAGTCAGTCAGTCTCGGTCAGTCAGTGAGTCAGTCAGCCAGTATCAGTCAGTCAGTGAGTCAGTCTGTCAGTCAGGCAGTATCAGTCAGGCAGTAAGACTCCGCTCGACAGAACTCCGATAGCCTAATGGCTAGACCGCTGGTCTTCCAAGCGAGTGGCCTGGGTTCGAGTCCCAGCCTGAACGAAAATCTTCAATGTATACTTTTAGTTTCTAATTTGAAATTTCTTCTTCTTTTTTTTTAATTTTTCTCTTTTGCGAATATTGATTATTTATGTAGGGAGAAAAATTCTGAGTCAGTTTAATTATTCGACCTGTAAATTTCAAAGTGTTTGAATCAATAATTACCAAGGTGCATTTTTTGTTTTTATTATATTTAAGACTTCCATCGACAGAGCTCCGATAGCCTAATGGCTAGACCGTTGGGTTCCTAGCGCGTGGTACTGGGTTCGAGTCCCGGCCGGAAATGAAATCTTAAATGCAAATATTTTTTTCTAATTTTATAATTCTTTTTTTTTTATTTTTCCCTTTTGCGAAGTCAGTCAGTCAGTCTGACAGTCAATCAGTCAAGCACTCAGTCATTCAGTCTCAGTCAGTCAGTCCAGTCAGTCAGTCACTCAGTCAGTCAGTTAGTCCTTCAGCCAGTCAGTCAAGCAGTCAGTCATTTAGTCTCAGTCAGTCAGTCATTCAGTCAGTCAGTTAGTCCTTCAGCCAGTCAGTCAAGCAGTCAGTCATTTAGTCTCAGTCAGTCGGTCATTCAGTCAGTCAGTCAGTCAGGCAGTCAGTCAGTCAGTCAGTCGGTCAGTCCTGTGCAGTCAGTTAGTCACTAAAGCAGTCAGTCAGTCAGTCAGTCGGTCAGTCCTGTGCAGTCAGTTAGTCACTAAAGCAGTCAGTCAGTCTCAGTCAGTCAGTCAGTCAGTCAGTCCAGTCCAGTCTCAGTCAGTCAGTCAGTCAGTCTCGGTCAGTCAGTCAGTCAGTCATTCAGTCAGTCAGGCAGTCAGTCAGTCGGTCAGCCTTATTCAGTCAGTCTGTCAGTCAGTCAGTCAGTCAGCCTTATTCAGTCAGTCTGTCAGTCATCCTTATTCAGTCAGTCTGTCAGTCAGTCAGTCGGTCAGTCCTGTCCAGTCAGTTAGTCAGTCAAGCAGTCAGTCAGGTAGTCAAGCAGTCAGTCAGTCAGTGTCAGTCAGTCATTTAGTCATTCAGTCAGTCAGTGAAATAGCCAGTCAGAGAGTCAAGCAGTCAGTCAGTCAGTCTCAGTCAGTCAGTTAGTCAGTCAGTCAGTCAGTAAGTCTGTCAGTCCAGTCTCAGTCAGTCAGGCAGTTAGTCAGTCAGTCTAAGTCAGTCAGTGAGTCAGTCAGTCAGTATCAGTCAGTCAGTGAGTCAGTCTGTCAGTCAGGCAGTATCAGTCAGGCAGTAAGACTCCGCTCGACAGAACTCCGATAGCCTAATGGCTAGACCGCTGGTCTTCCAAGCGAGTGGCCTGGGTTCGAGTCCCAGCCGGAGCGAATATCTTCAATGTATATATTTCTTTTCTAATTTGAAAATTCTTTTTTTTTTCAATTTCTTTCCTTTGCAATTATTGATTATTTATGTAGGGAAGAAAATTCTGAGTCAGTTTAATTTTTCGACACGAAGATTTCAAAGTGTTTAAATAAACAATTACCAAGGTGCATTTTTTGTTTTTATTATATTTAAAACTCCCACCGACAGAGCTCCCATAGACTAATGGCTAGAGTGTTAGGCTTCCAAGCGAGTGGCCCTGGGTTCGAGTCCCAGCCTGAACGAAAATCTTCAATGTATACTTTTAGTTTCTAATTTGAAATTTCTTCTTCTTTTTTTTAAAATTTTTCTCTTTTGCGAATATTGATTATTTATGTAGGGAGAAAAATTCTGAGTCAGTTTAATTATTCGACCTGTAAATTTCAAAGTGTTTGAATCAATAATTACCAAGGTGCATTTTTTATTTTTATTATATTTAAGACTTACATCGACAGAGCACCGATAGCCTAATGGCTAGACCGTTGGGTTCCAAGCGCGTGGTGCTGGGTTCGAGTCCCGGCCGGAACGAAAATCTTCCATGTATATATTTCTCTTCTAATTTGAAGATTCTTTTTTTTTTTCAATTTCTTTCTTTTGCAAATATGGATTATTTATGTACGGAAGAAAATTCTGAGTCAGTTTAATCATTCGACCTTTAGATTTCAAAGATTTTAGATCAATAATTACTAAGGTGCATTTTTTGTTTTTATTATAACTAAGACACCGATCAGCAGAGATCCGATAGTATATTGGCGAGAGCGTTGGGCTTCCATGAGTGTCGCCCTGGGTTCGAATCCCAGCCGGAAGGAAATCTTAAATGCAAATATTTTTTTCTAATTTTATAATTCTTTTTTTTTTTTATTTTTCCCTTTTGCGAAGTCAGTCAGTCAGTCTGACAGTCAATCAGTCAAGCACTCAGTCATTCAGTGTCAGTCAGTCAGTTAGTCCTTCAGCCAGTCATTCAAGCAGTCAGTCATTTAGTCTCAGTCAGTCAGTCATTCAGTCAGTCAGTCAGTCAGGCAGTCAGTCAGTCAGTCAGTCGGTCAGTCCTGTGCAGTCAGTTAGTCACTAAAGCAGTCAGTCAGTCTCAGTCAGTCAGTCAGTCAGTCAGTCCAGTCCAGTCTCAGTCAGTCAGTCAGTCAGTCTCGGTCAGTCAGTCAGTCAGTCATTCAGTCAGTCATTCAGTCAGGCAGTCAGTCAGTCGGTCAGCCTTATTCAGTCAGTCTGTCAGTCAGTCAGTCAGTCAGCCTTATTCAGTCAGTCTGTCAGTCATCCTTATTCAGTCAGTCTGTCAGTCAGTCAGTCGGTCAGTCCTGTCCAGTCAGTTAGTCAGTCAAGCAGTCAGTCAGGTAGTCAAGCAGTCAGTCAGTCAGTGTCAGTCAGTCATTTAGTCATTCAGTCAGTCAGTGAAATAGCCAGTCAGAGAGTCAAGCAGTCAGTCAGTCAGTCTCAGTCAGTCAGTTAGTCAGTCAGTCAGTCAGTCAGTCAGTCAGTCCAGTCTCAGTCAGTCAGGCAGTTAGTCAGTCAGTCTCGGTCAGTCAGTGAGTCAGTCAGTCAGTATCAGTCAGTCAGTGAGTCAGTCTGTCAGTCAGGCAGTATCAGTCAGGCAGTAAGACTCCGCTCGACAGAACTCCGATAGCCTAATGGCTAGACCGCTGGTCTTCCAAGCGAGTGGCCTGGGTTCGAGTCCCAGCCGGAGCGAATATCTTCAATGTATATATTTCTTTTCTAATTTGAAAATTCTTTTTTTTTTCAATTTCTTTCCTTTGCAATTATTGATTATTTATGTAGGGAAGAAAATTCTGAGTCAGTTTAATTTTTCGACACGAAGATTTCAAAGTGTTTAAATAAACAATTACCAAGGTGCATTTTTTGTTTTTATTATATTTAAAACTCCCACCGACAGAGCTCCCATAGACTAATGGCTAGAGTGTTAGGCTTCCAAGCGAGTGGCCCTGGGTTCGAGTCCCAGCCTGAACGAAAATCTTCAATGTATACATTTAGTTTCTAATTTGAAATTTCTTCTTCTTTTTTTTTTTAATTTTTCTCTTTTGCGAATATTGATTATTTATGTAGGGAGAAAAATTCTGAGTCAGTTTAATTATTCGACCTGTAAATTTCAAAGTGTTTGAATCAATAATTACCAAGGTGCATTTTTTGTTTTTATTATATTTAAGACTTCCATCGACAGAGCTCCGATAGCCTAATGGCTAGACCGTTGGTTCCAAGCGCGTGGTACTGGGTTCGAGTCCCGGCCGGAACGAAAATCTTCCATGTATATATTTCTCTTCTAATTTGAAGATTCTTTTTTTTTTCAATTTCTTTCTTTTGCAAATATGGATTATTTATGTACGGAAGAAAATTCTGAGTCAGTTTAATCATTCGACCTTTAGATTTCAAAGATTTTAGATCAATAATTACTAAGGTGCATTTTTTGTTTTTATTATAATTAAGACACCGATCAACAGAGATCCGATAGTATATTGGCGAGAGCGTTGGGCTTCCATGAGTGTCGCCCTCGGTTCAAATCCCAGCCGGAAAGGAAATCTTAAATGCAAATATTTTTTTCTAATTTTATAATTCTTTTTTTTTATTTTTCCCTTTTGCGAAGTCAGTCAGTCAGTCTGACAGTCAATCAGTCAAGCACTCAGTCATTCAGTCTCAGTCAGTCAGTCCAGTCAGTCAGTCACTCAGTCAGTCAGTTAGTCCTTCAGCCAGTCAGTCAAGCAGTCAGTCATTTAGTCTCAGTCAGTCAGTCATTCAGTCAGTCAGTCAGTCAGGCAGTCAGTCAGTCAGTCAGTCGGTCAGTCCTGTGCAGTCAGTTAGTCACTAAAGCAGTCAGTCAGTCTCAGTCAGTCAGTCAGTCAGTCAGTCCAGTCCAGTCTCAGTCAGTCAGTCAGTCAGTCAGTCTCGGTCAGTCATTCAGTCAGTCATTCAGTCAGTCAGTCAGTCAGGCAGTCAGTCAGTCGGTCAGCCTTATTCAGTCAGTCTGTCAGTCGGTCAGCCTTATTCAGTCAGTCTGTCAGTCGGTCAGTCAGTCAGCCTTATTCAGTCAGTCTGTCAGTCATCCTTATTCAGTCAGTCTGTCAGTCAGTCAGTCGGTCAGTCCTGTCCAGTCAGTTAGTCAGTCAAGCAGTCAGTCAGGTAGTCAAGCAGTCAGTCAGTCAGTGTCAGTCAGTCATTTAGTCATTCAGTCAGTCAGTGAAATAGCCAGTCAGAGAGTCAAGCAGTCAGTCAGTCAGTCTCAGTCAGTCCGTTAGTCAGTCAGTCAGTCAGTCAGTCAGTCAGTCCAGTCTCAGTCAGTCAGGCAGTTAGTCAGTCAGTCTCGGTCAGTCAGTGAGTCAGTCAGTCAGTATCAGTCAGTCAGTGAGTCAGTCTGTCAGTCAGGCAGTATCAGTCAGGCAGTAAGACTCCGCTCGACAGAACTCCGATAGCCTAATGGCTAGACCGCTGGTCTTCCAAGCGAGTGGC
Source organism: Uloborus diversus (assembly GCF_026930045.1). Taxonomy (NCBI): domain Eukaryota; kingdom Metazoa; phylum Arthropoda; class Arachnida; order Araneae; family Uloboridae; genus Uloborus; species Uloborus diversus. The sequence goes on along the minus strand of NW_026558472.1, from coordinate 67,590 downwards.
CTGGGTTCGAGTCCCAGCCGGAGCGAATATCTTCAATGTAAATATTTCTTTTCTAATTTGAAAATTCTTTTTTTTTTCAATTTCTTTCCTTTGCAATTATTGATTATTTATGTAGGGAAGAAAATTCTGAGTCAGTTTAATTTTTTGACACGAAGATTTCAAAGTGTTTAAATAAACAATTACCAAGGTGCATTTTTTGTTTTTATTATATTTAAAACTCCCACCGACAGAGCTCCCATAGACTAATGGCTAGAGTGTTAGGCTTCCAAGCGAGTGGCCCTGGGTTCGAGTCCCAGCCTGAACGAAAATCTTCAATGTATACATTTAGTTTCTAATTTGAAATTTCTTCTTCTTTTTTTTTAATTTTTCTCTTTTGCGAATATTGATTATTTATGTAGGGAGAAAAATTCTGAGTCAGTTTAATTATTCGACCTGTAAATTTCAAAGTGTTTGAATCAATAATTACCAAGGTGCATTTTTTGTTTTTATTATATTTAAGACTTCCATCGACAGAGCTCCGATAGCCTAATGGCTAGACCGTTGGGTTCCTAGCGCGTGGTACTGGGTTCGAGTCCCGGCCGGAAAGGAAATCTTAAATGCAAATATTTTTTTCTAATTTTATAATTCTTTTTTTTTAGTTTTCCCTTTTGCGAAGTCAGTCAGTCAGTCTGACAGTCAATCAGTCAAGCACTCAGTCATTCAGTCTCAGTCCAGTCAGTCCAGTCAGTCAGTCACTCAGTCAGTCAGTTAGTCCTTCAGCCAGTCAGTCAAGCAGTCAGTCATTTAGTCTCAGTCAGTCAGTCATTCAGTCAGTCAGTCAGTCAGGCAGTCAGTCAGTCAGTCAGTCAGTCGGTCAGTCCTGTGCAGTCAGTTAGTCACTAAAGCAGTCAGTCAGTCTCAGTCAGTCAGTCAGTCAGTCAGTCCAGTCCAGTCTCAGTCAGTCAGTCAGTTAGTCCCGGTCAGTCAGTCAGTCAGTCATTCAGTCAGTCAGTCAGTCAGGCAGTCAGTCAGTCGGTCAGCCTTATTCAGTCAGTCTGTCAGTCAGTCAGTCAGTCAGCCTTATTCAGTCAGTCTGTCATTCATCCTTATTCAGTCAGTCTGTCAGTCAGTCAGTCGGTCAGTCCTGTCCAGTCAGTTAGTCAGTCAAGCAGTCAGTCAGGTAGTCAAGCAGTCAGTCAGTCAGTGTCAGTCAGTCATTTAGTCATTCAGTCAGTCAGTGAAATAGCCAGTCAGAGAGTCAAGCAGTCAGTCAGTCAGTCTCAGTCAGTCAGTTAGTCAGTCAGTCAGTCAGTCAGTCAGTCAGTCCAGTCTCAGTCAGTCAGGCAGTTAGTCAGTCAGTCTCGGTCAGTCAGTGAGTCAGTCAGTCAGTATCAGTCAGTCAGTGAGTCAGTCTGTCAGTCAGGCAGTATCAGTCAGGCAGTAAGACTCCGCTCGACAGAACTCCGATAGCCTAATGGCTAGACCGCTGGTCTTCCAAGCGAGTGGCCTGGGTTCGAGTCCCAGCCGGAGCGAATATCTTCAATGTATATATTTCTTTTCTAATTTGAAAATTCTTTTTTTTTTTCAATTTCTTTCCTTTGCAATTATTGATTATTTATGTAGGGAAGAAAATTCTGAGTCAGTTTAATTTTTCGACACGAAGATTTCAAAGTGTTTAAATAAACAATTACCAAGGTGCATTTTTTGTTTTTATTATATTTAAAACTCCCACCGACAGAGCTCCCATAGACTAATGACTAGAGTGTTAGGCTTCCAAGCGAGTGGCCCTGGGTTCGAGTCCCAGCCTGAACGAAAATCTTCAATGTATACTTTTCGTTTCTAATTTGAAATTTCTTCTTCTTTTTTTTTTTAATTTTTCTCTTTTGCGAATATTGATTATTTATGTAGGGAGAAAAATTCTGAGTCAGTTTAATTATTCGACCTGTAAATTTCAAAGTGTTTGAATAAATAATTACCAAGGTGCATTTTTTGTTTTTATTATATTTAAGACTTCCATCGACAGAGCTCCGATAGCCTAATGGCTAGACCGTTGGGTTCCAAGCGCGTGGTACTGGGTTCGAGTCCCGGCCGGAACGAAAATCTTCCATGTATATATTTCTCTTCTAATTTGAAGATTCTTTTTTTTTTTCAATTTCTTTCTTTTGCAAATATGGATTATTTATGTACGGAAGAAAATTCTGAGTCAGTTTAATCATTTGACCTTTAGATTTCAAAGATTTTAGATCAATAATTACTAAGGTGCATTTTTTGTTTTTATTATAACTAAGACACCGATCAACAGAGATCCGATAGTATATTGGCGAGAGCGTTGGGCTTCCATGAGTGTCGCCCTGGGTTCGAATCCCAGCCGGAAGGAAATCTTAAATGCAAATATTTTTTTCTAATTTTACAATTCTTTTTTTTTTATTTTTCCCTTTTGCGAAGTCAGTCAGTCAGTCTGACAGTCAATCAGTCAAGCACTCAGTCATTCAGTGTCAGTCAGTCAGTTAGTCCTTCAGCCAGTCAGTCAAGCAGTCAGTCATTTAGTCTCAGTCAGTCAGTCATTCAGTCAGTCAGTCAGTCAGGCAGTCAGTCAGTCAGTCAGTCGGTCAGTCCTGTGCAGTCAGTTAGTCACTAAAGCAGTCAGTCAGTCTCAGTCAGTCAGTCAGTCAGTCAGTCCAGTCCAGTATCAGTCAGTCAGTCATTCAGTCAGTCAGTCAGTCAGGCAGTCAGTCAGTCGGTCAGCCTTATTCAGTCAGTCTGTTAGTCGGTCAGCCTTATTCAGTCAGTCTGTCAGTCAGTCAGTCAGTCAGCCTTATTCAGTCAGTCTGTCAGTCATCCTTATTCAGTCAGTCTGTCAGTCAGTCAGTCGGTCAGTCCTGTCCAGTCAGTTAGTCAGTCAAGCAGTCAGTCAGGTAGTCAAGCAGTCAGTCAGTCAGTGTCAGTCAGTCATTTAGTCATTCAGTCAGTCAGTGAAATAGCCAGTCAGAGAGTCAAGCAGTCAGTCAGTCAGTCTCAGTCAGTCAGTTAGTCAGTCAGTCAGTCAGTCAGTCAGTCAGTCCAGTCTCAGTCAGTCAGGCAGTTAGTCAGTCAGTCTCGGTCAGTCAGTGAGTCAGTCAGTCAGTATCAGTCAGTCAGTGAGTCAGTCTGTCAGTCAGGCAGTATCAGTCAGGCAGTAGGACTCCGCTCGACAGAACTCCGATAGCCTAATGGCTAGACCGCTGGTCTTCCAAGCGAGTGGCCTGGGTTCGAGTCCCAGCCGGAGCGAATATCTTCAATGTATATATTTCTTTTCTAATTTGAAAATTCTTTTTTTTTTTCAATTTCTTTCCTTTGCAATTATTGATTATTTATGTAGGGAAGAAAATTCTGAGTCAGTTTAATTTTTCGACACGAAGATTTCAAAGTGTTTAAATAAACAATTACCAAGGTGCATTTTTTGTTTTTATTATATAAAAACTCCCACCGACAGAGCTCCCATAGACTAATGGCTAGAGTGTTAGGCTTCCAAGCGAGTGGCCCTGGGTTCGAGTCCCAGCCTGAACGAAAATCTTCAATGTATACTTTTAGTTTCTAATTTGAAATTTCTTCTTCTTTTTTTTTTAATTTTTCTCTTTTGCGAATATTGATTATTTATGTAGGGAGAAAAATTCTGAGTCAGTTTAATTATTCGACCTGTAAATTTCAAAGTGTTTGAATCAATAATTACCAAGGTGCATTTTTTGTTTTTATTATATTTAAGACTTCCATCGACAGAGCTCCGATAGCCTAATGGGTAGACCGTTGGGTTCCTAGCGCGTGGTACTGGGTTCGAGTCCCGGACGGAAAGGAAATCTTAAATGCAAATATTTTTTTCTAATTTTATAATTCTTTTTTTTTTATTTTTCATTTTTGCGAAGTCAGTCAGTCAGTCTGACAGTCAATCAGTCAAGCACTCAGTCATTCAGTCTCAGTCAGTCAGTCCAGTCAGTCAGTCACTCAGTCAGTCAGTTAGTCCTTCAGCCAGTCAGTCAAGCAGTCAGTCATTTAGTCTCAGTCAGTCAGTCATTCAGTCAGTCAGTCAGTCAGGCAGTCAGTCAGTCAGTCAGTCGGTCAGTCCTGTGCAGTCAGTTAGTCACTAAAGCAGTCAGTCAGTCTCAGTCAGTCAGTCAGTCAGTCATTCAGTCAGTCAGTCAGTCAGGCAGTCAGTCAGTCGGTCAGCCTTATTCAGTCAGTCAGTCAGTCAGTCAGTCAGTCAGCCGTATTCAGTCAGTCTGTCAGTCATCCTTATTCAGTCAGTCTGTCAGTCAGTCAGTCGGTCAGTCCTGTCCAGTCAGTTAGTCAGTCAAGCAGTCAGTCAGGTAGTCAAGCAGTCAGTCAGTCAGTGTCAGTCAGTCATTTAGTCATTCAGTCAGTCAGTGAAATAGCCAGTCAGAGAGTCAAGCAGTCAGTCAGTCAGTCAGTCAGTCAGTCAGTCCAGTCTCAGTCAGTCAGGCAGTTAGTCAGTCAGTCTCGGTCAGTCAGTGAGTCAGTCAGTCAGTATCAGTCAGTCAGTGAGTCAGTCTGTCAGTCAGGCAGTATCAGTCAGGCAGTAAGACTCCGCTCGACAGAACTCCGATAGCCTAATGGCTAGACCGCTGGTCTTCCAAGCGAGTGGCCTGGGTTCGAGTCCCAGCCGGAGCGAATATCTTCAATGTTTATATTTCTTTTCTAATTTGAAAATTCTTTTTTTTTCAATTTCTTTCCTTTGCAATTATTGATTATTTATGTAGGGAAGAAAATTCTGAGTCAGTTTAATTTTTCGACACGAAGATTTCAAAGTGTTTAAATAAACAATTACCAAGGTGCATTTTTTGTTTTTATTATATTAAAAACTCCCACCAACAGAGCTCCCATAGACTAATGGCTAGAGTGTTAGGCTTCCAAGCGAGTGGCCCTGGGTTCGAGTCCCAGCCTGAACAAAAATCTTCAATGTATACTTTTAATTTCTAATTTGAAATTTCTTCTTCTTTTTTTTTAATTTTTCTCTTTTGCGAATATTGATTATTTATGTAGGGAGAAAAATTCTGAGTCAGTTTAATTATTCGACCTGTAAATTTCAAAGTGTTTGAATCAATAATTACCAAGGTGCATTTTTTGTTTTTATTATATTTAAGACTTCCAATCACAGAGCTCCGATAGCCTAATGGCTAGACCGTTGGGTTCCTAGCGCGTGGTACTGGGTTCGAGTCCCCGCCGGAAAGGAAATCTTAAATGCAAATATTTTTTTATAATTCTTTTTTTTTTATTTTTCCCTTTTGCGAAGTCAGTCAGTCAGTCTGACAGTCAATCAGTCAAGCACTCAGTCATTCAGTCTCAGTCAGTCAGTCCAGTCAGTCAGTCACTCAGTCAGTCAGTTAGTCCTTCAGCCAGTCAGTCAAGCAGTCAGTCATTTAGTCTCAGTCAGTCAGTCATTCAGTCAGGCAGTCAGTCAGTCAGTCAGTCGGTCAGTCCTGTGCAGTCAGTTAGTCACTAAAGCAGTCAGTCAGTCTCAGTCAGTCAGTCAGTCAGTCAGTCCAGTCCAGTCTCAGTCAGTCAGTCAGTCAGTCTCGGTCAGTCAGTCAGTCAGTCATTCAGTCAGTCAGTCAGTCAGGCAGTCAGTCAGTCGTTCAGCCTTATTCAGTCAGTCTGTCAGTCAGTCAGTCTGTCAGTCAGCCTTATTCAGTCAGTCTGTCAGTCAGTCAGTCTGTCAGTCAGCCTTATTCAGTCAGTCTGTCAGTCAGTCAGTCGGTCAGTCCTGTCCAGTCAGTTAGTCAGTCAAGCAGTCAGTCAGGTAGTCAAGCAGTCAGTCAGTCAGTGTCAGTCAGTCATTTAGTCATTCAGTCAGTCAGTGAAATAGCCAGTCAGAGAGTCAAGCAGTCAGTCAGTCAGTCTCAGTCAGTCAGTTAGTCAGTCAGTCAGTCAGTCAGTCAGTCAGTCCAGTCTCAGTCAGTCAGGCAGTTAGTCAGTCAGTCTCGGTCAGTCAGTGAGTCAGTCAGTCAGTATCAGTCAGTCAGTGAGTCAGTCTGTCAGTCAGGCAGTATCAGTCAGGCAGTAAGACTCCGCTCGACAGAACGCCGATAGCCTAATGGCTAGACCGCTGGTCTTCCAAGCGAGTGGCCTGGGTTCGAGTCCCAGCCGGAGCGAATATCTTCAATGTATATATTTCTTTTCTAATTTGAAAATTCTTTTTTTTTTCAATTTCTTTCCTTTGCAATTATTGATTATTTATGTAGGGAAGAAAATTCTGAGTCAGTTTAATTTTTCGACACGAAGATTTCAAAGTGTTTAAATAAACAATTACCAAGGTGCATTTTTTGTTTTTATTATATTTAAAACTCCCACCGACAGAGCTCCCATAGACTAATGGCTAGAGTGTTAGGCTTGAAAGCGAGTGGCCCTGGGTTCGAGTCCCAGCCTGAACGAAAATCTTCAATGTATACTTTTAGTTTCTAATTTGAAATTTCTTCTTCTTTTTTTTTTAATTTTTCTCTTTTGCGAATATTGATTATTTATGTAGGGAGAAAAATTCTGAGTCAGTTTAATTATTCGACCTGTAAATTTCAAAGTGTTAGAATCAATAATTACCAAGGTGCATTTTTTGTTTTTATTATATTTAAGACTTCCATCGACAGAGCTCCGATAGCCTAATGGCTAGACCGTTGGGTTCCAAGCGCGTGGTACTGGGTTCGAGTCCCGGCCGGAACGAAATTCTTCCATGTATATATTTCTCTTCTAATTTGAAGATTCTTTTTTTTTTCAATTTCTTTCTTTTGCAAATATGGATTATTTATGTACGGAAGAAAATTCTGAGTCAGTTTAATCATTCGACCTTTAGATTTCAAAGATTTTAGATCAATAATTACTAAGGTGCATTTTTTGTTTTTATTATAATTAAGACACCGATCAACAGAGATCCGATAGTATATTGGCGAGAGCGTTGGGCTTCCATGAGTGTCGCCCTGGGTTCAAATCCCAGCCGGAAAGGAAATCTTAAATGCAAATATTTTTTTCTAATTTTATAATTCTTTTTTTTTTATTTTTCATTTTTGCGAAGTCAGTCAGTCAGTCTGACAGTCAATCAGTCAAGCACTCAGTCATTCAGTCTCAGTCAGTCAGTCCAGTCAGTCAGTCACTCAGTCAGTCAGTTAGTCCTTCAGCCAGTCAGTCAAGCAGTCAGTCATTTAGTCTCAGTCAGTCAGTCAGTCAGTCAGTCAGTCAGTCAGGCAGTCAGTCAGTCAGTCAGTCGGTCAGTCCTGTGCAGTCAGTTAGTCACTAAAGCAGTCAGTCAGTCTCAGTCAGTCAGTCAGTCAGTCAGTCCAGTCCAGTCTCAGTCAGTCAGTCAGTCAGTCTCGGTCAGTCAGTCAGTCAGTCATTCAGTCAGTCAGTCAGTCAGGCAGTCAGTCAGTCGGTCAGCCTTATTCAGTCAGTCTGTCAGTCAGTCAGTCAGTCAGCCTTATTCAGTCAGTCTGTCAGTCATCCTTATTCAGTCAGTCTGTCAGTCAATCAGTCGGTCTGTCCTGTCCAGTCAGTTAGTCAGTCAAGCAGTCAGTCAGGTAGTCAAGCAGTCAGTCAGTCAGTGTCAGTCAGTCATTTAGTCATTCAGTCAGTCAGTGAAATAGCCAGTCAGAGAGTCAAGCAGTCAGTCAGTCAGTCTCAGTCAGTCAGTTAGTCAGTCAGTCAGTCAGTCAGTCAGTCAGTCAGTCCAGTCTCAGTCAGTCAGGCAGTTAGTCAGTCAGTCTCGGTCAGTCAGTGAGTCAGTCAGTCAGTATCAGTCAGTCAGTGAGTCAGTCTGTCAGTCAGGCAGTATCAGTCAGGCAGTAAGACTCCGCTCGACAGAACTCCGATAGCCTAATGGCTAGACCGCTGGTCTTCCAAGCGAGTGGCCTGGGTTCGAGTCCCAGCCGGAGCGAATATCTTCAATGTATATATTTCTTTTCTAATTTGAAAACTCTTTTTTTTTTCAATTTCTTTCCTTTGCAATTATTGATTATTTATGTAGGGAAGAAAATTCTGAGTCAGTTTAATTTTTCGACACGAAGATTTCAAAGTGTTTAAATAAACAATTACCAAGGTGCATTTTTTGTTTTTATTATATTTAAAACTCCCACCGACAGAGCTCCCATAGTCTAATGGCTGGAGTGTTAGGCTTCCAAGCGAGTGGCCCTGGGTTCGAGTCCCAGCCTGAACGAAAATCTTCATTGTATACTTTTAGTTTCTAATTTGAAATTTCTTCTTCTTTTTTTTTTAATTTTTCTCTTTTTGCGAATATTGATTATTTATGTAGGGAGAAAAATTCTGAGTCAGTTTAATTATTCGACCTGTAAATTTCAAAGTGTTTGAATCAATAATTACCAAGGTGCATTTTTTGTTTTTATTATATTTAAGACTTCCATCGACAGAGCTCCGATAGCCTAATGGCTAGACCGTTGGGTTCCAAGCGCGTGGTACTGGGTTCGAGTCCCGGCCGGAACGAAAATCTTCCATGTATATATTTCTCTTCTAATTTGAAGATTCTTTTTTTTTTCAATTTCTTTCTTTTGCAAATATGGATTATTTATGTACGGAAGAAAATTCTGAGTCAGTTTAATCATTCGACCTTTAGATTTCAAAGATTTTAGATCAATAATTACTAAGGTGCATTTTTTGTTTTTATTATAATTAAGACACCGATCAACAGAGATCCGATAGTATATTGGCGAGAGCGTTGGGCTTCCATGAGTGTCGCCCTGGGTTCAAATCCCAGCCGGAAAGGAAATCTTAAATGCAAATATTTTTTTCTAATTTTATAATTCTTTTTTTTTTATTTTTCCCTTTTGCGAAGTCAGTCAGTCAGTCTGACAGTCAATCAGTCAAGCACTCAGTCATTCAGTCTCAGTCAGTCAGTCCAGTCAGTCAGTCACTCAGTCAGTCAGTTAGTCCTTCAACCAGTCAGTCAAGCAGTCAGTCATTTAGTCTCAGTCAGTCAGTCATTCAGTCAGTCAGTCAGTCAGGCAGTCAGTCAGTCAGTCAGTCGGTCAGTCCTGTGCAGTCAGTTAGTCACTAAAGCAGTCAGTCAGTCTCAGTCAGTCAGTCAGTCAGTCAGTCCAGTCCAGTCTCAGTCAGTCAGTCAGTCAGTCTCGGTCGGTCAGTCAGTCAGTCAGTCCAGTCCAGTCTCAGTCAGTCAGTCAGTCAGTCTCGGTCGGTCAGTCAGTCAGTCAGTCATTCAGTCAGTCAGTCAGTCAGGCAGTCAGTCAGTCGGTCAGCCTTATTCAGTCAGTCAGTCAGTCAGCCTTATTCAGTCAGTCTGTCAGTCATCCTTATTCAGTCAGTCTGTCAGTCAGTCAGTCGGTCAGTCCTGTCCAGTCAGTTAGTCAGTCAAGCAGTCAGTCAGGTAGTCAAGCAGTCAGTCAGTCAGTGTCAGTCAGTCATTTAGTCATTCAGTCAGTCAGTGAAATAGCCAGTCAGAGAGTCAAGCAGTCAGTCAGTCAGTCTCAGTCAGTCAGTTAGTCAGTCAGTCAGTCAGTCAGTCCAGTCTCAGTCAGTCAGGCAGTTAGTCAGTCAGTCTCGGTCAGTCAGTGAGTCAGTCAGTCAGTATCAGTTAGTCAGTGAGTCAGTCTGTCAGTCAGGCAGTATCAGTCAGGCAGTAAGACTCCGCTCGACAGAACTCCGATAGCCTAATGGCTAGACCGCTGGTCTTCCAAGCGAGTTTCCTGGGTTCGAGTCCCAGCCGGAGCGAATATCTTCAATGTATATATTTCTTTTCTAATTTGAAAATTCTTTTTTTTTTCAATTTCTTTCCTTTGCAATTATTGATTATTTATGTAGGGAAGAAAATTCTGAGTCAGTTTAATTTTTCGACACGAAGATTTCAAAGTGTTTAAATAAACAATTACCAAGGTGCATTTTTTGTTTTTATTATATTTAAAACTCCCACCGACAGAGCTCCCATAGACAAATGGCTAGAGTGTTAGGCTTCCAAGCGAGTGGCCCTGGGTTCGAGTCCCAGCCTGAACGAAAATCTTCAATGTATACTTTTAGTTTCTAATTTGAAATTTCTTCTTCTTTTTTTTTTAAATTTTTCTCTTTTGCGAATATTGATTATTTATGTAGGGAGAAAAATTCTGAGTCAGTTTAATTATTCGACCTGTAAATTTCAAAGTGTTTGAATCAATAATTACCAAGGTGCATTTTTTGTTTTTATTATATTTAAGACTTCCATCGACAGAGCTCCGATAGCCTAATGGCTAGACCGTTGGGTTCCTAGCGCGTGGTACTGGGTTCGAGTCCCGGCCGGAAAGGAAATCTTAAATGCAAATATTATTTTATAATTCTTTTTTTTTATTTTTTCCTTTTGCGAAGTCAGTCAGTCAGTCTGACAGTCAATCAGTCAAGCACTCAGTCATTCAGTCTCAGTCAGTCAGTCCAGTCAGTCAGTCACTCAGTCAGTCAGTTAGTCCTTCAGCCAGTCAGTCAAGCAGTCACTCAGTCAGTCAGTTAGTTCTTCAGCCAGTCAGTCAAGCAGTCAGTCATTTAGTCTCAGTCAGTCAGTCAGTCAGGCAGTCAGTCGGTCAGTCCTGTGCAGTCAGTTAGTCATTAAAGCAGTCAGTCAGTCTCAGTCAGTCAGTCAGTCAGTCAGTCCAGTCCAGTCTCAGTCAGTCAGTCAGTCAGTCAGTCCAGTCCAGTCTCAGTCAGTCAGTCAGTCAGTCTCGGTCAGTCAGTCAGTCAGTCATTCAGTCAGTCAGTCAGTCAGGCAGTCAGTCAGTCGGTCAGCCTTATTCAGTCAGTCTGTCAGTCAGTCAGTCAGTCAGCCTTATTCAGTCAGTCTGTCAGTCATCCTTATTCAGTCAGTCTGTCAGTCAGTCAGTCGGTCAGTCCTGTCCAGTCAGTTAGTCAGTCAAGCAGTCAGTCAGGTAGTCAAGCAGTCAGTCAGTCAGTGTCAGTCAGTCATTTAGTCATTCAGTCAGTCAGTGAAATAGCCAGTCAGAGAGTCAAGCAGTCAGTCAGTCAGTCTCAGTCAGTCAGTTAGTCAGTCAGTCAGTCAGTCAGTCAGTCAGTCCAGTCTCAGTCAGTCAGGCAGTTAGTCAGTCAGTCTCGGTCAGTCAGTGAGTCAGTCAGTCAGTATCAGTCAGTCAGTGAGTCAGTCTGTCAGTCAGGCAGTATCAGTCAGGCAGTAAGACTCCGCTCGACAGAACTCCGATAGCCTAATGGCTAGACCGCTGGTCTTCCAAGCGAGTGGCCTGGGTTCGAGTCCCAGCCGGAGCGAATATCTTCAATGTATATATTTCTTTTCTAATTTGAAAATTCTTTTTTTTTTCAATTTCTTTCCTTTGCAATTATTGATTATTTATGTAGGGAAGAAAATTCTGAGTCAGTTTAATTTTTCGACACGAAGATTTCAAAGTGTTTAAATAAACAATTACCAAGGTGCATTTTTTGTTTTTATTATATTTAAAACTCCCACCGACAGAGCTCCCATAGACTAATGGCTAGAGTGTTAGGCTTCCAAGTGAGTGGCCCTGGGTTCGAGTCCCAGCCTGAACGAAAATCTTCAATGTATACTTTTAGTTTCTAATTTGAAATTTCTTCTTCTTTTTTTTTTTAATTTTTCTCTTTTGCGAATATTGATTATTTATGTAGGGAGAAAAATTCTGAGTCCGTTTAATTATTCGACCTGTAAATTTCAAAGTGTTTGAATCAATAATTACCAAGGTGCATTTTTTGTTTTTATTATATTTAAGACTTCCATCGACAGAGCTCCGATAGCCTAATGGCTAGACCGTTGGGTTCCTAGCGCGTGGTACTGGGTTCGAGTCCCGGCCGGAACGAAAATCTTCCATGTATATATTTCTCTTCTAATTTGAAGATTCTTTTTTTTTTCAATTTCTTTCTTTTGCAAATATGGATTATTTATGTACGGAAGAAAATTCTGAGTCAGTTTAATCATTCGACATTTAGATTTCAAAGATTTTAGATCAATAATTACTAAGGTGCATTTTTTGTTTTTATTATAATTAAGACACCGATCAACAGAGATCCGATAGTATATTGGCGAGAGCGTTGGGCTTCCATGAGTGTCGACCTGGGTTCAAATCCCAGCCGGAATGGAAATCTTAAATGCAAACATTTTTTTCTAATTTTATAATTCTTTTTTTTTTATTTTTCCCTTTTGCGAAGTCAGTCAGTCAGTCTGACAGTCAATCAGTCAAGCACTCAGTCATTCAGTCTCAGTCAGTCAGTCCAGTCGGTCAGTCACTCAGTCAGTCAGTTAGTCCTTCAGCCAGTCAGTCAAGCAGTCAGTCATTTAGTCTCAGTCAGTCAGTCATTCAGTCAGTCAGTCAGTCAGTCAGTCAGTCAGGCAGTCAGTCAGTCAGTCAGTCGGTCAGTCCTGTGCAGTCAGTCAGTCACTAAAGCAGTCAGTCAGTCTCAGTCAGTCAGTCAGTCAGTCAGTCCAGTCCAGTCTCAGTCAGTCAGTCAGTCAGTCTCGGTCAGTCAGTCAGTCAGTCATTCAGTCAGTCAGTCAGTCAGGCAGTCAGTCAGTCGGTCAGCCTTATTCAGTCAGTCTGTCAGTCAGTCAGTCAGTCAGCCTTATTCAGTCAGTCTGTCAGTCATCCTTATTCAGTCAGTCTGTCAGTCAGTCAGTCGGTCAGTCCTGTCCAGTCAGTCAGTCAAGCAGTCAGTCAGGTAGTCAAGCAGTCAGTCAGTCAGTGTCAGTCAGTCATTTAGTCATTCAGTCAGTCAGTGAAATAGCCAGTCAGAGAGTCAAGCAGTCAGTCAGTCAGTCTCAGTCAGTCAGTTAGTCAGTCAGTCAGTCAGTCAGTCAGTCAGTCCAGTCTCAGTCAGTCAGGCAGTTAGTCAGTCAGTCTCGGTCAGTCAGTGAGTCAGTCAGTCAGTATCAGTCAGTCAGTGAGTCAGTCTGTCAGTCAGGCAGTATCAGTCAGGCAGTAAGACTCCGCTCGCAGAACTCCGATAGCCTAATGGCTAGACCGCTGGTCTTCCAAGCGAGTGGCCTGGGTTCGAGTCCCAGGCGGAGCGAATATCTTCAATGTATATATTTCTTTTCTAATTTGAAAATTCTTTTTTTTTTCAATTTCTTTCCTTTGCAATTATTGATTATTTATGTAGGGAAGAAAATTCTGAGTCAGTTTAATTTTTCGACACGAAGATTTCAAAGTGTTTAAATAAACAATTACCAAGGTGCATTTTTTGTTTTTATTATATTTAAAACTCCCACCGACAGAGCTCCCATAGACTAATGGCTAGAGTGTTAGGCTTCCAAGCGAGTGGCCCTGGGTTCGAGTCCCAGCCTGAACGAAAATCTTCAATGTATACTTTTAGTTTCTAATTTGAAATTTCTTCTTCTTTTTTTTTTAATTTTTCTCTTTTGCGAATATTGATTATTTATGTAGGGAGAAAAATTCTGAGTCAGTTTAATTATTCGACCTGTAAATTTCAAAGTGTTTGAATCAATAATTACCAAGGTGCATTTTTTGTTTTTATTATATTTAAGACTTCCATCGACAGAGCTCCGATAGCCTAATGGCTAGACCGTTGGGTCCCAAGCGCGTGGTACTGGGTTCGAGTCCCGTCCGGAACGAAAATCTTCCGTGTATATATTTCTCTTCTAATTTGAAGATTATTTTTTTTTCAATTTTTTTCTTTTGCAAATATGGATTATTTATGTACGGAAGAAAATTCTGAGTCAGTTTAATCATTCGACCTTTAGATTTCAAAGATTTTAGATCAATAATTACTAAGGTGCATTTTTTGTTTTTATTATAATTAAGACACCGATCAACAGAGATCCGATAGTATATTGGCGACAGCGTTGGGCTTCCATGAGTGTCGCCCTGGGTTCAAATCCCAGCCGGAAAGGAAATCTTAAATGCAAATATTTTTTTCTAATTTTATAATTCTTTTTTTTTTATTTTTCCCTTTTGCGAAGTCAGTCAGTCAGTCTGACAGTCAATCAGTCAAGCACTCAGTCATTCAGTCTCAGTCAGTCAGTCCAGTCAGTCAGTCACTCAGTCAGTCAGTTAGTCCTTCAGCCAGTCAGTCAAGCAGTCAGTCATTTAGTCTCAGTCAGTCAGTCATTCAGTCAGTCAGTCAGTCAGGCAGTCAGTCAGTCAGTCAGTCGGTCAGTCCTGTGCAGTCAGTTAGTCACTAAAGCAGTCAGTCAGTCTCAGTCAGTCAGTCAGTCAGTCAGTCCAGTCCAGTCTCAGTCAGTCAGTCAGTCAGTCTCGGTCAGTCAGTCAGTCAGTCATTCAGTCAGTCAGTCAGTCAGGCAGTCAGTCAGTCGGTCAGCCTTATTCAGTCAATCTGTCAGTCAGTCAGTCAGTCAGCCTTATTCAGTCAGTCTGTCAGTCATCCTTATTCAGTCAGTCTGTCAGTCAGTCAGTCGGTCAGTCCTGTCCAGTCAGTTAGTCAGTCAAGCAGTCAGTCAGGTAGTCAAGCAGTCAGTCAGTCAGTGTCAGTCAGTCATTTAGTCATTCAGTCAGTCAGTGAAATAGCCAGTCAGAGAGTCAAGCAGTCAGTCAGTCAGTCTCAGTCAGTCAGTCAGTCCAGTCTCAGTCAGTCAGGCAGTTAGTCAGTCAGTCTCGGTCAGTCAGTGAGTCAGTCAGTCAGTATCAGTCAGTCAGTGAGTCAGTCTGTCAGTCAGGCAGTATCAGTCAGGCAGTAAGACTCCGCTCGACAGAACTCCGATAGCCTAATGGCTAGACCGCTGGTCTTCCAAGCGAGTGGCCTGGGTTCGAGTCCCAGCCGGAGCGAATATCTTCAATGTATATATTTCTTTTCTAATTTGAAAATTCTTTTTTTTTTTTCAATTTCTTTCCTTTGCAATTATTGATTATTTATGTAGGGAAGAAAATTCTGAGTCAGTTTAATTTTTCGACACGAAGATTTCAAAGTGTTTAAATAAACAATTACCAAGGTGCATTTTTTGTTTTTATTATATTTAAAACTCCCACCGACAGAGCTCCCATAGACTAATGGCTAGAGTGTTAGGCTTCCAAGCGAGTGGCCCTCGGTTCGAGTCCCAGCCTGAACGAAAATCTTCAATGTATACTTTTAGTTTGAAATTTCTTCTTCTTTTTTTTTTTAATTTTTCTCTTTTGCGAATATTGATTATTTATGTAGGGAGAAAAATTCTGAGTCAGTTTAATTATTCGACCTGTAAATTTCAAAGTGTTTGAATCAATAATTACCAAGGTGCATTTTTTGTTTTTATTATATTTAAGACTTCCATCGACAGAGCTCCGATAGCCTAATGGCTAGACCGTTGGGTTCCAAGCGCGTGGTACTGGGTTCGAGTCCCGGCCGGAACGAAAATCTTCCATGTATATATTTCTCTTCTAATTTGAAGATTCTTTTTTTTTTCAATTTCTTTCTTTTGCAAATATGGATTATTTATGTACGGAAGAAAATTCTGAGTCAGTTTAATCATTCGACCTTTAGATTTCAAAGATTTTAGATCAATAATTACTAAGGTGCATTTTTTGTTTTTATTATATTTAAGACACCGGTCAACAGAGATCCGATAGTATATTGGCGAGAGCGTTGGGCTTCCATGAGTGTCGCCCTGGGTTCAAATCCCAGCCGGAAAGGAAATCTTAAATGCAAATATTTTTTTCTAATTTTATAATTCTTTTTTTTTTATTTTTCCCTTTTGCGAAGTCAGTCAGTCAGTCTGACAGTCAATCAGTCAAGCACTCAGTCATTCAGTCTCAGTCAGTCAGTCCAGTCAGTCAGTCACTCAGTCAGTCAGTTAGTCCTTCAGCCAGTCAGTCAAGCAGTCAGTCATTTAGTCTCAGTCAGTCAGTCATTCAGTCAGTCAGTCAGTCAGGCAGTCAGTCAGTCAGTCAGTCGGTCAGTCCTGTGCAGTCAGTTAGTCACTAAAGCAGTCAGTCAGTCTCAGTCAGTCAGTCAGTCAGTCAGTCCAGTCCAGTCTCAGTCAGTCAGTCAGTCAGTCTCGGTCAGTCAGTCAGTCAGTCATTCAGTCAGTCAGTCAGTCAGGCAGTCAGTCAGTCGGTCAGCCTTATTCAGTCAGTCTGTCAGTCAGTCAGTCACTCATCCTTATTCAGTCAGTCTGTCAGTCATCCTTATTCAGTCAGTCTGTCAGTCAGTCAGTCGGTCAGTCCTGTCCAGTCAGTTAGTCAGTCAAGCAGTCAATCAGGTAGTCAAGCAGTCAGTCAGTCAGTCTCAGTCAGTCAGTTAGTCAGTCACTCAGTCAGTCAGTCAGTCAGTCCAGTCTCAGTCAGTCAGGCAGTTAGTCAGTCAGTCTCGGTCAGTCAGTGAGTCAGTCAGTCAGTATCAGTCAGTCAGTGAGTCAGTCTGTCAGTCAGGCAGTATCAGTCAGGCAGTAAGACTCCGCTCGACAGAACTCCGATAGCCTAATGGCTAGACCGCTGGTCTTCCAAGCGAGTGGCCTGGGTTCGAGTCCCAGCCTGAGCGAATATCTTCAATGTATATATTTCTTTTCTAATTTGAAAATTCTTTTTTTTTTCAATTTCTTTCCTTTGCAATTATTGATTATTTATGTAGGGAAGAAAATTCTGAGTCAGTTTAATTTTTCGACACGAAGATTTCAAAGTGTTTAAATAAAAAATTACCAAGGTGCATTTTTTGTTTTTATTATATTTAAAACTCCCACCGACAGAGCTCCCATAGACTAATGGCTAGACTGTTAGGCTTCCAAGCGAGTGGCCCTGGGTTCGAGTCCCAGCCTGAACGAAAATCTTCAATGTATACTTTTAGTTTCTAATTTGAAATTTCTTCTTCTTTTTTTTAAATTTTTCTCTTTTGCGAATATTGATTATTTATGTAGGGAGAAAAATTCTGAGTCAGTTTAATTATTCGACCTGTAAATTTCAAAGTGTTTGAATCAATAATTACCAAGTAGCATTTTTTGTTTTTATTATATTTAAGACTTCCATCGACAGAGCTCCGATAGCCTAATGGCTAGACCGTTGGGTTCCAAGCGCGTGGTACTGGGTTCGAGTCCCGGCCGGAACGAAAATCTTCCATGTATATATTTCTCTTCTAATTTGAAGATTCTTTTTTTTTTCAATTTCTTTCTTTTGCAAATATGGATTATTTATGTACGGAAGAAAATTCTGAGTCAGTTTAATCATTCGACCTTTAGATTTCAAAGATTTTAGATCAATAATTACTAAGGTGCATTTTTTGTTTTTATTATAATTAAGACACCGGTCAACAGAGATCCGATAGTATATTGGCGAGAGCGTTGGGCTTCCATGAGTGTCGCCCTGGGTTCAAATCCCAGCCGGAAAGGAAATCTTAAATGCAAATATTTTTTTCTAATTTTATAATTCTTTTTTTTTTATTTTTCCCTTTTGCGAAGTCAGTCAGTCAGTCTGACAGTCAATCAGTCAAGCACTCAGTCATTCAGTCTCAGTCAGTCAGTCCAGTCAGTCAGTCACTCAGTCAGTCAGTTAGTCCTTCAGCCAGTCAGTCAAGCAGTCAGTCATTTAGTCTCAGTCAGTCAGTCATTCAGTCAGTCAGTCAGTCAGGCAGTCAGTCAGTCAGTCAGTCGGTCAGTCCTGTGCAGTCAGTTAGTCACTAAAGCAGTCAGTCAGTCTCAGTCAGTCAGTCAGTCAGTCAGTCCAGTCCAGTCTCAGTCAGTCAGTCAGTCAGTCTCGGTCAGTCAGTCAGTCAGTCATTCAGTCAGTCAGTCAGTCAGGCAGTCAGTCAGTCGGTCAGCCTTATTCAGTCAGTCTGTCAGTCAGTCAGTCAGTCATCCTTATTCAGTCAGTCTGTCAGTCAGTCAGTCGGTCAGTCCTGTCCAGTCAGTTAGTCAGTCAAGCAGTCAGTCAGGTAGTCAAGCAGTCAGTCAGTCAGTCTCAGTTAGTCAATCAGTCAGTCAGTCAGTCAGTCAGTCCAGTCTCAGTCGGTCAGTCCTGTCCAGTCAGTTAGTCAGTCAAGCAGTCAGTCAGGTAGTCAAGCAGTCAGTCAGTCAGTCTCAGTTAGTCAATCAGTCAGTCAGTCAGTCAGTCAGTCCAGTCTCAGTCAGTCAGGCAGTTAGTCAGTCAGTCTCGGTCAGTCAGTGAGTCAGTCAGTCAGTATCAGTCAGTCAGTGAGTCAGTCTGTCAGTCAGGCAGTATCAGTCAGGCAGTAAGACTCCGCTCGACAGAACTCCGATAGCCTAATGGCTAGACCGCTGGTCTTCCAAGAGAGTGGCCTGGGTTCGAGTCCCAGCCGGAGCGAATATCTTCAATGTATATATTTCTTTTCTAATTTGAAAATTCTTTTTTTTTTCAATTTCTTTCCTTTGCAATTATTGATTATTTATGTCGGGAAGAAAATTCTGAGTCAGTTTAATTTTTCGACACGAAGATTTCAAAGTGTTTAAATAAACAATTACCAAGGTGCATTTTTTGTTTTTATTATATTTAAAACTCCCACCGACAGAGCTCCCATAGACTAATGGCTAGAGTGTTAGGCTTCCAAGCGAGTGGCCCTGGGTTCGAGTCCCAGCCTGAACGAAAATCTTCAATGTATACTTTTAGTTTCTAATTTGAAATTTCTTCTTCTTTTTTTTTAATTTTTCTCTTTTGCGAATATTGATTATTTATGTAGGGAGAAAAATTCTGAGTCAGTTTAATTATTCGACCTGTAAATTTCAAAGTGTTTGAATCAATAATTACCAAGGTGCATTTTTTTGTTTTTATTATATTTAAGACTTCCATCGACAGAGCTCCGATAGCCTAATGGCTAGACCGTTGGGTTCCAAGCGCGTGGTACTGGGTTCGAGTCCCGGCCGGAACGAAAATCTTCCATGTATATATTTCTCTTCTAATTTGAAGATTCTTTTTTTTTTTTCAATTTCTTTCTTTTGCAAATATGGATTATTTATGTACGGAAGAAAATTCTGAGTCAGTTTAATCATTCGACCTTTAGATATTAAAGATTTTAGATCAATAATTACTAAGGTGCATTTTTTGTTTTTATTATAATTAAGACACCGATCAACAGAGATCCGGTATTATATTGGCGAGAGCGTTGGGCTTCCATGAGTGTCGCCCTGGGTTCAAATCCCAGCCGGAAAGGAAATCTTAAATGCAAATATTTTTTCTAATTTTATAATTCTTTTTTTTTTATTTTTCCCTTTTGCGAAGTCAGTCAGTCAGTCTGACAGTCAATAAGTCAAGCACTCAGTCATTCAGTCTCAGTCAGTCAGTCCAGTCAGTCAGTCACTCAGTCAGTCAGTTAGTCCTTCAGCCAGTCAGTCAAGCAGTCAGTGATTTAGTCTCAGTCAGTCAGTCATTCAGTCAGTCAGTCAGTCAGGCAGTCAGTCAGTCGGTCAGTCCTGTGCAGTCAGTTAGTCACTAAAGCAGTCAGTCAGTCTCAGTCAGTCAGTCAGTCAGTCAGTCAGTCCAGTCCAGTCTCAGTCAGTCAGTCAGTCTCGGTCAGTCAGTCAGTCAGTCATTCAGTCAGTCAGTCATTCAGTCAGTCAGTCAGTCGGTCAGCCTTATTCAGTCAGTCTGTCAGTCAGTCAGTCAGTCAGCCTTATTCAGTCAGTCTGTCAGTCATCCTTATTCAGTCAGTCTGTCAGTCAGTCAGTCGGTCAGTCCTGTCCAGTCAGTTAGTCAGTCAAGCAGTCAGTCAGGTAGTCAAGCAGTCAGTCAGTCAGTGTCAGTCAGTCATTTAGTCATTCAGTCAGTCAGTGAAATAGCCAGTCAGAGAGTCAAGCAGTCAGTCAGTCAGTCTCAGTCAGTCAGTTAGTCAGTCAGTCAGTCAGTCAGTCAGTCAGTCCAGTCTCAGTCAGTCAGGCAGTTAGTCAGTCAGTCTCGGTCAGTCAGTGAGTCAGTCAGTCAGTATCAGTCAGTCAGTGAGTCAGTCTGTCAGTCAGGCAGTATCAGTCAGGCAGTAAGACTCCGCTCGACAGAACTCCGATAGCCTAATGGCTAGACCGCTGGTCTTCCAAGAGAGTGGCCTGGGTTCGAGTCCCAGCCGGAGCGAATATCTTCAATGTATATATTTCTTTTCTAATTTGAAAATTCTTTTTTTTTTCAATTTCTTTCCTTTGCAATTATTGATTATTTATGTAGGGAAGAAAATTCTGAGTCAGTTTAATTTTTCGACACGAAGATTTCAAAGTGTTTAAATAAACAATTACCAAGGTGCATTTTTTGTTTTTATTATATTTAAAACTCCCACCGACAGAGCTCCCATAGACTAATGGCTAGAGTGTTAGGCTTCCAAGCGAGTGGCCCTGGGTTCGAGTCCCAGCCTGAACGAAAATCTTCAATGTATACTTTTAGTTTCTAATTTGAAATTTCTTCTTCTTTTTTTTTTAATTTTTCTCTTTTGCGAATATTGATTATTTATGTAGGGAGAAAAATTCTGAGTCAGTTTAATTATTCGACCTGTAAATTTCAAAGTGTTTGAATCAATAATTACCAAGGTGCATTTTTTTGTTTTTATTATATTTAAGACTTCCATCGACAGAGCTCCGATAGCCTAATGGCTAGACCGTTATGTTCCAAGCGCGTGGTACTGGGTTCGAGTCCCGGCCGGAACGAAAATCTTCCATGTATATATTTCTCTTCTAATTTGAAGATTCTTTTTTTTTTTCAATTTCTTTCTTTTGCAAATATGGATAATTTATGTACGGAAGAAAATTCTGAGTCAGTTTAATCATTCGACCTTTAGATTTCAAAGATTTTAGATCAATAATTACTAAGGTGCATTTTTTGTTTTTATTATAATTAAGACACCGATCAACAGAGATCCGGTATTATATTGGCGAGAGCGTTGGGCTTCCATGAGTGTCGCCCTGGGTTCAAATCCCAGCCGGAAAGGAAATCTTAAATGCAAATATTTTTTCTAATTTTATAATTCTTTTTTTTTTATTTTTCCCTTTTGCGAAGTCAGTCAGTCAGTCTGACAGTCAATAAGTCAATCACTCAGTCATTCAGTCTCAGTCAGTCAGTCCAGTCAGTCAGTCACTCAGTCAGTCAGTTAGTCCTTCAGCCAGTCAGTCAAGCAGTCAGTCTTTTAGTCTCAGTCAGTCAGTCATTCAGTCAGTCAGTCAGTCAGGCAGTCAGTCAGTCGGTCAGTCCTGTGCAGTCAGTTAGTCACTAAAGCAGTCAGTCAGTCTCAGTCAGTCAGTCAGTCAGTCAGTCAGTCCAGTCCAGTCTCAGTCAGTCAGTCAGTCTCGGTCAGTCAGTCAGTCAGTCTCGGTCAGTCAGTCAGTCAGTCAGTCAGGCAGTCAGTCAGTCTGTCAGTCAGTCAGTCAGTCAGCCTTATTCAGTCAGTCTGTCAGTCATCCTTATTCAGTCAGTCTGTCAGTCAGTCAGTCGGTCAGTCATGTCCAGTCAGTTAGTCAGTCAAGCAGTCAGTCAGGTAGTCAAGCAGTCAGTCAGTCAGTGTCAGTCAGTCATTTAGTCATTCAGTCAGTCAGTGAAATAGCCAGTCAGAGAGTCAAGCAGTCAGTCAGTCAGTCTCAGTCAGTCAGTCAGTCAGTCAGTCAGTCAGTCAGTCAGTCAGTCCAGTCTCAGTCAGTCAGGCAGTTAGTCAGTCAGTCTCGGTCAGTCAGTGAGTCAGTCAGTCAGTATCAGTCAGTCAGTGAGTCAGTCTGTCAGTCAGGCAGTATCAGTCAGGCAGTAAGACTCCGCTCGACAGAACTCCGATAGCCTAATGGCTAGACCGCTGGTCTTCCAAGCGAGTGGCCTGGGTTCGAGTCCCAGCCTGAGCGAATATCTTCAATGTATATATTTCTTTTCTAATTTGAAAATTCTTTTTTTTTCAATTTCTTTCCTTTGCAATTATTGATTATTTATGTAGGGAAGAAAATTCTGAGTCAGTTTAATTTTTCGACACGAAGATTTCAAAGTGTTTAAATAAACAATTACCAAGGTGCATTTTTTGTTTTTATTATATTTAAAACTCCCACCGACAGAGCTCCCATAGACTAATGGCTAGAGTGTTAGGCTTCCAAGTGAGTGGCCCTGGGTTCGAGTCCCAGCCTGAACGAAAATCTTCAATGTATACTTTTAGTTTCTAATTTGAAATTTCTTCTTCTTTTTTTTTAATTTTTCTCTTTTGCGAATATTGATTATTTATGTAGGGAGAAAAATTCTGAGTCAGTTTAATTATTCGACCTGTAAATTTCAAAGTGTTTGAATCAATAATTACCAAGGTGCATTTTTTGTTTTTATTATATTTAAGACTTCCATCGACAGAGCTCCGATAGCCTAATGGCTAGACCGTTGGGTTCCAAGCGCGTGGTACTGGGTTCGAGTCCCGGCCGGAACGAAAATCTTCCATGTATATAATTCTCTTCTAATTTGAAGATTCTTTTTTTTTTCAATTACTTTCTTTTGCAAATATGGATTATTTATGTACGGAAGAAAATTCTGAGTCAGTTTAATCATTCGACCTTTAGATTTCAAAGATTTTAGATCAATAATTACTAAGGTGCATTTTTTGTTTTTATTATAATTAAGACACCGGTCAACAGAGATCCGATAGTATATTGGCGAGAGCGTTGGGCTTCCATGAGTGTCGCCCTGGGTTCAAATCCCAGCCGGAAAGGAAATCTTAAATGCAAATATTTTTTTCTAATTTTATAATTCTTTTTTTTTTTATTTTTCCCTTTTGCGAAGTCAGTCAGTCAGTCTGACAGTCAATCAGTCAAGCACTCAGTCATTCAGTCTCAGTCAGTCAGTCCAGTCAGTCAGTCACTCAGTCAGTCAGTTAGTCCTTCAGCCAGTCAGTCAAGCAGTCAGTCATTTAGTCTCAGTCAGTCAGTCATTCAGTCAGTCAGTCAGTCAGGCAGTCAGTCAGTCAGTCAGTCGGTCAGTCCTGTGCAGTCAGTTAGTCACTAAAGCAGTCAGTCAGTCTCAGTCAGTCAGTCAGTCAGTCAGTCCAGTCCAGTCTCAGTCAGTCAGTCAGTCAGTCTCGGTCAGTCAGTCAGTCAGTCATTCAGTCAGTCAGTCAGTCAGGCAGTCAGTCAGTCGGTCAGCCTTATTCAGTCAGTCTGTCAGTCAGTCAGTCAGTCATCCTTATTCAGTCAGTCTGTCAGTCAGTCAGTCAGTCAGTCAGTCTCGGTCAGTCAGTTAGTCAGTCAAGCAGTCAGTCAGGTAGTCAAGCAGTCAGTCAGTCAGTCTCAGTTAGTCAATCAGTCAGTCAGTCAGTCAGTCAGTCCAGTCTCAGTCAGTCAGGCAGTTAGTCAGTCAGTCTCGGTCAGTCAGTGAGTCAGTCAGTCAGTATCAGTCAGTCAGTGAGTCAGTCTGTCAGTCAGGCAGTATCAGTCAGGCAGTAAGACTCCGCTCGACAGAACTCCGATAGCCTAATGGCTAGACCGCTGGTCTTCCAAGCGAGTGGCCTGGGTTCGAGTCCCAGCCGGAGCGAATATCTTCAATGTATATATTTCTTTTCTAATTTGAAAATTCTTTTTTTTTTCAATTTCTTTCCTTTGCAATTATTGATTATTTATGTAGGGAAGAAAATTCTGAGTCAGTTTAATTTTTCGACACGAAGATTTCAAAGTGTTTAAATAAACAATTACCAAGGTGCATTTTTTGTTTTTATTATATTTAAAACTCCCACCGACAGAGCTCCCATAGACTAATGGCTAGAGTGTTAGGCTTCCAAGCGAGTGGCCCTGGGTTCGAGTCCCAGCCTGAACGAAAATCTTCAATGTATACTTTTAGTTTCTAATTTGAAATTTCTTCTTCTTTTTTTTTAATTTTTCTCTTTTGCGAATATTGATTATTTATGTAGGGAGAAAAATTCTGAGTCAGTTTAATTATTCGACCTGTAAATTTCAAAGTGTTTGAATCAATAATTACCAAGGTGCATTTTTTTGTTTTTATTATATTTAAGACTTCCATCGACAGAGCTCCGATAGCCTAATGGCTAGACCGTTGGGTTCCAAGCGCGTGGTACTGGGTTCGAGTCCCGGCCGGAACGAAAATCTTCCAAGTATATATTTCTCTTCTAATTTGAAGATTCTTTTTTTTTTCAATTTCTTTCTTTTGCAAATATGGATTATTTATGTACGGAAGAAAATTCTGAGTCAGTTTAATCATTCGACCTTTAGATTTCAAAGATTTTAGATCAATAATTACTAAGGTGCATTTTTTGTTTTTATTATAATTAAGACACCGATCAACAGAGATCCGGTATTATATTGGCGAGAGCGTTGGGCTTCCATGAGTGTCGCCCTGGGTTCAAATCCCAGCCGGAAAGGAAATCTTAAATGCAAATATTTTTTCTAATTTTATAATTCTTTTTTTTTTTATTTTTCCCTTTTGCGAAGTCAGTCAGTCAGTCTGACAGTCAATAAGTCAAGCACTCAGTCATTCAGTCTCAGTCAGTCAGTCCAGTCAGTCAGTCACTCAGTCAGTCAGTTAGTCCTTCAGCCAGTCAGTCAAGCAGTCAGTCTTTTAGTCTCAGTCACTCAGTCATTCAGTCAGTCAGTCAGTCAGGCAGTCAGTCAGTCGGTCAGTCCTGTGCAGTCAGTTAGTCACTAAAGCAGTCAGTCAGTCTCAGTCAGTCAGTCAGTCAGTCAGTCAGTCCAGTCCAGTCTCAGTCAGTCAGTCAGTCTCGGTCAGTCAGTCAGTCAGTCATTCAGTCAGTCAGTCAGTCAGGCAGTCAGTCAGTCTGTCAGTCAGTCAGTCAGTCAGCCTTATTCAGTCAGTCTGTCAGTCATCCTTATTCAGTCAGTCTGTCAGTCAGTCAGTCGGTCAGTCATGTCCAGTCAGATAGTCAGTCAAGCAGTCAGTCAGGTAGTCAAGCAGTCAGTCAGTCAGTGTCAGTCAGTCATTTAGTCATTCAGTCAGTCAGTGAAATAGCCAGTCAGAGAGTCAAGCAGTCAGTCAGTCAGTCTCAGTCAGTCAGTTAGTCAGTCAGTCAGTCAGTCAGTCAGTCAGTCCAGTCTCAGTCAGTCAGGCAGTTAGTCAGTCAGTCTCGGTCAGTCAGTGAGTCAGTCAGTCAGTATCAGTCAGTCAGTGAGTCAGTCTGTCAGTCAGGCAGTATCAGTCAGGCAGTAAGACTCCGCTCGACAGAACTCCGATAGCCTAATGGCTAGACCGCTGGTCTTCCAAACGAGTGGCCTGGGTTCGAGTCCCAGCCGGAGCGAATATCTTCAATGTATATATTTCTTTTCTAATTTGAAAATTCTTTTTTTTTTCAATTTCTTTCCTTTGCAATTATTGATTATTTATGTAGGGAAGAAAATTCTGAGTCAGTTTAATTTTTCGACACGAAGATTTCAAAGTGTTTAAATAAACAATTACCAAGGTGCATTTTTTGTTTTTATTATATTTAAAACTCCGACCGACAGAGCTCCCATAGACTAATGGCTAGAGTGTTAGGCTTCCAAGCGAGTGGCCCTGGGTTCGAGTCCCAGCCTGAACGAAAATCTTCAATGTATACTTTTAGTTTCTAATTTGAAATTTCTTCTTCTTTTTTTTTTAATTTTTCTCTTTTGCGAATATTGATTATTTATGTAGGGAGAAAAATTCTGAGTCAGTTTAATTATTCGACTTGTAAATTTCAAAGTGTTTGAATCAATAATTACCAAGGTGCATTTTTTGTTTTTATTATATTTAAGACTTCAATCGACAGAGCTCCGATAGCCTAATGGCTAGACCGTTGGGTTCCTAGCGCGTGGTACTGGGTTCGAGTCCCGGCCGGAAAGGAAATCTTAAATGCAAATATTTTTTGCAAATAGTCAGTCAGTCGGTCAGCCTTATTCAGTCAGTCTGTCAGTCAGTCAGTCAGTCAGCCTTATTCAGTCAGTCTGTCAGTCATCCTTATTCAGTCAGTCTGTCAGTCAGTCAGTCGGTCAGTCCTGTCCAGTCAGTTAGTCAGTCAAGCAGTCAGTCAGATAGTCAAGCAGTCAGTTAGTCAGTCAAGCAGTCAGTCAGGTAGTCAAGCAGTCAGTCAGTCAGTCTCGGTCAGTCAGTGAGTCAGTCAGTCAGTATCAGTCAGTCAGTGAGTCAGTCTGTCAGTCAGGCAGTATCAGTCAGGCAGTAAGACTCCGCTCGACAGAACTCCGATAGCCTAACGGCTAGACCGCTGGTCTTCCAAGCGAGTGGCCTGGGTTCGAGTCCCAGCCGGAGCGAATATCTTCAATGTATATATTTCTTTTCTAATTTGAAAATTCTTTTTTTTTCAATTTCTTTCCTTTGCAATTATTGATTATTTATGTAGGGAAGAAAATTCTGAGTCAGTTTAATTTTTCGACACGAAGATTTCAAAGTGTTTAAATAAACAATTACCAAGGTGCATTTTTTGTTTTTATTATATTTAAAACTCCCACCGACAGAGCTCCCATAGACTAATGGCTAGAGTGTTAGGCTTCCAAGCGAGTGGCCCTGGGTTCGAGTCCCAGCCTGAACGAAAATCTGCAATGTATACTTTTAGTTTCTAATTTGAAATTTCTTCTTCTTTTTTTTTTAATTTTTCTCTTTTGCGAATATTGATTATTTATGTAGGGAGAAAAATTCTGAGTCAGTTTAATTATTCGACCTGTAAATTTCAAAGTGTTTGAATCAATAATTACCAAGGTGCATTTTTTGTTTTTATTATATTTAAGACTTCCATCGACAGAGCTCCGATAGCCTAATGGCTAGACCGTTGGGTTCCAAGCGCGTGGTACTGGGTTCGAGACCCGGCCGGAACGAAAATCTTCCATGTATATATTTCTCTTCTAATTTGAAGATTCTTTTTTTTTTCAATTTCTTTCTTTTGCAAATATGGATTATTTATGTACGGAAGAAAATTCTGAGTCAGTTTAATCATTCGACCTTTAGATTTCAAAGATTTTAGATCAATAATTACTAAGGTGCATTTTTTGTTTTTATTATAATTAAGACACCGATCAACAGAGATCCGATAGTATATTGGCGAGAGCGTTGGGCTTCCATGAGTGTCGCCCGGGTTCAAATCCCAGCCGGAAAGGAAATCTTAAATGCAAATATTTTTTTCTAATTTTATAATTCTTTTTTTTTTATTTTTCCCTTTTGCGAAGTCAGTCAGTCAGTCTGACAGTCAATCAGTCAAGCACTCAGTCATTCAGTCTCACTCAGTCAGTCCAGTCAGTCAGTCACTCAGTCAGTCAGTTAGTCCTTCAGCCAGTCAGTCAAGCAGTCAGTCATTTAGTCTCAGTCAGTCAGTCATTCAGTCAGTCAGTCAGTCAGGCAGTCAGTCAGTCAGTCAGTCGGTCAGTCCTGTGCAGTCAGTTAGTCACTAAAGCAGTCAGTCAGTCTCAGTCAGTCAGTCAGTCAGTCAGTCCAGTCCAGTCTCAGTCAGTCAGTCAGTCAGTCTCGGTCAGTTAGTCAGTCAGTCATTCAGTCAGTCAGTCAGTCAGGCAGTCAGTCAGTCGGTCAGCCTTATTCAGTCAGTCTGTCAGTCAGTCAGTCAGTCAGCCTTATTCAGTCAGTCTGTCAGTCATCCTTATTCAGTCAGTCTGTCAGTCAGTCAGTCGGTCAGTCCTGTCCAGTCAGTTAGTCAGTCAAGCAGTCAGTCAGGTAGTCAAGCAGTCAGTCAGTCAGTGTCAGTCAGTCATTCAGTCATTCAGTCAGTCAGTGAAATAGCCAGTCAGAGAGTCAAGCAGTCAGTCAGTCAGTCTCAGTCAGTCAGTTAGTCAGTCAGTCAGTCAGTCAGTCAGTCAGTCCAGTCTCAGTCAGTCAGGCAGTTAGTCAGTCAATCTCGGTCAGTCAGTGAGTCAGTCAGTCAGTATCAGTCAGTCAGTGAGTCAGTCTGTCAGTCAGGCAGTATCAGTCAGGCAGTAAGACTCCGCTCGACAGAACTCCGATAGCCTAATGGCTAGACCGCTGGTCTTCCAAGCGAGTGGCCTGGGTTCGAGTCCCAGCCGGAGCGAATATCTTCAATGTATATATTTCTTTTCTAATTTGAAAATTCTTTTTTTTCAATTTCTTTCCTTTGCAATTATTGATTATTTATGTAGGGAAGAAAATTCTGAGTCAGTTTAATTTTTCGACACGAAGATTTCAAAGTGTTTAAATAAACAATTACCAAGGTGCATTTTTTGTTTTTATTATATTTAAAACTCCCACCGACAGAGCTCCCATAGACTAATGGCTAGAGTGTTAGGCTTCCAAGCGAGTGGCCCTGGGTTCGAGTCCCAGCCTGAAAGAAAATCTTCAATGTATACTTTTAGTTTCTAATTTGAAATTTCTTCTTCTTTTTTTTTAATTTTTCTCTTTTGCGAATATTGATTATTTATGTAGGGAGAAAAATTCTGAGTCAGTTTAATTATTCGACCTGTAAATTTCAAAGTGTTTGAATCACTAATTACCAAGGTGCATTTTTTGTTTTTATTATATTTAAGACTTCCATCGACAGAGCTCCGATAGCCTAATGGCTAGACCGTTGGGTTCCAAGCGCGTGGCACTGGGTTCGAGTCCCGGCCGGAACGAAAATCTTCCATGTATATATTTCTCTTCTAATTTGAAGATTCTTTTTTTTTTCAATTTCTTTCTTTTGCAAATATGGATTATTTATGTACGGAAGAAAATTCTGAGTCAGTTTAATCATTCGACCTTTAGATTTCAAAGATTTTAGATCAATAATTACTAAGGTGCATTTTTTGTTTTTATTATAATTAAGACACCGATCAACAGAGATCCCATAGTATATTGGCGAGAGCGTTGGGCTTCCATGAGTGTCGCCCTGGGTTCAAATCCCAGCCGGAAAGGAAATCTTAAATGCAAATATTTTTTTCTAATTTTATAATTCTTTTTTTTTTATTTTTCCCTTTTGCGAAGTCAGTCAGTCAGTCTGACAGTCAATCAGTCAAGCACCCAGTCATTCAGTCTCAGTCAGTCAGTCCAGTCAGTCAGTCACTCAGTCAGTCAGTCAGTCACTCAGTCAGTCAGTCAAGCAGTCAGTCATTTAGTCTCAGTCAGTCAGTCATTCAGTCAGTCAGTCAGTCAGGCAGTCAGTCAGTCAGTCAGTCGGTCAGTCCTGTGCAGTCAGTTAGTCACTAAAGCAGTCAGTCAGTCTCAGTCAGTCAGTCAGTCAGTCAGTCCAGTCCAGTCTCAGTCAGTCAGTCAGTCAGTCTCGGTCAGTCAGTCAGTCAGTCATTCAGTCAGTCAGGCAGTCAGTCAGTCGGTCAGCCTTATTCAGTCAGTCTGTCAGTCAGTCAGTCAGTCAGCCTTATTCAGTCAGTCTGTCAGTCATCCTTATTCAGTCAGTCTGTCAGTCAGTCAGTCGGTCAGTCCTGTCCAGTCAGTTAGTCAGTCAAGCAGTCAGTCAGGTAGTCAAGCAGTCAGTCAGTCAGTGTGAGTCAGTCATTTAGTCATTCAGTCAGTCAGTGAAATAGCCAGTCAGAGAGTCAAGCAGTCAGTCAGTCAGTCTCAGTCAGTCAGTTAGTCAGTCAGTCAGTCAGTCAGTCAGTCAGTCCAGTCTCAGTCAGTCAGGCAGTTAGTCAGTCAGTGAGTCAGTCAGTCAGTATCAGTCAGTCAGTGAGTCAGTCTGTCAGTCAGGCAGTATCAGTCAGGCAGTAAGACTCCGCTCGACAGAACTCCGATAGCCTAATGGCTAGACCGCTGGTCTTCCAAGCGAGTGGCCTGGGTTCGAGTCCCAGCCGGAGCGAATATCTTCAATGTATATATTTCTTTTCTAATTTGAAAATTCTTTTTTTTTTCAATTTCTTTCCTTTGCAATTATTGATTATTTATGTAGGGAAGAAAATTCTGAGTCAGTTTAATTTTTCGACACGAAGATTTCAAAGTGTTTAAATAAACAATTACCAAGGTGCATTTTTTGTTTTTATTATATTTAAAACTCCCACCGACAGAGCTCCCATAGACTAATGGCTAGAGTGTTAGGTTTCCAAGCGAGTGGCCCTGGGTTCGAGTCCCAGCCTGAACGAAAATCTTCAATGTATACTTTTAGTTTCTAATTTGAAATTTCTTCTTCTTTTTTTTTTAATTTTTCTCTTTTGCGAATATTGATTATTTATGTAGGGAGAAAAATTCTGAGTCAGTTTAATTATTCGACCTGTAAATTTCAAAGTGTTTGAATCAATAATTACCAAGGTGCATTTTTTGTTTTTATTATATTTAAGACTTCCATCGACAGAGCTCCGATAGCCTAATGGCTAGACCGTTGGGTTCCAAGCGCGTGGTACTGGGTTCGAGTCCCGACCGGAAAGGAAATCTTAAATGCAAATATTTTTTTCTAATTTTATAATTCTTTTTTTTTATTTTTCCCTTTTGCGAAGTCAGTCAGTCAGTCTGACAGTCAATCAGTCAAGTACTCAGTCATTCAGTCTCAGTCAGTCAGTCCAGTCAGTCAGTCACTCAGTCAGTCAGTTAGTCCTTCAGCCAGTCAGTCAAGCAGTCAGTCATTTAGTCTCAGTCAGTCAGTCATTCAGTCAGTCAGTCAGTCAGGCAGTCAGTCAGTCAGTCGGTCAGTCCTGTGCAGTCAGTTAGTCACTAAAGCAGTCAGTCAGTCTCAGTCAGTCAGTCAATCAGTCAGTCCAGTCCAGTCTCAGTCAGTCAGTCAGTCAGTCTCGGTCAGTCAGTCAGTCAGTCAGTCATTCAGTCAGTCAGTCAGTCAGGCAGTCAGTCAGTCGGTCAGCCTTATTCAGTCAGTCTGTCAGTCAGTCAGTCAGTCAGCCTTATTCAGTCAGTCTGTCAGTCATCCTTATTCAGTCAGTCTGTCAGTCAGTCAGTCGGTCAGTCCTGTCCAGTCAGTTAGTCAGTCAAGCAGTCAGTCAGGTAGTCAAGCAGTCAGTCAGTCAGTTTCAGTCAGTCATTTAGTCATTCAGTCAGTCAGTGAAATAGCCAGT
The DNA here is from genome assembly GCF_026930045.1 of Uloborus diversus. Taxonomy (NCBI): domain Eukaryota; kingdom Metazoa; phylum Arthropoda; class Arachnida; order Araneae; family Uloboridae; genus Uloborus; species Uloborus diversus. Next base: position 36,842 of record NW_026558472.1, on the reverse strand, counting down.
CAGAGAGTCAAGCAGTCAGTCAGTCAGTCAGTCTCAGTCAGTCAGTTAGACAGTCACTCAGTCAGTCAGTCAGTCCAGTCTCAGTCAGTCAGTCAGTTAGTCAGTCAGTCTCGGTCAGTCAGTGAGTCAGTCAGTCAGTATCAGTCAGTCAGTGAGTCAGTCTGTCAGTCAGGCAGTATCAGTCAGGCAGTAAAACTCCGCTCGACAGAACTCCGATAGCCTAATGGCTAGACCGCTGGTCTTCCAAGCGAGTGGCCTGGGTTCGAGTCCCAGCCGGAGCGAATATCTTCAATGTATATATTTCTTTTCTAATTTGAAAATTCTTTTTTTTTTCAATTTCTTTCCTTTGCAATTATTGATTATTTATGTAGGGAAGAAAATTCTGAGTCAGTTTAATTTTTCGACACGACGATTTCAAAGTGTTTAAATAAACAATTACCAAGGTGCATTTTTTGTTTTTATTATATTTAAAACTCCGACCGACAGAGCTCCCATAGACTAATGGCTAGAGTGTTAGGCTTCCAAGCGAGTGGCCCTGGGTTCGAGTCCCAGCCTGAACGAAAATCTTCAATGTATACTTTTAGTTTCTAATTTGAAATTTCTTCTTCTTTTTTTTTTAATTTTTCTCTTTTGCGAATATTGATTATTTATGTAGGGAGAAAAATTCTGAGTCAGTTTAATTATTCGACTTGTAAATTTTAAAGTGTTTGAATCAATAATTACCAAGGTGCATTTTTTGTTTTTATTATATTTAAGACTTCAATCGACAGAGCTCCGATAGCCTAATGGCTAGACCGTTGGGTTCCTAGCGCGTGGTACTGGGTTCGAGTCCCGGCCGGAAAGGAAATCTTAAATGCAAATATTTTTTGCAAATAGTCAGTCAGTCGGTCAGCCTTATTCAGTCAGTCTGTCAGTCAGTCAGTCAGTCAGCCTTATTCAGTCAGTCTGTCAGTCATCCTTATTCAGTCAGTCTGTCAGTCAGTCAGTCGGTCAGTCCTGTCCAGTCAGTTAGTCAGTCAAGCAGTCAGTCAGATAGTCAAGCAGTCAGTTAGTCAGTCAAGCAGTCAGTCACGTAGTCAAGCAGTCAGTCAGTCAGTCTCGGTCAGTCAGTGAGTCAGTCAGTCAGTATCAGTCAGTCAGTGAGTCAGTCTGTCAGTCAGGCAGTAAGACTCCGCTCGACAGAACTCCGATAGCCTAATGGCTAGACCGCTGGTCTTCCAAGCGAGTGGCCTGGGTTCGAGTCCCAGCCGGAGCGAATATCTTCAATGTATATATTTCTTTTCTAATTTGAAAATTCTTTTTTTTTCAATTTCTTTCCTTTGCAATTATTGATTATTTATGTAGGGAAGAAAATTCTGAGTCAGTTTAATTTTTCGACACGAAGATTTCAAAGTGTTTAAATAAACAATTACCAAGGTGCATTTTTTGTTTTTATTATATTTAAAACTCCCACCGACAGAGCTCCCATAGACTAATGGCTAGAGTGTTAGGCTTCCAAGCGAGTGGCCCTGGGTTCGAGTCCCAGCCTGAACGAAAATCTGCAATGTATACTTTTAGTTTCTAATTTGAAATTTCTTCTTCTTTTTTTTTTTAATTTTTCTCTTTTGCGAATATTGATTATTTATGTAGGGAGAAAAATTCTGAGTCAGTTTAATTATTCGACCTGTAAATTTCAAAGTGTTTGAATCAATAATTACCAAGGTGCATTTTTTGTTTTTATTATATTTAAGACTTCCATCGACAGAGCTCCGATAGCCTAATGGCTAGACCGTTGGGTTCCAAGCGCGTGGTACTGGGTTCGAGTCCCGGCCGGAACGAAAATCTTCCATGTATATATTTCTCTTCTAATTTGAAGATTCTTTTTTTTTTCAATTTCTTTCTTTTGCAAATATGGATTATTTTTGTACGGAAGAAAATTCTGAGTCAGTTTAATCATTCGACCTTTAGATTTCAAAGATTTTAGATCAATAATTACTAAGGTGCATTTTTTGTTTTTATTATAATTAAGACACCGATCAACAGAGATCCGATAGTATATTGGCGAGAGCGTTGCGCTTCCATGAGTGTCGCCCTGGGTTCAAATCCCAGCCGGAAAGGAAATCTTAAATGCAAATATTTTTTTCTAATTTTATAATTCTTTTTTTTTTATTTTTCCCTTTTGCGAAGTCAGTCAGTCAGTCTGACAGTCAATCAGTCAAGCACTCAGTCATTCAGTCTCAGTCAGTCAGTCCAGTCAGTCAGTCACTCAGTCAGTCAGTTAGTCCTTCAGCCAGTCAGTCAAGCAGTCAGTCATTTAGTCTCAGTCAGTCAGTCATTCAGTCAGTCAGTCAGTCAGGCAGTCAGTCAGTCAGTCAGTCGGTCAGTCCTGTGCAGTCAGTTAGTCACTAAAGCAGTCAGTCAGTCTCAGTCAGTCAGTCAGTCAGTCAGTCCAGTCCAGTCTCAGTCAGTCAGTCAGTCAGTCTCGGTCAGTTAGTCAGTCAGTCATTCAGTCAGTCAGTCAGTCAGGCAGTCAGTCAGTCGGTCAGCCTTATTCAGTCAGTCTGTCAGTCAGTCAGTCAGTCAGCCTTATTCAGTCAGTCTGTCAGTCATCCTTATTCAGTCAGTCTGTCAGTCAGTCAGTCGGTCAGTCCTGTCCAGTCAGTTAGTCAGTCAAGCAGTCAGTCAGGTAGTCAAGCAGTCAGTCAGTCAGTGTCAGTCAGTCATTTAGTCATTCAGTCAGTCAGTGAAATAGCCAGTCAGAGAGTCAAGCAGTCAGTCAGTCAGTCTCAGTCAGTCAGTTAGTCAGTCAGTCAGTCAGTCAGTCAGTCAGTCCAGTCTCAGTCAGTCAGGCAGTTAGTCAGTCAATCTCGGTCAGTCAGTGAGTCAGTCAGTCAGTATCAGTCAGTCAGTGAGTCAGTCTGTCAGTCAGGCAGTATCAGTCAGGCAGTAAGACTCCGCTCGACAGAACTCCGATAGCCTAATGGCTAGACCGCTGGTCTTCCAAGCGAGTGGCCTGGGTTCGAGTCCCAGCCGGAGCGAATATCTTCAATGTATATATTTCTTTTCTAATTTGAAAATTCTTTTTTTTCAATTTCTTTCCTTTGCAATTATTGATTATTTATGTAGGGAAGAAAATTCTGAGTCAGTTTAATTTTTCGACTCGAAGATTTCAAAGTGTTTAAATAAACAATTACCAAGGTGCATTTTTTGTTTTTATTATATTTAAAACTCCCACCGACAGAGCTCCCATAGACTAATGGCTAGAGTGTTAGGCTTCCAAGCGAGTGGCCCTGGGTTCGAGTCCCAGCCTGAACGAAAATCTTCAATGTATACTTTTAGTTTCTAATTTGAAATTTCTTCTTCTTTTTTTTTTAATTTTTCTCTTTTGCGAATATTGATTATTTATGTAGGGAGAAAAATTCTGAGTCAGTTTAATTATTCGACCTGTAAATTTCAAAGTGTTTGAATCAATAATTACCAAGGTGCATTTTTTGTTTTTATTATATTTAAGACTTCCATCGACAGAGATCCGATAGCCTAATGGCTAGACCGTTGGGTTCCTAGCGCGTGGTACTGGGTTCGAGTCCCGGCCGGAAAAGAAATCTTAAATGCAAATATTTTTTTCTAATTTTATAATTCTTTTTTTTTATTTTTCCCTTTTGCGAAGTCAGTCAGTCAGTCTGACAGTCAATCAGTCAAGCACTCAGTCATTCAGTCTCAGTCAGTCAGTCCAGTCAGTCAGTCACTCAGTCAGTCAGTTAGTCCTTCAGCCAGTCAGTCAAGCAGTCAGTCATTTAGTCTCAGTCAGTCAGTCATTCAGTCAGTCAGTCAGTCAGGCAGTCAGTCAGTCAGTCAGTCGGTCAGTCCTGTGCAGTCGGTCAGTCCTGTGCAGTCAGTTAGTCACTAAAGCAGTCAGTCAGTCTCAGTCAGTCAGTCAGTCAGTCAGTCCAGTCCAGTCTCAGTCAGTCAGTCAGTCAGTCTCGGTCAGTCAGTCAGTCAGTCATTCAGTCAGTCAGTCAGTCAGGCAGTCAGTCAGTCGGTCAGCCTTATTCAGTCAGTCTATCAGTCAGTCAGTCAGTCAGCCTTATTCAGTCAGTCTGTCAGTCATCCTTATTCAGTCAGTCTGTCAGTCAGTCAGTGTCAGTCAGTCATTTAGTCATTCAGTCAGTCAGTGAAATAGCCAGTCAGAGAGTCAAGCAGTCAGTCAGTCAGTCTCAGTCAGTCAGTTAGTCAGTCAGTCAGTCAGTCAGTCAGTCCAGTCCAGTCTCAGTCAGTCAGGCAGTTAGTCAGTCAATCTCGGTCAGTCAGTGAGTCAGTCAGTCAGTATCAGTCAGTCAGTGAGTCAGTCTGTCAGTCAGGCAGTATCAGTCAGGCAGTAAGACTCCGCTCGACAGAACTCCGATAGCCTAATGGCTAGACCGCTGGTCTTCCAAGCGAGTGGCCTGGGTTCGAGTCCCAGCCGGAGCGAATATCTTCAATGTATATATTTCTTTTCTAATTTGAAAATTCTTTTTTTTTTTCAATTTCTTTCCTTTGCAATTATTGATTATTTATGTAGGGAAGAAAATTCTGAGTCAGTTTAATTTTTCGACACGAAGATTTCAAAGTGTTTAAATAAACAATTACCAAGGTGCATTTTTTGTTTTTATTATATTTAAAACTCCCACCGACAGAGCTCCCATAGACTAATGGCTAGAGTGTTAGGCTTCCAAGCGAGTGGCCATGGGTTCGAGTCCCAGCCTGAACGAAAATCTTCAATGTATACTTTTAGTTTCTAATTTGAAATTTCTTCTTCTTTTTTTCTAATTTTTCTCTTTTGCGAATATTGATTATTTATGTAGGGAGAAAAATTCTGAGTCAGTTTAATTATTCGACCTGTAAATTTCAAAGTGTTTGAATCAATAATTACCAAGGTGCATTTTTTGTTTTTATTATATTTAAGACTTCCATCGACAGAGCTCCGATAGCCTAATGGCTAGACCGTTGGGTTCCTAGCGCGTGGTACTGGGTTCGAGTCCCGGCCGGAAAAGAAATCTTAAATGCAAATATTTTTTTCTAATTTTATAATTCTTTTTTTTTATTTTTCCCTTTTGCGAAGTCAGTCAGTCAGTCTGACAGTCAATCAGTCAAGCACTCAGTCATTCAGTCTCAGTCAGTCAGTCCAGTCAGTCAGTCACTCAGTCAGTCAGTTAGTCCTTCAGCCAGTCAGTCAAGCAGTCAGTCATTTAGTCTCAGTCAGTCAGTCATTCAGTCAGTCAGTCAGTCAGGCAGTCAGTCAGTCAGTCAGTCGGTCAGTCCTGTGCAGTCGGTCAGTCCTGTGCAGTCAGTTAGTCACTAAAGCAGTCAGTCAGTCTCAGTCAGTCAGTCAGTCAGTCAGTCCAGTCCAGTCTCAGTCAGTCAGTCAGTCAGTCTCGGTCAGTCAGTCAGTCAGTCATTCAGTCAGTCAGTCAGTCAGGCAGTCAGTCAGTCGGTCAGCCTTATTCAGTCAGTCTATCAGTCAGTCAGTCAGTCAGCCTTATTCAGTCAGTCTGTCAGTCATCCTTATTCAGTCAGTCTGTCAGTCAGTCAGTGTCAGTCAGTCATTTAGTCATTCAGTCAGTCAGTGAAATAGCCAGTCAGAGAGTCAAGCAGTCAGTCAGTCAGTCTCAGTCAGTCAGTTAGTCAGTCAGTCAGTCAGTCAGTCAGTCCAGTCCAGTCTCAGTCAGTCAGGCAGTTAGTCAGTCAATCTCGGTCAGTCAGTGAGTCAGTCAGTCAGTATCAGTCAGTCAGTGAGTCAGTCTGTCAGTCAGGCAGTATCAGTCAGGCAGTAAGACTCCGCTCGACAGAACTCCGATAGCCTAATGGCTAGACCGCTGGTCTTCCAAGCGAGTGGCCTGGGTTCGAGTCCCAGCCGGAGCGAATATCTTCAATGTATATATTTCTTTTCTAATTTGAAAATTCTTTTTTTTTTTCAATTTCTTTCCTTTGCAATTATTGATTATTTATGTAGGGAAGAAAATTCTGAGTCAGTTTAATTTTTCGACACGAAGATTTCAAAGTGTTTAAATAAACAATTACCAAGGTGCATTTTTTGTTTTTATTATATTTAAAACTCCCACCGACAGAGCTCCCATAGACTAATGGCTAGAGTGTTAGGCTTCCAAGCGAGTGGCCATGGGTTCGAGTCCCAGCCTGAACGAAAATCTTCAATGTATACTTTTAGTTTCTAATTTGAAATTTCTTCTTCTTTTTTTCTAATTTTTCTCTTTTGCGAATATTGATTATTTATGTAGGGAGAAAAATTCTGAGTCAGTTTAATTATTCGACCTGTAAATTTCAAAGTGTTTGAATCAATAATTACCAAGGTGCATTTTTTGTTTTTATTATATTTAAGACTTCCATCGACAGAGCTCCGATAGCCTAATGGCTAGACCGTTGGGTTCCTAGCGCGTGGTACTGGGTTCGAGTCCCGGCCGGAAAAGAAATCTTAAATGCAAATATTTTTTTCTAATTTTATAATTCTTTTTTTTTATTTTTCCCTTTTGCGAAGTCAGTCAGTCAGTCTGACAGTCAATCAGTCAAGCACTCAGTCATTCAGTCTCAGTCAGTCAGTCCAGTCAGTCAGTCAGTCAGTTAGTCCTTCAGCCAGTCAGTCAAGCAGTCAGTCATTTAGTCTCAGTCAGTCAGTCATTCAGTCAGTCAGTCAGGCAGTCAGTCAGTCAGTCAGTCGGTCAGTCCTGTGCAGTCAGTTAGTCACTAAAGCAGTCAGTCAGTCTCAGTCAGTCAGTCAGTCAGTCAGTCCAGTCCAGTCTCAGTCAGTCAGTCAGTCAGTCTCGGTCAGTCAGTCAGTCAGTCATTCAGTCAGTCAGTCAGTCAGTCAGTCTGTCAGTCGGTCAGCCTTATTCAGTCAGTCTGTCAGTCAGTCAGTCAGTCAGCCTTATTCAGTCAGTCTGTCAGTCATCCTTATTCAGTCAGTCTGTCAGTCAGTCAGTGTCAGTCAGTCATTTAGTCATTCAGTCAGTCAGTGAAATAGCCAGTCAGAGAGTCAAGCAGTCAGTCAGTCAGTCTCAGTCAGTCAGTTAGTCAGTCAGTCAGTCAGTCAGTCAGTCAGTCCAGTCTCAGTCAGTCAGGCAGTTAGTCAGTCAATCTCGGTCAGTCAGTGAGTCAGTCAGTCAGTATCAGTCAGTCAGTGAGTCAGTCTGTCAGTCAGGCAGTATCAGTCAGGCAGTAAGACTCCGCTCGACAGAACTCCGATAGCCTAATGGCTAGACCGCTGGTCTTCCAAGCGAGTGGCCTGGGTTCGAGTCCCCGCCGGAGCGAATATCTTCAATGTATATATTTCTTTTCTAATTTGAAAATTCTTTTTTTTTTCAATTTCTTTCCTTTGCAATTATTGATTATTTATGTAGGGAAGAAAATTCTGAGTCAGTTTAATTTTTCGACACGAAGATTTCAAAGTGTTTAAATAAACAATTACCAAGGTGCATTTTTTGTTTTTATTATATTTAAAACTCCCACCGACAGAGCTCCCATAGACTAATGGCTAGAGTGTTAGGCTTCCAAGCGAGTGGCCATGGGTTCGAGTCCCAGCCTGAACGAAAATCTTCAATGTATACTTTTAGTTTCTAATTTGAAATTTCTTCTTCTTTTTTTTTAATTTTTCTCTTTTGCGAATATTGATTATTTATGTAGGGAGAAAAATTCTGAGTCAGTTTAATTATTCGACCTGTAAATTTCAAAGTGTTTGAATCAATAATTACCAAGGTGCATTTTTTGTTTTTATTATATTTAAGACTTCCATCGACAGAGCTCCGATAGCCTAATGGCTAGACCGTTGGGTTCCTAGCGCGTGCTACTGGGTTCGAGTCCCGGCCGGAAAAGAAATCTTAAATGCAAATATTTTTTTCTAATTTTATAATTCTTTTTTTTTATTTTTCCCTTTTGCGAAGTCAGTCAGTCAGTCTGACAGTCAATCAGTCAAGCACTCAGTGATTCAGTCTCAGTCAGTCAGTCCAGTCAGTCAGTCACTCAGTCAGTCAGTTAGTCCTTCAGCCAGTCAGTCAAGCAGTCAGTCATTTAGTCTCAGTCAGTCAGTCATTCAGTCAGTCAGTCAGTCAGGCAGTCAGTCAGTCAGTCAGTCAGGCAGTCAGTCAGTCAGTCAGTCGGTCAGTCCTGTGCAGTCAGTTAGTCACTAAAGCAGTCAGTCAGTCTCAGTCAGTCAGTCAGTCAGTCAGTCCAGTCCAGTCTCAGTCAGTCAGTCAGTCAGTCATTCAGTCAGTCAGTCAGTCAGGCAGTCAGTCAGTCTGTCAGCCTTATTCAGTCAGTCTGTCAGTCAGTCAGTCAGTCAGCCTTATTCAGTCAGTCTGTCAGTCATCCTTATTCAGTCAGTCTGTCAGTCAGTCAGTGTCAGTCAGTCATTTAGTCATTCAGTCAGTCAGTGAAATAGCCAGTCAGAGAGTCAAGCAGTCAGTCAGTCAGTCTCAGTCAGTCAGTTAGTCAGTCAGTCAGTCAGTCAGTCAGTCAGTCCAGTCTCAGTCAGTCAGGCAGTTAGTCAGTCAATCTCGGTCAGTCAGTGAGTCAGTCAGTCAGTATCAGTCAGTCAGTGAGTCAGTCTGTCAGTCAGGCAGTATCAGTCAGGCAGTAAGACTCCGCTCGACAGAACTCCGATAGCCTAATGGCTAGACCGCTGGTCTTCCAAGCGAGTGGCCTGGGTTCGAGTCCCCGCCGGAGCGAATATCTTCAATGTATATATTTCTTTTCTAATTTGAAAATTCTTTTTTTTTTCAATTTCTTTCCTTTGCAATTATTGATTATTTATGTAGGGAAGAAAATTCTGAGTCAGTTTAATTTTTCGACACGAAGATTTCAAAGTGTTTAAATAAACAATTACCAAGGTGCATTTTTTGTTTTTATTATATTTAAAACTCCCACCGACAGAGCTCCCATAGACTAATGGCTAGAGTGTTAGGCTTCCAAGCGAGTGGCCCTGGGTTCGAGTCCCAGCCTGAACGAAAATCTTCAATGTATACTTTTAGTTTCTAATTTGAAATTTCTTCTTCTTTTTTTTTTAATTTTTCTCTTTTGCGAATATTGATTATTTATGTAGGGAGAAAAATTCTGAGTCAGTTTAATTATTCGACCTGTAAATTTCAAAGTGCTTGAATCAATAATTACCAAGGTGCATTTTTTGTTTTTATTATATTTAAGACTTCCATCGACAGAGCTCCGATAGCCTAATGGCTAGACCGTTGGGTTCCTAGCGCGTGGTACTGGGTTCGAGTCCCGGCCGGAAAAGAAATCTTAAATGCAAATATTTTTTTCTAATTTTATAATTCTTTTTTTTTATTTTTCCCTTTTGCGAAGTCAGTCAGTCAGTCTGACAGTCAATCAGTCAAGCACTCAGTCATTCAGTCTCAGTCAGTCAGTCCAGTCAGTCAGTCACTCAGTCAGTCAGTTAGTCCTTCAGCCAGTCAGTCAAGCAGTCAGTCATTTAGTCTCAGTCAGTCAGTCATTCAGTCAGTCAGTCAGTCAGGCAGTCAGTCAGTCAGTCAGTCGGTCAGTCCTGTGCAGTCAGTTAGTCACTAAAGCAGTCAGTCAGTCTCAGTCAGTCAGTCAGTCAGTCAGTCCAGTCCAGTCTCAGTCAGTTAGTCAGTCAGTCTCGGTCAGTCAGTCAGTCAGTCATTCAGTCAGTCAGTCAGTCAGGCAGTCAGTCAGTCGGTCAGCCTTATTCAGTCAGTCTGTCAGTCAGTCAGTCAGTCAGCCTTATTCAGTCAGTCTGTCAGTCATCCTTATTCAGTCAGTCTGTCAGTCAGTCAGTGTCAGTCAGTCATTTAGTCATTCAGTCAGTCAGTGAAATAGCCAGTCAGAGAGTCAAGCAGTCAGTCAGTCAGTCTCAGTCAGTCAGTTAGTCAGTCAGTCAGTCAGTCAGTCAGTCAGTCCAGTCTCAGTCAGTCAGGCAGTTAGTCAGTCAATCTCGGTCAGTCAGTGAGTCAGTCAGTCAGTATCAGTCAGTCAGTGAGTCAGTCTGTCAGTCAGGCAGTATCAGTCAGGCAGTAAGACTCCGCTCGACAGAACTCCGATAGCCTAATGGCTAGACCGCTGGTCTTCCAAGCGAGTGGCCTGGGTTCGAGTCCCAGCCGGAGCGAATATCTTCAATGTATATATTTCTTTTCTAATTTGAAAATTCTTTTTTTTTTCAATTTCTTTCCTTTGCAATTATTGATTATTTATGTAGGGAAGAAAATTCTGAGTCAGTTTAATTTTTCGACACGAAGATTTCAAAGTGTTTAAATAAACAATTACCAAGGTGCATTTTTTGTTTTTATTATATTTAAAACTCCCACCGACAGAGCTCCCATAGACTAATGGCTAGAGTGTTAGGCTTCCAAGCGAGTGGCCATGGGTTCGAGTCCCAGCCTGAACGAAAATCTTCAATGTATACTTTTAGTTTCTAATTTGAAATTTCTTCTTCTTTTTTTTTAATTTTTCACTTTTGCGAATATTGATTATTTATGTAGGGAGAAAAATTCTGAGTCAGTTTAATTATTCGACCTGTAAATTTCAAAGTGTTTGAATCAATAATTACCAAGGTGCATTTTTTGTTTTTATTATATTTAAGACTTCCATCGACAGAGCTCCGATAGCCTAATGGCTAGACCGTTGGGTTCCTAGCGCGTGGTACTGGGTTCGAGTCCCGGCCGGAAAAGAAATCTTAAATGCAAATATTTTTTTCTAATTTTATAATTCTTTTTTTTTATTTTTCCCTTTTGCGAAGTCAGTCAGTCAGTCTGACAGTCAATCAGTCAAGCACTCAGTCATTCAGTCTCAGTCAGTCAGTCCACTCAGTCAGTCACTCAGTCAGTCAGTTAGTCCTTCAGCCAGTCAGTCAAGCAGTCAGTCATTTAGTCTCAGTCAGTCAGTCATTCAGTCAGTCAGTCAGTCAGTCAGTCAGTCAGTCGGTCAGTCCTGTGCAGTCAGTTAGTCACTAAAGCAGTCAGTCAGTCTCAGTCAGTCAGTCAGCCAGTCAGTCCAGTCCAGTCTCAGTCAGTCAGTCAGTCAGTCTCGGTCAGTCAGTCAGTCAGTCATTCAGTCAGTCAGTCAGTCAGGCAGTCAGTCAGTCGGTCAGCCTTATTCAGTCAGTCTGTCAGTCAGTCTGTCAGTCAGCCTTATTCAGTCAGTCTGTCAATCATCCTTATTCAGTCAGTCTGTCAGTCAGTCAGTGTCAGTCAGTCATTTAGTCATTCAGTCAGTCAGTGAAATAGCCAGTCAGAGAGTCAAGCAGTCAGTCAGTCAGTCTCAGTCAGTCAGTCTCAGTCAGTCAGTCAGTCAGTCAGTCAGTCAGTCCAGTCTCAGTCAGTCAGGCAGTTAGTCAGTCAGTCTCGGTCAGTCAGTGAGTCAGTCAGTCAGTATCAGTCAGTCAGTGAGTCAGTCTGTCAGTCAGGCAGTATCAGTCAGGCAGTAAGACTCCGCTCGACAGAACTCCGATAGCCTAATGGCTAGACCGCTGGTCTTCCAAGCGAGTGGCCTGGGTTCGAGTCCCAGCCGGAGCGAATATCTTCAATGTATATATTTCTTTTCTAATTTGAAAATTCTTTTTTTTTTCAATTTCTTTCCTTTGCAATTATTGATTATTTATGTAGGGAAGAAAATTCTGAGTCAGTTTAGTTTTTCGACACGAAGATTTCAAAGTGTTTAAATAAACAATTACCAAGGTGCATTTTTTGTTTTTATTATATTTAAGACTTCCATCGACAGAGCTCCGATAGCCTAATAGCTAGACCGTTGGGTTCCTAGCGCGTGGTACTGGGTTCGAGTCCCGGCCGGAAAGAAAATCTTAAATGCAAATATTTTTTTCTAATTTTATAATTCTTTTTTTTTTATTTTTCCCTTTTGCGAAGTCAGTCAGTCAGTCTGACAGTCAATCAGTCAAGCACTCAGTCATTCAGTCTCAGTCAGTCAGTCCAGTCAGTCAGTCACTCAGTCAGTCAGTTAGTCCTTCAGCCAGTCAGTCAAGCAGTCAGTCATTTAGTCTCAGTCAGTCAGTCATTCAGTCAGTCAGTCAGTCAGGCAGTCAGTCAGTCAGTCAGTCGGTCAGTCATGTGCAGTCAGTTAGTCACTAAAGCAGTCAGTCAGTCTCAGTCAGTCAGTCAGTCAGTCATTTCCAGTCCAGTCTCAGTCAGTCAGTCAGTCAGTCTCGGTCAGTCAGTCAATCAGTCATTCAGTCAGTCAGTCAGTCAGGCAGTCAGTCAGTCGGTCAGCCTTATTCAGTCAGTCTGTCAGTCAGTCAGTCAGTCAGCCTTATTCAGTCAGTCTGTCAGTCATCCTTATTCAGTCAATCTGTCAGTCAGTCAGTCGGTCAGTCCTGTCCAGTCAGTTAGTCAGTCAAGCAGTCAGTCAGGTAGTCAAGCAGTCAGTCAGTCAGTGTCAGTCAGTCATTTAGTCATTCAGTCAGTCAGTGAAAAAGCCAGTCAGAGAGTCAAGCAGTCAGTCAGTCAGTCTCAGTCAGTCAGTTAGTCAGTCAGTCAGTCAGTCAGTCAGTCAGTCCAGTCTCAGTCAGTCAGGCAGTTAGTCAGTCAGTGAGTCAGTCAGTCAGTATCAGTCAGTCAGTGAGTCAGTCTGTCAGTCAGGCAGTATCAGTCAGGCAGTAAGACTCCGCTCGACAGAACTCCGATAGCCTAATGGCTAGACCGCTGGTCTTCCAAGCGAGTGGCCTGGGTTCGAGTCCCAGCCGGAGCGAATATCTTCAATGTATATATTTCTCTTCTAATTTGAAGATTCTTTTTTTTTCAATTTCTTTCTTTTGCAAATATGGATTATTTATGTACGGAAGAAAATTCTGAGTCAGTTTAATCATTCGACCTTTAGATTTCAAAGATTTTAGATCAATAATTACTAAGGTGCATTTTTTGTTTTTATTATAATTAAGACACCGATCAACAGAGATCCGATAGTATATTGGCGAGAGCGTTGGGCTTCCATGAGTGTCGTCCTGGGTTCAAATCCCAGCCGGAAAGGAAATCTTAAATGCAAATATTTTTTTCTAATTTTATAATTCTTTTTTTTTTTATTTTTCCCTTTTGCGAAGTCAGTCAGTCAGTCTGACAGTCAATCAGTCAAGCACTCAGTCATTCAGTCTCAGTCAGTCAGTCCAGTCAGTCAGTCACTCAGTCAGTCAGTTAGTCCTTCAGCCAGTCAGTCAAGCAGTCAGTCATTTAGTCTCAGTCAGTCAGTCATTCAGTCAGTCAGTCAGTCAGGCAGTCAGTCAGTCAGTCAGTCGGTCAGTCCTGTGCCGTCAGTTAGTCACTAAAGCAGTCAGTCAGTCTCAGTCAGTCAGTCAGTCAGTCAGTCCAGTCCAGTCTCAGTCAGTCAGTCAGTCAGTCTCGGTCAGTCAGTCAGTCAGTCATTCAGTCAGTCAGTCAGTCAGGCAGTCAGTCAGTCGGTCAGCCTTATTCAGTCAGTCTGTCAGTCAGTCAGTCAGTCAGCCTTATTCAGTCAGTCTGTCAGTCATCCTTATTCAGTCAGTCTGTCAGTCAGTCAGTCGGTCAGTCCTGTCCAGTCAGTTAGTCAGTCAAGCAGTCAGTCAGGTAGTCAAGCAGTCAGTCAGTCAGTGTCAGTCAGTCATTTAGTCATTCAGTCAGTCAGTGAAATAGCCAGTCAGAGAGCCAAGCAGTCAGTCAGTCAGTCTCAGTCAGTCAGTTAGTCAGTCAGTCAGTCAGTCAGTCAGTCAGTCCAGTCTCAGTCAGTCAGGCAGTTAGTCAGTCAGTCTCGGTCAGTCAGTGAGTCAGTCAGTCAGTATCAGTCAGTCAGTGAGTCGGTCTGTCAGTCAGGCAGTATCAGTCAGGCAGTAAGACTCCGCTCGACAGAACTCCGATAGCCTAATGGCTAGACCGCTGGTCTTCCAAGCGAGTGGCCTGGGTTCGAGTCCCAGCCGGAGCGAATATCTTCAATGTATATATTTCTTTTCTAATTTGAAAATTCTTTTTTTTTTCAATTTTTTTCCTTTGCAATTATTGATTATTTATGTAGGGAAGAAAATTCTGAGTCAGTTTAATTATTCGACCTGTAAATTTCAAAGTGTTTGAATCAATAATTACCAAGGTGCATTTTTTGTTTTTATTATATTTAAGACTTCCATCGACAGAGCTCCGATAGCCTAATGGCTAGACCGTTGGGTTCCTAGCGCGTGGTACTGGGTTCGAGTCCCGGCCGAAAAGGAAATCTTAAATGCAAATATTTTTTTCTAATTTTATAATTCTTTTTCTTTATTTTTCCCTTTTGCGAAGTCAGTCAGTCAGTCTGACAGTCAATCAGTCAGTCACTCAGTCAGTCAGTTAGTCCTTCAGCCAGTCAGTCAAGCAGTCAGTCATTTAGTCTCAGTCAGTCAGTCATTCAGTCAGTCAGTCAGTCAGGCAGTCAGTCAGTCAGTCAGTCGGTCAGTCCTGTGCAGTCAGTTAGTCACTAAAGCAGTCAGTCAGTCTCAGTCAGTCAGTCAGTCAGTCAGTCCAGTCCAGTCTCAGTCAGTCAGTCAGTCCAGTCCAGTCTCAGTCAGTCAGTCAGTCAGTCTCGGTCAGTCAGTCAGTCAGTCATTCAGTCAGTCAGTCAGTCAGGCAGTCAGTCAGTCGGTCAGCCTTATTCAGTCAGTCTGTCAGTCAGTCAGTCAGTCAGCCTTATTCAATCAGTCTGTCAGTCATCCTTATTCAGTCAGTCTGTCAGTCAGTCAGTCGGTCAGTCCTGTCCAGTCAGTTAGTCAGTCAAGCAGTCAGTCAGGTAGTCAAGCAGTCAGTCAGTCAGTGTCAGTCAGTCATTTAGTCATTCAGTCAGTCAGTGAAATAGCCAGTCAGAGAGTCAAGCAGTCAGTCAGTCAGTCTCAGTCAGTCAGTTAGTCAGTCAGTCAGTCAGTCAGTCAGTCCAGTCTCAGTCAGTCAGGCAGTTAGTCAGTCAGTCTCGGTCAGTCAGTGAGTCAGTCAGTCAGTATCAGTCAGTCAGTGAGTCAGTCTGTCAGTTAGGCAGTATCAGTCAGGCAGTAAGACTCCGCTCGACAGAACTCCGATAGCCTAATGGCTAGACCGCTGGTCTTCCAAGCGAGTGGCCTGGGTTCGAGTCTAAGCCGGAGCGAATATCTTCAATGTATATATTTCTTTTCTAATTTGAAAATTCTTTTTTTTTTTTCAATTTCTTTCCTTTGCAATTATTGATTATTTATGTAGGGAAGAAAATTCTGAGTCAGTTTAATTTTTCGACACGAAGATTTCAAAGTGTTTAAATAAACAATTACCAAGGTGCATTTTTTGTTTTTATTATATTTAAAACTCCCACCGACAGAGCTCCCATAGACTAATGGCTAGAGTGTTAGGCTTCCAAGCGAGTGGCCCTGGGTTCGAGTCCCAGCCTGAACGAAAATCTTCAATGTATACTTTTAGTTTCTAATTTGAAATTTCTTCTTCTTTTTTTTTTAATTTTTCTCTTTTGCGAATATTGATTATTTATGTAGGGAGAAACATTCTGAGTCAGTTTAATTATTCGACCTGTAAATTTCAAAGTGTTTGAATCAATAATTACCAAGGTGCATTTTTTGTTTTTATTATATTTAAGACTTCCATCGACAGAGCTCCGATAGCCTAATGGCTAGACCGTTGGGTTCCTAGCGCGTGGTACTGCGTTCGAGTCCCGGCCGGAAAGGAAATCTTAAATGCAAATATTTTTTTCTAATTTTATAATTCTTTTTTTTTTATTTTTCCCTTTTGCGAAGTCAGTCAGTCAGTCTGACAGTCAATCAGTCAAGCACTCAGTCATTCAGTCTCAGTCAGTCAGTCCAGTCAGTCAGTCACTCAGTCAGTCAGTTAGTCCTTCAGCCAGTCAGTCAAGCAGTCAGTCATTTAGTCTCAGTCAGTCAGTCATTCAGTCAGTCAGTCAGTCAGTCAGTCCAGTCCAGTCTCAGTCAGTCAGTCAGTCAGTCTCGGTCAGTCAGTCAGTCAGTCATTCAGTCAGTCAGTCAGTCAGTCGGTCAGCCTTATTCAGTCAGTCTGTCAGTCAGTCAGTCAGTCAGCCTTATTCAGTCAGTCTGTCAGTCATCCTTATTCAGTCAGTCTGTCAGTCAGAAGGTCGGTCAGTCCTGTCCAGTCAGTTAGTCAGTCAAGCAGTCAGTCAGGTAGTCAAGCAGTCAGTCAGTCAGTGTCAGTCAGTCATTTAGTCATTCAGTCAGTCAGTGAAATAGCCAGTCAGAGAGTCAAGCAGTCAGTCAGTCAGTCTCAGTCAGTCAGTTAGTCAGTCAGTCAGTCAGTCAGTCAGTCCAGTCTCAGTCAGTCAGGCAGTTAGTCAGTCAGTCTCGGTCAGTCAGTGAGTCAGTCAGTCAGTATCAGTCAGTCAGTGAGTCAGTCTGTCAGTCAGGCAGTATCAGTCAGGCAGTAAGACTCCGCTCGACAGAACTCTGATAGCCTGATGGCTAGACCGCTGGTTTTCCAAGCGAGTGACCTGGGTTCGAGTCCCAGCTGGAGCGAATATCTTCAATGTATATATTTCTTTTCTAATTTGAAAATTCTTTTTTTTTCAATTTCTTTCCTTTGCAATTATTGATTATTTATGTAGGGAAGAAAATTCTGAGTCAGTTTAATTTTTCGACACAAAGATTTCAAAGTGTTTAAATAAACAATTACCAAGGTGCATTTTTTGTTTTATTATATTTAAAACTCCCACCGACAGAGCTCCCATAGACTAATGGCTAGAGTGTTAGGCTTCCAAGCGAGTGGCCCTGGGTTCGAGTCCCAGCCTGAACGAAAATCTTCAATTTATAATTTTAGTTTCTAATTTGAAATTTCTTCTTCTTTTTTTTTAATTTTTCTCTTTTGCGAATATTGATTATTTATGTAGGGAGAAAAATTCTGAGTCAGTTTAATTATTCGACCTGTAAATTTCAAAGTGTTTGAATCAATAATTACCAAGGTGCATTTTTTGTTTTTATTATATTTAAGACTTCCATCGACAGAGCTCCGATAGCCTAATGGCTAGACCGTTGGGTTCCTAGCGCGTGGTACTGGGTTCGAGTCCCCGCCGGAAAGGAAATCTTAAATGCAAATATTTTTTCTAATTTTATAATTCTTTTTTTTTTATTTTTCCCTTTTGCGAAGTCAGTCAGTCAGTCTGACAGTCAATCAGTCAAGCACTCAGTCATTCAGTCTCAGTCAGTCAGTCCAGTCAGTCAGTCACTCAGTCAGTCACTTAGTCCTTCAGCCAGTCAGTCAAGCAGTCAGTCATTTAGTCTCAGTCAGTCAGTCATTCAGTCAGTCAGTCAGTCAGTCAGTCCAGTCCAGTCTCAGTCAATCAGTCAGTCAGTCTCGGTCAGTCAGTCAGTCAGTCATTCAGTCAGTCAGTCAGTCAGTCGGTCAGCCTTATTCAGTCAGTCTGTCAGTCAGTCAGTCAGTCAGCCTTATTCAGTCAGTCTGTCAGTCATCCTTATTCAGTCAGTCTGTCAGTCAGAAGGTCGGTCAGTCCTGTCCAGTCAGTTAGTCAGTCAAGCAGTCAGTCAGGTAGTCAAGCAGTCAGTCAGTCAGTGTCAGTCAGTCATTTAGTCATTCAGTCAGTCAGTGAAATAGCCAGTCAGAGAGTCAAGCAGTCAGTCAGTCAGTCAGTCAGTCAGTCAGTCAGTCAGTCCAGTCTCAGTCAGTCAGCCAGTTAGTCAGTCAGTCTCGGTCAGTCAGTGAGTCAGTCAGTCAGTATCAGTCAGTCAGTGAGTCAGTCTGTCAGTCAGGCAGTATCAGTCAGGCAGTAAGACTCCGCTCGACAGAACTCTGATAGCCTAATGGCTAGACAGCTGGTTTTCCAAGCGAGTGACCTGGGTTCGAGTCCCAGCTTTAGCGAATATCTTCAATGTATATATTTCTTTTCTAATTTGAAAATTCTTTTTTTTTTCAATTTCTTTCCTTTGCAATTATTGATTATTTATGTAGGGAAGAAAATTCTGAGTCAGTTTAATTTTTCGACACGAAGATTTCAAAGTGTTTAAATAAACAATTACCAAGGTGCATTTTTTGTTTTATTATATTTAAAACTCCCACCGACAGAGCTCCCATATACTAATGGCTAGAGTGTTAGGCTTCCAAGCGAGTGGCCCTGGGTTCGAGTCCCAGCCTGAACGAAAATCTTCAACGTATACTTTTAGTTTCTAATTTGAAATTTCTTCTTCTTTTTTTTTAATTTTTCTCTTTTGCGAATATTGATTATTTATGTAGGGAGAAAAATTCTGAGTAAGTTTAATTATTCGACCTGTAAATTTCAAAGTGTTTGAATCAATAATTACCAAGGTGCATTTTTTGTTTTTATTATATTTAAGACTTCCATCGACAGAGCTCCGATAGCCTAATGGCTAGACCGTTGGGTTCCTAGCGCGTGGTACTGGGTTCGAGTCCCGGCCGGAACGAAAATCTTCCATGTATATATTTCTCTTCTAATTTGAAGATTCTTTTTTTTTCAATTTCTTTCTTTTGCAAATATGGATTATTTATGTACGGAAGAAAATTCTGAGTCAGTTTAATCATTCGACCTTTAGATTTCAAAGATTTTAGATCAATAATTACTAAGGTGCATTTTTTGTTTTTATTATAATTAAGACACCGACCAACAGAGATCCGATAGTATATTGGCGAGAGCGTTGGGCTTCCATGAGTGTCGCCCTGGGTTCAAATCCCAGCCGGAAAGGAAATCTTAAATGCAAATATTTTTTTCTAATTTTATAATTCTTTTTTTTATTTTTCCCTTTTGCGAAGTCAGTCAGTCAGTCTGACAGTCAATCAGTCAAGCACTCAGTCATTCAGTCTCAGTCAGTCAGTCCAGTCAGTCAGTCACTCAGTCAGTCAGTTAGTCCTTCAGCCAGTCAGTCAAGCAGTCAGTCATTTAGTCTCAGTCAGTCAGTCATTCAGTCAGTCAGTCAGTCAGGCAGTCCGTCAGTCAGTCAGTCGGTCAGTCGTGTGCAGTCAGTTAGTCACTAAAGCAGTCAGTCAGTCTCAGTCAGTCAGTCAGTCAGTCAGTCAGTCCAGTCCAGTCTCAGTCAGTCAGTCAGTCAGTCTCGGTCAGTCAGTCAGTCAGTCATTCAGTCAGTCAGTCAGTCAGGCAGTCAGTCAGTCGGTCAGCCTTATTCAGTCAGTCTGTCAGTCAGTCAGTCAGTCAGCCTTATTCAGTCAGTCTGTCAGTCATCCTTATTCAGTCAGTCTGTCAGTCAGTCAGTCGGTCAGTCCTGTCCAGTCAGTTAGTCAGTCAAGCAGTCAGTCAGGTAGTCAAGCAGTCAGTCAGTCAGTGTCAGTCAGTCATTTAGTCATTCAGTCAGTCAGTGAAATAGCCAGTCAGTCAGTCAGTCTCAGTCAGTCAGTTAGTCATTTAGTCAGTCAGTCAGTCCAGTCTCAGTCAGTCAGGCAGTTAGTCAGTCAGTCTCGGTCAGTCAGTGAGTCAGTCAGTCAGTATCAGTCAGTCAGGGAGTCAGTCTGTCAGTCAGGCAGTATCAGTCAGGCAGTAAGACTCCGCTCGACAGAACTCCGATAGCCTAATGGCTAGACCGCTGGTCTTCCAAGCGAGTGGCCTGGGTTCGAGTCCCAGCCGGAGCGAATATCTTCAATGTATATATTTCTTTTCTAATTTGAAAATTCTTTTTTTTTTCAATTTCTTTCCTTTGCAATTATTGATTATTTATGTAGGGAAGAAAATTCTGAGTCAGTTTAATTTTTCGACACGAAGATTTCAAAGTGTTTAAATAAACAATTACCAAGGTGCATTTTTTGTTTTTATTATATTTAAAACTCCCACCGACAGAGCTCCCATAGACTAGAGTGTTAGGCTTCCAAGCGAGTGGCCCTGGGTTCGAGTCCCAGCCTGAACGAAAATCTTCAATGTATACTTTTAGTTTCTAATTTGAAATTTCTTCTTCTTTTTTTTTAAATTTTTCTCTTTTGCGAATATTGATTATTTATGTAGGGAGAAAAATTCTGAGTCAGTTTAATTATTCGACCTGTAAATTTCAAAGTGTTTGAATCAATAATTACCAAGGTGCATTTTTTGTTTTTATTATATTTATGACTTCCATCGACAGAGCTCCGATAGCCTAATGGCTAGACCGTTGGGTTCCTAGCGCGTGGTACTGGGTTCGAGTCCCGGCCGGAAAGGAAATCTTGAATGCAAATATTTTTTTCTAATTTTATAATTCTTTTTTTTTTATTTTTCCCTTTTGCGAAGTCAGTCAGTCAGTCTGACAGTCAATCAGTCAAGCACTCAGTCATTCAGTCTCAGTCAGTCAGTCCAGTCAGTCAGTCACTCAGTCAGTCAGTTAGTCCTTCAGCCAGTCAGTCAAGTAGTCAGTCATTTAGTCTCAGTCAGTCAGTCATTCAGTCAGTCAGTCAGTCAGGCAGTCAGTCAGTCAGTCAGTCGGTCAGTCCTGTGCAGTCAGTTAGTCACTAAAGCAGTCAGTCAGTCTCAGTCAGTCAGTCAGTCGGTCAGTCCTGTCCAGTCAGTTAGTCAGTCAAGCAGTCAGTCAGGTAGTCAAGCAGTCAGTCAGTCAGTGTCAGTCAGTCATTTAGTCATTCAGTCAGTCAGTGAAATAGCCAGTCAGAGAGTCAAGCAGTCAGTCAGTCAGTCTCAGTCAGTCAGTTAGTCAGTCAGTCAGTCAGTCAGTCAGTCAGTCCAGTCTCAGTCAGTCAGGCAGTTAGTCAGTCAGTCTCGGTCAGTCAGTGAGTCAGTCAGTCAGTATCAGTCAGTCAGTGAGTCAGTCTGTCAGTCAGGCAGTATCAGTCAGGCAGTAAGACTCCGCTCGACAGAACTCCGATAGCCTAATGGCTAGACCGATGGTCTTCCAAGCGAGTGGCCTGGGTTCGAGTCCCAGCCGGAGCGAATATCTTCAATGTATATATTTCTTTTCTAATTTGAAAATTCTTTTTTTTTTCAATTTCTTTCCTTTGCAATTATTGATTATTTATGTAGGGAAGAAAATTCTGAGTCAGTTTAATTTTTCGACACGAAGATTTCAAAGTGTTTAAATAAACAATTACCAAGGTGCATTTTTTGTTTTTATTATATTTAAAACGCCCACCGACAGAGCTCCGATAGCCTAATGGCTAGAGTGTTAGGCTTCCAAGCGAGTGGCCCTGGGTTCGAGTCCCGGCCGGAACGAAAATCTTCCATGTATATATTTCTCTTCTAATTTGAAGATTCTTTTTTTTTCAATTTCTTTCTTTTGCAAATATGGATTATTTATGTACGGAAGAAAATTCTGAGTCAGTTTAATCATTCGACCTTTAGATTTCAAAGATTTTAGATCAATAATTACTAAGGTGCATTTTTTGTTTTTATTATAATTAAGACACCGACCAACAGAGATCCGATAGTATATTGGCGAGGGCGTTGGGCTTCCATGAGTGTCGCCCTGGGTTCAAATCCCAGCCGGAAAGGAAATCTTAAATGCAAATATTTTTTTCTAATTTTATAATTCTTTTTTTTTATTTTTCCCTTTTGCGAAGTCAGTCAGTCAGTCTGACAGTCAATCAGTCAAGCACTCAGTCATTCAGTCTCAGTCAGTCAGTCCAGTCAGTCAGTCACTCAGTCAGTCAGTTAGTCCTTCAGCCAGTCAGTCAAGCAGTCAGTCATTTAGTCTCAGTCAGTCAGTCATTCAGTCAGTCAGTCAGTCAGGCAGTCAGTCAGTCAGTCAGTCGGTCAGTCCTGTGCAGTCAGTTAGTCACTAAAGCAGTCAGTCAGTCTCAGTCAGTCAGTCAGTCAGTCAGTCCAGTCCAGTCTCAGTCAGTCAGTCAGTCAGTCTCGGTCAGTCAGTCAGTCAGTCATTCATTCAGTCAGTCAGTCAGGCAGTCAGTCAGTCGGTCAGCCTTATTCAGTCAGTCAGTCAGTCAGCCTTATTCAGTCAGTCTGTCAGTCATCCTTATTCAGTCAGTCTGTCAGTCAGTCAGTCGGTCAGTCCTGTCCAGTCAGTTAGTCAGTCAAGCAGTCAGTCAGGTAGTCAAGCAGTCAGTCAGTCAGTGTCAGTCAGTCATTTAGTCATTCAGTCAGTCAGTGAAATAGCCAGTCAGAGAGTCAAGCAGTCAGTCAGTCAGTCTCAGTCAGTCAGTTAGTCAGTCAGTCAGTCAGTCAGTCCAGTCTCAGTCAGTCAGGCAGTTAGTCAGTCAGTCTCGGTCAGTCAGTGAGTCAGTCAGTCAGTATCAGTCAGTCAGTGAGTCAGTCTGTCAGTCAGGCAGTATCAGTCAGGCAGTAAGACTCCGCTCGACATAACTCCGATAGCCTAATGGCTAGACCGCTGGTCTTCCAAGCGAGTGGCCTGGGTTCGAGTCCCAGCCGGAGCGAATATCTTCAATGTATATATTTCTTTTCTAATTTGAAAATTCTTTTTTTTTTCAATTTCTTTCCTTTGCAATTATTGATTATTTATGTAGGGAAGAAAATTCTGAGTCAGTTTAATTTTTTGACACGAAGATTTCAAAGTGTTTAAATAAACAATTACCAAGGTGCATTTTTTGTTTTTATTATATTTAAAACTCCCACCGACAGAGCTCCCATAGACTAATGGCTAGAGTGTTAGGCTTCCAAGCGAGTGGCCCTGGGTTCGAGTCCCAGCCTGAACGAAAATCTTCAATGTATACTTTTAGTTTCTAATTTGAAATTTCTTCTTCTTTTTTTTTTAATTTTTCTCTTTTGCGAATATTGATTATTTATGTAGGGAGAAACATTCTGAGTCAGTTTAATTATTCGACCTGTAAATTTCAAAGTGTTTGAACCAATAATTACCAAGGTGCATTTTTTGTTTTTATTATATTTAAGACTTCCATCGACAGAGCTCCGATAGCCTAATGGCTAGACCGTTGGGTTCCTAGCGCGTGGTACTGGGTTCGAGGCCCGGCCGGAAAGGAAATCTTAAATGCAAATATTTTTTTCTAATGTTATAATTCTTTTTTTTTTATTTTTCCCTTTTGCGAAGTCAGTCAATCAGTCTGACAGTCAATCAGTCAAGCACTCAGTCATTCAGTCTCAGTCAGTCAGTCCAGTCAGTCAGTCACTCAGTCAGTCAGTTAGTCCTTCAGCCAGTCAGTCAAGCAGTCAGTCATTTAGTCTCAGTCAGTCAGTCATTCAGTCAGTCAGTCAGTCAGGCAGTCAGTCAGTCAGTCAGTCGGTCAGTCCTGTGCAGTCAGTTAGTCACTAAAGCAGTCAGTCAGTCAGTCGGTCAGTCCTGTGCAGTCAGTTAGTCACTAAAGCAGTCAGTCAGTCTCAGTCAGTCAGTCAGTCAGTCAGTCAGTCCAGTCCAGTCTCAGTCAGTCAGTCAGTCAGTCTCGGTCAGTCAGTCAGTCAGTCATTCAGTCAGTCAGTCAGTCAGGCAGTCAGTCAGTCGGTCAGCCTTATTCAGTCAGTCTGTCAGTCAGTCAGTCAGTCAGCCTTATTCAGTCAGTCTGTCAGTCATCCTTATTCAGTCAGTCTGTCAGTCAGTCAGTCGGTCAGTCCTGTCCAGTCAGTTAGTCAGTCAAGCAGTCAGTCAGGTAGTCAAGCAGTCAGTCAGTCAGTGTCAGTCAGTCATTTAGTCATTCAGTCAGTCAGTGAAATAGCCAGTCAGAGAGTCAAGCAGTCAGTCAGTCAGTCTCAGTCAGTCAGTTAGTCAGTCAGTCAGTCAGTCAGTCAGTCAGTCAGTCCAGTCTCAGTCAGTCAGGCAGTTAGTCAGTCAGTCTCGGTCAGTCAGTGAGTCAGTCAGTCAGTATCAGTCAGTCAGTGAGTCAGTCTGTCAGTCAGGCAGTATCAGTCAGGCAGTAAGACTCCGCTCGACAGAACTCCGATAGCCTAATGGCTAGACCGCTGGTCTTCCAAGCGAGTGGCCTGGGTTCGAGTCCCAGCCGGAGCGAATATCTTCAATGTATATATTTCTTTTCTAATTTGAAAATTCTTTTTTTTTTCAATTTCTTTCCTTTGCAATTATTGATTATTTATGTAGGGAAGAAAATTCTGAGTCAGTTTAATTTTCGACACGCAGATTTCAAAGTGTTTAAATAAACAATTACCAAGGTGCATTTTTTGTTTTTATTATATTTAAAACTCCCACTGACAGAGCTCCCATAGACTAATGGCTAGAGTGTTAGGCTTCCACGCGAGTGGCCCTGGGTTCGAGTCCCAGCCTGAACGAAAATCTTCAATGTATACTTTTAGTTTCTAATTTGAAATTTCTTCTTCTTTTTTTTTTAATTTTTCTCTTTTGCGAATATTGATTATTTATGTAGGGAGAAAAATTCTGAGTCAGTTTAATTATTCGACCTGTAAATTTCAAAGTGTTTGAATCAATAATTACCAAGGTGCATTTTTTGTTTTTATTATATTTAAGACTTCCATCGACAGAGCTCCGATAGCCTAATGGCTAGACCGTTGGGTTCCTAGCGCGTGGTACTGGGTTCGAGTCCCGGCCGGAAAGGAAATCTTAAATGCAAATATTTTTTTCTAATTTTATAATTCTTTTTTTTTATTTTTCCCTTTTGCGAAGTCAGTCAGTCAGTTTGACAGTCAATCAGTCAAGCACTCAGTCATTCAGTCTCAGTCAGTCAGGCAGTCAGTCAGTCACTCAGTCAGTCAGTTAGTCCTTCAGCCAGTCAGTCAAGCACTCAGTCATTTAGTCTCAGTCAGTCAGTCATTCAGTCAGTCAGTCAGTCAGGCAGTCAGTCAGTCAGTCAGTCGGTCAGTCCTGTGCAGTCAGTTAGTCACTAAAGCAGTCAGTCAGTCAGTCGGTCAGTCCTGTGCAGTCAGTTAGTCACTAAAGCAGTCAGTCAGTCTCAGTCAGTCAGTCAGTCAGTCAGTCCAGTCCAGTCTCAGTCAGTCAGTCAGTCAGTCTCGGTCAGTCAGTCAGTCAGTCATTCAGTCAGTCAGTCAGTCAGGCAGTCAGTCAGTCGGTCAGCCTTATTCAGTCAGTCTGTCAGTCAGTCAGTCAGTCAGCCTTATTCAGTCAGTCTGTCAGTCATCCTTATTCAGTCAGTCTGTCAGTCAGTCAGTCGGTCAGTCCTGTCCAGTCAGTTAGTCAGTCAAGCAGTCAGTCAGGTAGTCAAGCAGTCAGTCAGTCAGTGTCAGTCAGTCATTTAGTCATTCAGTCAGTCAGTGAAATAGCCAGTCAGAGAGTCAAGCAGTCAGTCAGTCAGTCTCAGTCAGTCAGTTAGTCAGTCAGTCAGTCAGTCAGTCAGTCAGTCCAGTCTCAGTCAGTCAGGCAGTTAGTCAGTCAGTCTCGGTCAGTCAGTGAGTCAGTCAGTCAGTATCAGTCAGTCAGTGAGTCAGTCTGTCAGTCAGGCAGTATCAGTCAGGCAGTAAGACTCCGCTCGACAGAACTCCGATAGCCTAATGGCTAGACCGCTGGTCTTCCAAGCGAGTGGCCTGGGTTCGAGTCCCAGCCGGAGCGAATATCTTCAATGTATATATTTCTTTTCTAGTTTGAAAATTCTTTTTTTTTTTCAATTTCTTTCCTTTGCAATTATTGATTATTTATGTAGGGAAGAAAATTCTGAGTCAGTTTAATTTTTCGACACGCAGATTTCAAAGTGTTTAAATAAACAATTACCAAGGTGCATTTTTTGTTTTTATTATATTTGAAACTCCCACCGACAGAGCTCCCATAGACTAATGGCTAGAGTGTTAGGCTTCCAAGCGAGTGGCCCTGGGTTCGAGTCCCAGCCTGAACGAAAATCTTCAATGTATACTTTTAGTTTCTAATTTGAAATTTCTTCTTCTTTTTTTTTTAATTTTTCTCTTTTGCGAATATTGATTATTTATGTAGGGAGAAAAATTCTGAGTCAGTTTAATTATTCGACCTGTAAATTTCAAAGTGTTTGAATCAATAATTACCAAGGTGCATTTTTTGTTTTTATTATATTTAAGACTTCCATCGACAGAGCTCCGATAGCCTAATGGCTAGACCGTTGGGTTCCTAGCGCGTGGTACTGGGTTCGAGTCCCGGCCGGAAAGGAAATCTTAAATGCAAATATTTTTTTCTAATTTTATAATTCTTTTTTTTTTATTTTTCCCTTTTGCGAAGTCAGTCAGTCCAGTCAGTCAGTCACTCAGTCAGTCAGTTAGTCCTTCAGCCAGTCAGTCAAGCAGTCAGTCATTTAGTCTCAGTCAGTCAGTCATTCAGTCAGTCAGTCAGTCAGGCAGTCAGTCAGTCGGTCAGTCGGTCAGTCCTGTGCAGTCAGTTAGTCACTAAAGCAGTCAGTCAGTCTCAGTCAGTCAGTCAGTCAGTCAGTCCAGTCCAGTCTCAGTCAGTCAGTCAGTCAGTCTCGGTCAGTCAGTCAGTCAGTCAGTCCAGTCCAGTCTCAGTCAGTCAGTCAGTCAGTCTCGGTCAGTCAGTCAGTCAGTCATTCAGTCAGTCAGGCAGTCAGTCAGTCGGTCAGCCTTATTCAGTCAGTCTGTCAGTCAGTCAGTCAGTCAGCCTTATTCAGTCAGTCTGTCAGTCATCCTTATTCGTCAGTCTGTCAGTCAGTCAGTCGGTCAGTCATGTCCAGTCAGTTAGTCAGTCAAGCAGTCAGTCAGGTAGTCAAGCAGTCAGTCAGTCAGTGTCAGTCAGTCATTTAGTCATTCAGTCAGTCAGTGAAATAGCCAGTCAGAGAGTCAAGCAGTCAGTCAGTCAGTCTCAGTCAGTCAGTTAGTCAGTCAGTCAGTCAGTCAGTCAGTCAGTCCAGTCTCAGTCAGTCAGGCAGTTAGTCAGTCAGTCTCGGTCAGTCAGTGAGTCAGTCAGTCAGTATCAGTCAGTCAGTGAGTCAGTCTGTCAGTCAGGCAGTATCAGTCAGGCAGTAAGACTCCGCTCGACAGAACTCCGATAGCCTAATGGCTAGACCGCTGGTCTTCCAAGCGAGTGGCCTGGGTTCGAGTCCCAGCCGGAGCGAATATCTTCAATGTATGTATTTCTTTTCTAATTTGAAAATTCTTTTTTTTTTCAATTTCTTTCCTTTGCAATTATTAATTATTTATGTAGGGAAGAAAATTCTGAGTCAGTTTAATTTTTCGACACGAAGATTTCAAAGTGTTTAAATAAACAATTACCAAGGTGCATTTTTTGTTTTTATTATATTTAAAACTCCCACCGACAGAGCTCCCATAGACTAATGGCTAGAGTGTTAGGCTTCCAAGCGAGTGGCCCTGGGTTCAAGTCCCAGTCTGAACGAAAATCTTCAATGTATACTTTTAGTTTCTAATTTGAAATTTCTTCTTCTTTTTTTTTAATTTTTCTCTTTTGCGAATATTGATTATTTATGTAGGGAGAAAAATTCTGAGTCAGTTTAATTATTCGACCTGTAAATTTCAAAGTGTTTGAATCAATAATTACCAAGGTGCATTTTTTGTTTTTATTATATTTATGACTTCCATCGACAGAGCTCCGATAGCCTAATGGCTAGACCGTTGGGTTCCTAGCGCGTGGTACTGGGTTCGAGTCCCGGCCGGAAAGGAAATCTTGAATGCAAATATTTTTTTCTAATTTTATAATTCTTTTTTTTTTATTTTTCCCTTTTGCGAAGTCAGTCAGTCAGTCTGACAGTCAATCAGTCAAGCACTCAGTCATTCAGTCTCAGTCAGTCAGTCCAGTCAGTCAGTCACTCAGTCAGTCAGTTAGTCCTTCAGCCAGTCAGTCAAGTAGTCAGTCATTTAGTCTCAGTCATTCAGTCATTCAGTCAGTCAGTCAGTCAGGCAGTCAGTCAGTCAGTCAGTCGGTCAGTCCTGTGCAGTCAGTTAGTCACTAAAGCAGTCAGTCAGTCTCAGTCAGTCAGTCAGTCAGTCAGTCCAGTCCAGTCTCAGTCAGTCAGTCAGTCAGTCTCGGTCAGTCAGTCAGTCAGTCATTCAGTCAGTCAGTCAGTCAGGCAGTCAGTCAGTCGGTCAGCCTTATTCAGTCAGTCTGTCAGTCAGTCAGTCAGTCAGCCTTATTCAGTCAGTCTGTCAGTCATCCTTATTCAGTCAGTCTGTCAGTCAGTCAGTCGGTCAGTCCTGTCCAGTCAGTTAGTCAGTCAAGCAGTCAGTCAGGTAGTCAAGCAGTCAGTCAGTCAGTGTCAGTCAGTCATTTAGTCATTCAGTCAGTCAGTGAAATAGCCAGTCAGAGAGTCAAGCAGTCAGTCAGTCAGTCTCAGTCAGTCAGTTAGTCAGTCAGTCAGTCAGTCAGTCAGTCAGTCCAGTCTCAGTCAGTCAGGCAGTTAGTCAGTCAGTCTCGGTCAGTCAGTGAGTCAGTCAGTCAGTATCAGTCAGTCAGTGAGTCAGTCTGTCAGTCAGGCAGTATCAGTCAGGCAGTAAGACTCCGCTCGACAGAACTCCGATAGCCTAATGGCTAGACCGATGGTCTTCCAAGCGAGTGGCCTGGGTTCGAGTCCCAGCCGGAGCGAATATCTTCAATGTATATATTTCTTTTCTAATTTGAAAATTCTTTTTTTTTTCAATTTCTTTCCTTTGCAATTATTGATTATTTATGTAGGGAAGAAAATTCTGAGTCAGTTTAATTTTTCGACACGAAGATTTCAAAGTGTTTAAATAAACAATTACCAAGGTGCATTTTTTGTTTTTATTATATTTAAAACGCCCACCGACAGAGCTCCCATAGACTAATGGCTAGAGTGTTAGGCTTCCAAGCGAGTGGCCCTGGGTTCGAGTCCCAGCCTGAACGAAAATCTTCAATGTATACTTTTAGTTTCTAATTTGAAATTTCTTCTTCTTTTTTTTTTAATTTTTCTCTTTTGCGAATATTGATTATTTATGTAGGGAGAAAAATTCTGAGTCAGTTTAATTATTCGACCTGTAAATTTCAAAGTGTTTGAATCAATAATTACCAAGGTGCATTTTTTGTTTTTATTATATTTAAGACTTCCATCGACAGAGCTCCGATAGCCTAATGGCTAGACCGTTGGGTTCCAAGCGCGTGGTACTGGGTTCGAGTCCCGGCCGGAACGAAAATCTTCCATGTATATATTTCTCTTCTAATTTGAAGATTCTTTTTTTTTCAATTTCTTTCTTTTGCAAATATGGATTATTTATGTACGGAAGAAAATTCTGAGTCAGTTTAATCATTCGACCTTTAGATTTCAAAGATTTTAGATCAATAATTACTAAGGTGCATTTTTTGTTTTTATTATAATTAAGACACCGACCAACAGAGATCCGATAGTATATTGGCGAGAGCGTTGGGCTTCCATGAGTGTCGCCCTGGGTTCAAATCCCAGCCGGAAAGGAAATCTTAAATGCAAATATTTTTTTCTAATTTTATAATTCTTTTTTTTTATTTTTCCCTTTTGCGAAGTCAGTCAGTCAGTCTGACAGTCAATCAGTCAAGCACTCAGTCATTCAGTCTCAGTCAGTCAGTCCAGTCAGTCAGTCACTCAGTCAGTCAGTTAGTCCTTCAGCCAGTCAGTCAAGCAGTCAGTCATTTAGTCTCAGTCAGTCAGTCATTCAGTCAGTCAGTCAGTCAGGCAGTCAGTCAGTCAGTCAGTCGGTCAGTCCTGTGCAGTCAGTTAGTCACTAAAGCAGTCAGTCAGTCTCAGTCAGTCAGTCAGTCAGTCAGTCCAGTCCAGTCTCAGTCAGTCTGTCAGTCAGTCTCGGTCAGTCAGTCAGTCAGTCATTCAGTCAGTCAGTCAGTCAGGCAGTCAGTCAGTCGGTCAGCCTTATTCTGTCAGTCAGTCAGTCAGTCAGCCTTATTCAGTCAGTCTGTCAGTCATCCTTATTCAGTCAGTCTGTCAGTCAGTCAGTCGGTCAGTCCTGTCCAGTCAGTTAGTCAGTCAAGCAGTCAGTCAGGTAGTCAAGCAGTCAGTCAGTCAGTGTCAGTCAGTCATTTAGTCATTCAGTCAGTCAGTGAAATAGCCAGTCAGAGAGTCAAGCAGTCAGTCAGTCAGTCTCAGTCAGTCAGTTAGTCAGTCAGTCAGTCAGTCAGTCAGTCAGTCCAGTCTCAGTCAGTCAGGCAGTTAGTCAGTCAGTCTCGGTCAGTCAGTGAGTCAGTCAGTCAGTATCAGTCAGTCAGGGAGTCAGTCTGTCAGTCAGGCAGTATCAGTCAGGCAGTAAGACTCCGCTCGACAGAACTCCGATAGCCTAATGGCTAGACCGCTGGTCTTCCAAGCGAGTGGCCTGGGTTCGAGTCCCAGCCGGAGCGAATATCTTCAATGTATATATTTCTTTTCTAATTTGAAAATTCTTTTTTTTTTCAATTTCTTTCCTTTGCAATTATTGATTATTTATGTAGGGAAGAAAATTCTGAGTCAGTTTAATTTTTTGACACGAAGATTTCAAAGTGTTTAAATAAACAATTACCAAGGTGCATTTTTTGTTTTTATTATATTTAAAACTCCCACCGACAGAGCTCCCATAGACTAATGGCTAGAGTGTTAGGCTTCCAAGCGAGTGGCCCTGGGTTCGAGTCCCAGCCTGAACGAAAATCTTCAATGTATTCTTTTAGTTTCTAATTTGAAATTTCTTCTTCTTTTTTTTCAAATTTTTCTCTTTTGCGAATATTGATTATTTATGTAGGGAGAAAAATTCTGAGTCAGTTTAATTATTCGACCTGTAAATTTCAAAGTGTTTGAATCAATAATTACCAAGGTGCATTTTTTGTTTTTATTATATTTATGACTTCCATCGACAGAGCTCCGATAGCCTAATGGCTAGACCGTTGGGTTCCTAGCGCGTGGTACTGGGTTCGAGTCCCGGCCGGAAAGGAAATCTTAAATGCAAATATTTTTTTCTAATTTTATAATTCTTTTTTTTTTTTATTTTTCCCTTTTGCGAAGTCAGTCAGTCAGTCTGACAGTCAATCAGTCAAGCACTCAGTCATTCAGTCTCAGTCAGTCAGTCCAGTCAGTCAGTCACTCAGTCAGTCAGTTAGTCCTTCAGCCAGTCAGTCAAGTAGTCAGTCATTTAGTCTCAGTCAGTCAGTCATTCAGTCAGTCAGTCAGTCAGGCAGTCAGTCAGTCAGTCAGTCGGTCAGTCCTGTGCAGTCAGTTAGTCACTAAAGCAGTCAGTCAGTCTCAGTCAGTCAGTCAGTCAGTCAGTCCAGTCCAGTCTCAGTCAGTCAGTCAGTCAGTCTCGGTCAGTCAGTCAGTCAGTCATTCAGTCAGTCAGTCATTCAGTCAGTCAGTCAGTCAGGCAGTCAGTCAGTCGGTCAGCCTTATTCAGTCAGTCTGTCAGTCAGTCAGTCAGTCAGCCTTATTCAGTCAGTCTGTCAGTCATCCTGTCCAGTCAGTTAGTCAGTCAAGCAGTCAGTCAGGTAGTCAGTCAGTCAGTGTCAGTCAGTCATTTAGTCATTCAGTCAGTCAGTGAAATAGCCAGTCAGAGAGTCAAGCAGTCAGTCAGTCAGTCTCAGTCAGTCAGTTAGTCAGTCAGTCAGTCAGTCAGTCAGTCAGTCAGTCCAGTCTCAGTCAGTCAGGCAGTTAGTCAGTCAGTCTCGGTCAGTCAGTGAGTCAGTCAGTCAGTATCAGTCAGTCAGTGAGTCAGTCTGTCAGTCAGGCAGTATCAGTCAGGCAGTAAGACTCCGCTCGACAGAACTCCGATAGCCTAATGGCTAGACCGCTGGTCTTCCAAGCGAGTGGCCTGGGTTCGAGTCCCAGCCGGAGCGAATATCTTCAATGTATATATTTCTTTTCTAATTTGAAAATTCTTTTTTTTTTCAATTTCTTTCCTTTGCAATTATTGATTATTTATGTAGGGAAGAAAATTCTGAGTCAGTTTAATTTTTCGACACGCAGATTTCAAAGTGTTTAAATAAACAATTACCAAGGTGCATTTTTTGTTTTTATTATATTTAAAACTCCCACTGACAGAGCTCCCATAGACTAATGGCTAGAGTGTTAGGCTTCCACGCGAGTGGCCCTGGGTTCGAGTCCCAGCCTGAACGAAAATCTTCAATGTATACTTTTAGTTTCTAATTTGAAATTTCTTCTTCTTTTTTTTTTAATTTTTCTCTTTTGCGAATATTGATTATTTATGTAGGGAGAAAAATTCTGAGTCAGTTTAATTATTCGACCTGTAAATTTCAAAGTGTTTGAATCAATAATTACCAAGGTGCATTTTTTGTTTTTATTATATTTAAGACTTCCATCGACAGAGCTCCGATAGCCTAATGGCTAGACCGTTGGGTTCCTAGCGCGTGGTACTGGGTTCGAGTCCCGGCCGGAAAGGAAATCTTAAATGCAAATATTTTTTTCTAATTTTATAATTCTTTTTTTTTATTTTTCCCTTTTGCGAAGTCAGTCAGTCAGTCTGACAGTCAATCAGTCAAGCACTCAGTCATTCAGTCTCAGTCAGTCAGGCAGTCAGTCAGTCACTCAGTCAGTCAGTTAGTCCTTCAGCCAGTCAGTCAAGCAGTCAGTCATTTAGTCTCAGTCAGTCAGTCATTCAGTCAGTCAGTCAGTCAGGCAGTCAGTCAGTCAGTCAGTCGGTCAGTCCTGTGCAGTCAGTTAGTCACTAAAGCAGTCAGTCAGTCAGTCGGTCAGTCCTGTGCAGTCAGTTAGTCACTAAAGCAGTCAGTCAGTCTCAGTCAGTCAGTCAGTCAGTCAGTCCAGTCCAGTCTCAGTCAGTCAGTCAGTCAGTCTTGGTCAGTCAGTCAGTCAGTCATTCAGTCAGTCAGTCAGTCAGGCAGTCAGTCAGTCGGTCAGCCTTATTCAGTCAGTCTGTCAGTCAGTCAGTCAGTCAGCCTTATTCAGTCAGTCTGTCAGTCATCCTTATTCAGTCAGTCTGTCAGTCAGTCAGTCGGTCAGTCCTGTCCAGTCAGTTAGTCAGTCAAGCAGTCAGTCAGGTAGTCAAGCAGTCAGTCAGTCAGTGTCAGTCAGTCATTTAGTCATTCAGTCAGTCAGTGAAATAGCCAGTCAGAGAGTCAAGCAGTCAGTCAGTCAGTCTCAGTCAGTCAGTTAGTCAGTCAGTCAGTCAGTCAGTCAGTCAGTCCAGTCTCAGTCAGTCAGGCAGTTAGTCAGTCAGTCTCGGTCAGTCAGTGAGTCAGTCAGTCAGTGAGTCAGTCTGTCAGTCAGGCAGTATCAGTCAGGCAGTAAGACTCCGCTCGACAGAACTCCGATAGCCTAATGGCTAGACCGCTGGTCTTCCAAGCGAGTGGCCTGGGTTCGAGTCCCAGCCGGAGCGAATATCTTCAATGTATATATTTCTTTTCTAGTTTGAAAATTCTTTTTTTTTTCAATTTCTTTCCTTTGCAATTATTGATTATTTATGTAGGGAAGAAAATTCTGAGTCAGTTTAATTTTTCGACACGCAGATTTCAAAGTGTTTAAATAAACAATTACCAAGGTGCATTTTTTGTTTTTATTATATTTGAAACTCCCACCGACAGAGCTCCCATAGACTAATGGCTAGAGTGTTAGGCTTCCAAGCGAGTGGCCCTGGGTTCGAGTCCCAGCCTGAACGAAAATCTTCAATGTATACTTTTAGTTTCTAATTTGAAATTTCTTCTTCTTTTTTTTTTAATTTTTCTCTTTTGCGAATATTGATTATTTATGTAGGGAGAAAAATTCTGAGTCAGTTTAATTATTCGACCTGTAAATTTCAAAGTGTTTGAATCAATAATTACCAAGGTGCATTTTTTGTTTTTATTATATTTAAGACTTCCATCGACAGAGCTCCGATAGCCTAATGGCTAGACCGTTGGGTTCCTAGCGCGTGGTACTGGGTTCGAGTCCCGGCCGGAAAGGAAATCTTAAATGCAAATATTTTTTTCTAATTTTATAATTCTTTTTTTTTTATTTTTCCCTTTTGCGAAGTCAGTCAGTCCAGTCAGTCAGTCACTCAGTCAGTCAGTTAGTCCTTCAGCCAGTCAGTCAAGCAGTCAGTCATTTAGTCTCAGTCAGTCAGTCATTCAGTCAGTCAGTCAGTCAGGCAGTCAGTCAGTCGGTCAGTCGGTCAGTCCTGTGCAGTCAGTTAGTCACTAAAGCAGTCAGTCAGTCTCAGTCAGTCAGTCAGTCAGTCAGTCCAGTCCAGTCTCAGTCAGTCAGTCAGTCAGTCTCGGTCAGTCAGTCAGTCAGTCAGTCCAGTCCAGTCTCAGTCAGTCAGTCAGTCAGTCTCGGTCAGTCAGTCAGTCAGTCATTCAGTCAGTCAGTCAGTCAGGCAGTCAGTCAGTCGGTCAGCCTTATTCAGTCAGTCTGTCAGTCAGTCAGTCAGTCAGCCTTATTCAGTCAGTCTGTCAGTCATCCTTATTCGTCAGTCTGTCAGTCAGTCAGTCGGTCAGTCATGTCCAGTCAGTTAGTCAGTCAAGCAGTCAGTCAGGTAGTCAAGCAGTCAGTCAGTCAGTGTCAGTCAGTCATTTAGTCATTCAGTCAGTCAGTGAAATAGCCAGTCAGAGAGTCAAGCAGTCAGTCAGTCAGTCTCAGTCAGTCAGTTAGTCAGTCAGTCAGTCAGTCAGTCAGTCAGTCCAGTCTCAGTCAGTCAGGCAGTTAGTCAGTCAGTCTCGGTCAGTCAGTGAGTCAGTCAGTCAGTATCAGTCAGTCAGTGAGTCAGTCTGTCAGTCAGGCAGTATCAGTCAGGCAGTAAGACTCCGCTCGACAGAACTCCGATAGCCTAATGGCTAGACCGCTGGTCTTCCAAGCGAGTGGCCTGGGTTCGAGTCCCAGCCGGAGCGAATATCTTCAATGTATATATTTCTTTTCTAATTTGAAAATTCTTTTTTTTTTCAATTTCTTTCCTTTGCAATTATTGATTATTTATGTAGGGAAGAAAATTCTGAGTCAGTTTAATTTTTCGACACGAAGATTTCAAAGTGTTTAAATAAACAATTACCAAGGTGCATTTTTTGTTTTTATTATATTTAAAACTCCCACCGACAGAGCTCCCATAGACTAATGGCTAGAGTGTTAGGCTTCCAAGCGAGTGGCCCTGGGTTCAAGTCCCAGCCTGAACGAAAATCTTCAATGTATACTTTTAGTTTCTAATTTGAAATTTCTTCTTCTTTTTTTTTAATTTTTCTCTTTTGCGAATATTGATTATTTATGTAGGGAGAAAAATTCTGAGTCAGTTTAATTATTCGACCTGTAAATTTCAAAGTGTTTGAATCAATAATTACCAAGGTGCATTTTTTGTTTTTATTATATTTATGACTTCCATCGACAGAGCTCCGATAGCCTAATGGCTAGACCGTTGGGTTCCTAGCGCGTGGTACTGGGTTCGAGTCCCGGCCGGAAAGGAAATCTTGAATGCAAATATTTTTTTCTAATTTTATAATTCTTTTTTTTTTATTTTTCCCTTTTGCGAAGTCAGTCAGTCAGTCTGACAGTCAATCAGTCAAGCACTCAG
This sequence comes from Uloborus diversus, assembly GCF_026930045.1. Lineage (NCBI taxonomy): Eukaryota > Metazoa > Arthropoda > Arachnida > Araneae > Uloboridae > Uloborus > Uloborus diversus. Next base: position 1,646 of record NW_026558472.1, on the reverse strand, counting down.
TCATTCAGTCTCAGTCAGTCAGTCCAGTCAGTCAGTCACTCAGTCAGTCAGTTAGTCCTTCAGCCAGTCAGTCAAGTAGTCAGTCATTTAGTCTCAGTCATTCAGTCATTCAGTCAGTCAGTCAGTCAGGCAGTCAGTCAGTCAGTCAGTCGGTCAGTCCTGTGCAGTCAGTTAGTCACTAAAGCAGTCAGTCAGTCTCAGTCAGTCAGTCAGTCAGTCAGTCCAGTCCAGTCTCAGTCAGTCAGTCAGTCAGTCAGTCTCGGTCAGTCAGTCAGTCAGTCATTCAGTCAGTCAGTCAGGCAGTCAGTCAGTCGGTCAGCCTTATTCAGTCAGTCTGTCAGTCAGTCAGTCAGTCAGCCTTATTCAGTCAGTCTGTCAGTCATCCTTATTCAGTCAGTCTGTCAGTCAGTCAGTCGGTCAGTCCTGTCCAGTCAGTTAGTCAGTCAAGCAGTCAGTCAGGTAGTCAAGCAGTCAGTCAGTCAGTGTCAGTCAGTCATTTAGTCATTCAGTCAGTCAGTGAAATAGCCAGTCAGAGAGTCAAGCAGTCAGTCAGTCTCAGTCAGTCAGTTAGTCAGTCAGTCAGTCAGTCAGTCAGTCAGTCCAGTCTCAGTCAGTCAGGCAGTTAGTCAGTCAGTCTCGGTCAGTCAGTGAGTCAGTCAGTCAGTATCAGTCAGTCAGTGAGTCAGTCTGTCAGTCAGGCAGTATCAGTCAGGCAGTAAGACTCCGCTCGACAGAACTCCGATAGCCTAATGGCTAGACCGCTGGTCTTCCAAGCGAGTGGCCTGGGTTCGAGTCCCAGCCGGAGCGAATATCTTCAATGTATATATTTCTTTTCTAATTTGAAAATTCTTTTTTTTTTCAATTTCTTTCCTTTGCAATTATTGATTATTTATGTAGGGAAGAAAATTCTGAGTCAGTTTAATTTTTCGACACGCAGATTTCAAAGTGTTTAAATAAACAATTACCAAGGTGCATTTTTTGTTTTTATTATATTTAAAACTCCCACTGACAGAGCTCCCATAGACTAATGGATAGAGTGTTAGGCTTCCAAGCGAGTGGCCCTGGGTTCGAGTCCCAGCCTGAACGAAAATCTTCAATGTATACTTTTAGTTTCTAATTTGAAATTTCTTCTTCTTTTTTTTTTAATTTTTCTCTTTTGCGAATATTGATTATTTATGTAGGGAGAAAAATTCTGAGTCAGTTTAATTATTCGACCTGTAAATTTCAAAGTGTTTGAATCAATAATTACCAAGGTGCATTTTTTGTTTTTATTATATTTAAGACTTCCATCGACAGAGCTCCGATAGCCTAATGGCTAGACCGTTGGGTTCCAAGCGCGTGGTACTGGGTTCGAGTCCCGGCCGGAACGAAAATCTTCCATGTATATATTTCTCTTCTAATTTGAAGATTCTTTTTTTTTCAATTTCTTTCTTTTGCAAATATGGATTATTTATGTACGGAAGAAAATTCTGAGTCAGTTTAATCATTCGACCTTTAGATTTCAAAGATTTTAGATCAATAATTACTAAGGTGCATTTTTTGTTTTTATTATAATTAAGACACCGACCAACAGAGATCCGATAGTATATTGGCGAGAGCGTTGGGCTTCCATGAGTGTCGCCCTGGGTTCAAATCCCAGCCGGAAA